>NC_137014.1:23935518-24060518 GCF_032717465.1 Coenobita brevimanus | reverse complement strand
ATGTGAACAAAATTAGGAGTAGATCTAAGTGGCAATTAATGCAGAGACTGAGCTCATTATATAGGGGCCGGCAGAGCTTGATACAACTTGTAAGAAGGACGCGCAAATGAAGCCATAGGGGACAAAGAGTTGACACTCCTGCTCTGAACAACAGAAAGAACGACTTACTCTACTATAAGGGAGGAGAAGGGGGAAGTGAGGTAGAACAAGGAAGCTTGGTCACTATGGAAGCCAAGAGGCGAATCGTGATCAAACATGCAGCATACTGTACGAAGTATGTTAGAATTATACAAAGGATGATGAAATCATAGGCTATGTAACACCTCTCCACAAAGAAAAAGAAATTTACAAAGGAAATTTCTTATTACTCTAAAACAATCTGTCTAAAGTCTAGATAAGCAATCTGCAATAACATTTTCTTTCCCCTTGACATGTTGTATGTCTAATGAATACTCCTGAAGAAGTAGACTCCATCTTGTCAATCTCTGATTTTTATCTTTAAACTTACTAAGGAATTTCAGTGGGTTATGATCGGTATAAATGACTATGGGGTCAAAACCAGAACACAAATAAAATGAAAAATGCTGTAAACCCAAAATCAAGGCCAAAAGCTCTTTCTCAATAGTTGAGTAGTTCTTTTGAGGTGGAGTGAACTTCTTACTGTAATAAGATACAGGGTGTTCAATACCCTGATCATCCTCATGCAGCAAAACAGCCCCAACTCCTGTATCACTTGCGTCAACAGCCATCTTAAAAGGCTTAGCAAAATTTGGAGTAGCGAGCACTGGCTGACTTAATAGGATAGCTTTAAGTTTGCTGAAGGAGGATTCACAGTTATCGGTCCAGACAAATTTAACTCCCTTTTTCAGTAGGTCTGTAAGTGGTGATACAAGAATTGAAAAGTTAAGAACAAATCTCCTGTAATAACCTACCATTCCCAAAAATCTTTGTAGCTCTTTCCTACTTTTAGGTCTGGGAAGATCACTTATAACCTGAACCTTAGCTGCTGGTGGTGCAACATGTCCATCACCAATTACGTACTCAAGGTACTGAACTTTAGCTTGACCAAACTCACACTTTGATAAATTAGCTACAAGATTAGCCTGAACCAAACGCTCAAGAAATTTACTGACATGGCATAGGTGATCTTTCCAGTTGTCACTGAAGATTAATACATCATCAATATAAACAACACACCCTGCCAAACCCTCTGTTACAACATTCATGAGCTTCTGAAATGTGGCTGGTGCATTCTTCATACCATATGGCATTACAGAACATGCAAAAGTCTTTCCTAGTGTTACAAAACATGAGATCTCCCTAGCACGTTCAGTCATAGGTACTTGCCAGTATCCCTTCAACAAATCAAACTTACTTACGTACCTAGCCTTTCCGATATTGTCTATGCAATCTTCCACGTGAGGGAGAGGGTAAGTGTCTGTTTTGGTTATCTGATTAACACGTCTGTAGTCGATGCAAAGCCGCTGTGACCCACCTGGCTTAGGGACTAGAGTGACAGGAGAACTCCACTCACTCTGACAGGGCTCAATCATCTTGTGGTCCAACAGGTAGCCAAGCTCCTTCTGGATGAGAGGAACTTTCACTGGGTTCACACGGTAAGGAGGCAGTTTAATTGGCTTTGCGTCTCCAACATCGACATCATGCATCAACACAGTGGTTCTTCCTGGAGTGGCACGGAACACTTGCGGGTACTCCTGCAGTAATGCCGAAAACTCCTGCCTTTCCTCGGGAGGTAGATGAGAAAGTTTAGTCTGGAGATCATTCATGATATCAGGATTCTTCCCCAAACTATCACTCAGGCTCATGCTGCATGGGAGAACTTCACTTGCAGACTCGGGTGGAACAGCTACAGTGCAGACTGGGTTATTTTCGTCCCGCCTGTGATATAACTTTAGCATGTTGATGTGACAAAGTTGCTTGTTCTTTCTACGATCTGGTGTGGCAATGACTGAGTTTCTTCTCCACGAAATAAGGACCACTAAACTTGGCTTGAAGAGGTTGCCCATGCACTGGTAGCAGAATCAAAACCTGATCTCCTGGCTGAAAGTGGCGTAACCTGGACTTCTTATCATACCAAGTCTTCATCTTCTCCTGAGCAGCTCCTAAATTCTCTCTCGCTAGCTGTAAAGCAGTGGACAGCCGTTCTTTGAACTTCATCACATACTCCAGCAGGTTGACGTCATCTTCCTCTGACAGCCAGCATTCCTTGAGTAGCTTAAGGGGTCCTCTTACTTCATGGCCAAACAGTAGTTCAAAGGGTGAGAAGCCCAGTGATTCATTTGGAGATTCTCTTGCGGCAAATACAACGAATGGAAGACCTTTATCCCAGTCTTTCTGATGTTCCAAACAGTATTTTCTGAGCATCGATTTGAGTGTTTGATGATATCTCTCCAACGCTCCTTGGGTTTGGGAATGGTAAGCTGAAGACGTGATCTGGGTGATGCCCAACTCTTTCAAAGACTGCTTGAAAACATTTGACATGAAATTACTTCCCCGGTCTGACTGTACCTCCTTGGGCAGACCAAACTTTGTGAAGAACCCTAGCATTTCCTTAACCACGTTCTTTGCTGAGATATTTCTAAGTGGAATGGCTTCAGGATAACGAGTAACCATATCAATCAGGGTCAACACGTAAGAAAATCCTGAAGAAGTCTTAGGAATAGGGCCCACAATATCCACCAACACACGGGTGAATGACGCCTCAAAAGGAGGAATGGGAACTAGAGGTGCAACCTTTTCGGTCTGATTACACTTCCCCACAACTTGACAGGTGTGACAAGACTTAAATACCAGGAAACATCTCTGAAGATACCTGGCCAGTAGAAGTGTTTCAAAATGCGTGCCACAGTCTTCCTCACTCCAAGGTGTCCTGCCAAACTGGAATCAAGAGCCACTCTAATGATATCCTGCCTACAAACACGAGGGATGACAACTTGATGTACAACCTCCCATTCACAGTCGGCTGATGCTGTTGGGGGTCTCCACTTTCTCATAAGTACTCCTGACTTTATATAATAACAAGTAGAAGCACCAGCTGACTCTTCCTCACTGCAAGCAGAGTTAGCTAGACCTTTCAACTCAGGGTCAGCAACCTGCAACTCAACCAACTCTTGACGAGACAAATTATCAACACTACGGGGTACTGCCTCATCTGGTGAGTGGTCCAAATTAGCAAGAAAAGTGTCAGCTAGGATAACATCATCATCATCATTATCCTCTAAGTCACCAGTAACCTTAGACTTAGCCCTAGTGACAGCACATGCAGAGAACACATCAGGGACATCACAATCCTGGGTCGCAGTCACTGGGGCCGGACACACTTGACTTCCACCAATATCATTTCCAAGTAAGAAAGTTACACCTGACATTGGGAGTGTCTCAACCAACCCAACCATAACGGAACCATTAACAAAACCAGACTCTAAATTCACTCTGCACAGAGGGACAGAGAAGTAATTATTCCCTACACCTTGTAAAATTACAGTTTCATCAGAGGAATTAACATTAGAACACTGGTCAGCATAAGGGATTGGCAAGCACCTGTATCACGATATATTTTAACTGATTTCCTGTTATTACTGTCCAGAGGACTGACAAAACCATCAGACAGGAAATTAGCACATGAACTCTTGAGAGTGTCACCCACGTTACTGCTCAAAAGAGGAGCTTCATCATGAGAATTGAATTTACCCCTCAAAGCAGGTTCAGTTAACTCAGTTAAAGAATTATGGGAACTCTCAAGGGTGGACACTAGACCAATTGACTGAATATTTAAAGACTCCTTTTTGTTCACATCACGCTGTCTCCTGAAACATTTCTCCGTAGTATGACCAAGCTTACTACAATAGGTACATTTACTTTTCTGAAATCTAGAGGTGGAGCTGGTATTTACTTCCTGAGAAACATCATCTTTATTCTCGTTCCTGTTACCTGTACTCTGAGTAGAGGCAACGTACTTACTCTCAGCTTTCCTTTTTCTTTAGAATATCTCTTGTGAGTGAGAACATATTCATCAGCTAAAACTGCAGCATCAGACAAATTATCTGTTCTTTTCTCATCGAGATATAGGCTAACATCTTTATTAATACACCTTTTGAAGTCCTCCAGCAAAATCATCTGCTTAAATTTATCAAAATCAGAATTTACATTCTTAGAATTTAACCACTGCTCTAACAGATCTTCTTTGATTTTTGCATACTCAACATGGGATTGCTTATCTTGCTTATAAGTTGTCCTAAATTTTACTCTATAGGCTTCAGGAACAAGCTCATAGGCCTTAAGAATCAAGCTCTTAACTACATCATAATTATCAGATTGATCCTGAGGCAAAGATGCATAAGTTACTTGAGCTTTATCGGTGAGAACAGTTTGAAGGAGTACTGGCCAATACTTTTTGGGCCAATTAAAACCTGTAGCTACCCTCTCAAACAACTGAAAATACTTTGTTAAATCAGACTCATTAAAAGGAGGGACAAGTTTAACATTTTTAGCCACATCAAAATCATCAGAGCTAGATGATCCAGTTCCACCTTGTTTCATGCGATACTCATGGTCTGCCTGAATCCTAGCAAGTTCAACTTGTGCCTGAAACTCAGCCTCCTTAGCACGAGCCTGAAACTCAGCCTCCTTAGAACGTGCCTGAAACTCAGCCTCCTTAGCACGAGCCTCCTGCAGGGCTAGCTGTAACTTAGCTATTTCAATTTGCGTTTGCTCATCTGGAGGAGTTACATTAAACAAGCTTTCATTAATCATGTCAACAATTTGATCTTTAGAATGATGAGAGTGAACAGCAATTCCCAATTGTTGTGCAACAAGCTTAAGTTCATTCTTTGTTCTGTTTTCTACATCACACACTGTTTGCACATTTGACAAAAAATCTTTGGCTTCATCAAGCGTAGTAATAGTAGACATCATGAATAAATCACAGTCACAAAATATCGAGCAATATCCCTATGATAATATCCTGAATATCCTGATGAGAGGTCGCCAAATTTATGTTACGGAACAGAGGGAGATAATGAACACTTCAAGTGAGAATACTAAAATCACTACTGTCCCGCAAAGTTCCAGGTTCAAAACAAAAGAGTTAGGTAAAATTACAAGTTAAAGTTTAATGCTCAAACTAACAACTAAACATTCAGGACTCATAAGAATAATGTAATGGCAAAAAACAGGTTAAATATATGGTTAACTGCAATAGCCTCTATTAACACGAAGTTAGCAAGATTAAATTTTATCTAAGTCAGCCCTAATAAAATGAGAAAACCGGATAATGCTCAGTTAATGCAAGATATATTATTACAGATACAAAATATTATTAATAATGGCTGACATCAAAAACTCCACACGAATCACAAAAACCTTACCAGGCCTACGAATTAACACCTCATGCTATACAGTACAAGAAAAAAAATGTAATAACACTTATACTCAAATTATACAGCAGCCAGATGGTTGGAGACTTCCTGAGCACTCACAAAAATAATAACAACTGTACAGGGGAGGACAGAGATGTGAACAAAATGAGGAGTAGATCTAAGTGGCAATTAATGCAGAGACTGAGCTCATTATATAGGGGCCGGCAGAGCTTGATACAACTTGTAAGAAGGACGCGCAAATGAAGCCACAGGGGACAAAGAGTTGACGCTCCTGCTCTGAACAATAGAAAGAACGACTTACTCTACTATAAGGGAGGAGAAGGGGGAAGTGAGGTAGAACACGGAAGCTTGGTCACTATGGAAGCCACGAGGCGAATCGTGATCAAACATGCAGCATACTGTACGTTAGAATTATACAAAGGATGATGAAATCATAGGCTATGTAACAATATATATATATATATATATATATATATATATATATATATATATATATATATATATATATATATATATATATATATATATATATATATATATAATATATATATATATATATATATATATATATATATATATATATATATATATATATATATAACTCAAAATCTATCATCTCCTTTAAATATAATTTATTCCGGGCCTGCAATAGCCAATTCCGCCACTGTTCTGCGTTTTTGTATTGATTTCGTACATCTGCAGCCTCTCTAGGGAAATAACTCGGGCTAGACATTCATGACTTTTCTCTGCCTGCGAGTGAGAATGCAAAATGTGGGGGAAGTGGTGATGCAATACTGAGTTCCAAGACAAAACGAAAGTTTCCATGCAGGCTTAGTTGTGTTCAGGGTAAAGTACAGTACACTGTTGCAAGGAAGAGGTGTATTAAAAGCCTATGCAGATTGTTTGCATGGTAATGAATTATATTTTTTACAGAAGAACAAATACATTGAAGTACTTATTTAACGTAATATGCTTGGAAAATGTAAATATAGCCATTAAAATTGCGAAAAATATTTGCAAGAAAGTGACAAAGATGAAACGTATATTTTTCTCACCCCGGATTTGTCTTTGGACTGTGAGTGAGAATACTCGTGCCAATGAAGACGGAAAAGGTGATGATGCACAATGCTATGCTGAGGACAGGATTTTTTTTTTGTTTTTTTCTTGGACTCATGTTGAGTGGAGGATAGTGAATGACGTTGTTACAGACAGAGATATATAGTGTATGACCTGTGCGCAGTGTTTTAACGGAATGTGTTACGAGAGTAAGAAGAGGAAATTGGAAGGCGAAATATCGGAGGTGGAGAGAACTTACATTCTGGTAGCGAATGGTGTAAGAAGAGTTAGGGAATGGCATAGTGCAGGGAAAGATGAAGAAGAGAAGCAGGGAGATGGACAGGAAGGTGGAAGGACTTAAGCTGAGGGGAAAATGATGCTAGAAAAGAGAGCGGTGTAATCATACTATGTAAACATACCTTGTAACTCCATACTATGTAACCATTCCTTATAACCATACGTTGATAAACTCTTAAAACTGCAAACTAGAACTAACAGTGTATAAGTATATAATTAACAGTATATACATCTATACCTCATACCAATTAATCTGGCCAGGCATGTATGGCAACACTGTTCCTGCCGAGATTCTGATTGACTGGAGGTGTTTGTTCGATTTCGTTGTTGCTTAAACCGATACTCTCTTTATTATCAGATATGATGCTGAGTTTGTCGACAATACAATCGTCAAAAGCAATAAGAAATCCGTCATATACTCAACAACAATGAAATTTTCATAGGAAGATAGAGATATGAGCCAATAAAGTATTATAACAGTCCAAGTCAAGGTCTGCATTCGAACAATTCCTTTATATCTCCCACACTTCATAATTTAACAGAAAATTAAGGAAACCTTCATAATCTAAGCATTGGTATAACACATTGAAATTTTAGGATCAGTCCGTGCTGTGATAATAGAGGAGATATAATGAAGTAGTTTTCCTTTAGCCTACTTTGATTTCCGCGATTTTTTCAAACCTCCCTCCCCACAGAACTCATCTTTTCATTAGAATTTTTAATTATTCAGAGTTGTGGCTCGATTTAAGGTTGCGGACTGATCTTATAATTTAAATGTGTGTTAACCCACCGCTTGGATTATGCAGGTTTCCTTAATTTTCTGTTATATTGCGGAGTGTTGGAGATATAAAGGAATTGTTCGAATGCTGACCTTGACTTGGACTGTTATAATACTTTGTTGACTCATATCTCTATCTTCCTAAGAAAATTTCATTGTTGTTGAGTATATAACGGATTTCTTATTGCTTTTGACGATTGTACTGTCGACAAACTCAGCATCACATCTGATAATAAAGAGAGTATCGGTTTTAGCAACAACGAAATCGAACAAACACCTCCAGCCAATCAGAATCTCGGCAGGAACAGTGTTGCCATACATGCCTGGCCAGATTAATTGGTATGAGGTATAGTAGTGGGTGCCTACGTGACAGTGCATATATCAGGAAAGTTCAAAGAATGCTAGCACCTGCATAACGCTTTCCAAGCCGCTTCCTCGCACTGCACTCACAGTTGTGGAGGTGGCATAGAACGGGTTGGACTTGTGTTTGTCTTCTCCAAATAAACTCTCGTTGAAACTACATCAAACCCTCGGGATTACTCCTAAATGGGGACACGAGAGGGGATGGAACAGTGGTAACGATATGGTAGGAGAGGAGGAGGAAGGCAAAGAGAAGAAGGAAGGTGGAGGGAAAGGGAGGGAGACGAAGAGGGGAAAGTGAAGGGAGAGAGAAGACGAGAGGAAAGGAGAGAGGTGGAGGGAGAGGAGGGTTGGTAACTGAAGGAGAGGAAATGTAGGGGGAGAGAGAAGACAAGAAGAATGGGCAGTGAAGGGAAAGGAAGAAGAGGGGAGGAGGAGGGAAATGGGAACAGGCTTGAAACAAGTATGGTGTAGGGACAATGAGGGAAAGTTAAGGTGGAGGAGATGTGGAAAGGAGGGACAAGGAAGCAGAGGTGTGTGTGTGTGTGTGTGTGTGTGTGTGTGTGCCAGAGTGGGAGTTTAGACAAGGTGAAGGGGTGTGAGTTGGAGGAACGGGGACGGGGAGAGCGGAGTTAAGAGAAAAAGCATGGAGGGAAGGCATGGGATCCGGCTTCTTTGTTCTTTTCGTATATGAATTTGCGGTTATGATATCCACAATTCCCGTGCCCTGGAACTAGTTGTTAATGCAAAAGCTTTTTTTTTTTTTTTTTTTTATCTTTACTCCAATACTGCAGATACTTGTATCATCAAACAAGGTGAAGTAAATAATGAAATTAATTACTAGTTGTCAACGGTTGCCCTATGTGGCGTCAAAGCAAACCACACTCACCCGTGCATCAGTCCCTACCGCCAGTGCTTAACACCTCACACGTACACTCGAGGAAAGTTCCGCTTTAAACAACTGCCCACCAATTTGAATCTTGAAGCATGAGATAATCATTGACAATGCAGCAGCCAGACACTCAGCTGTCTGTAACACTGAATGAGAGGGGAGAAGCTGTGGGAAGAGGAGGGTTGGGCACGGAGGAGAAAAGATAGGGAGTATTAACTCTTATGGGCGAAAACGAGACCAGTGTAATGAGCTGGCTTGGTCAACAGATCAGGGATGTTCTGCCCAGAGACCTAATATATCGTACCGTAGCATGAAAATTATCGTATCTTCCCCTAAAATTATCGTACAGGTAAATTTTCAATTAAAACAAAGAATAAATTGTTCATTTTTAATTCATAGGTATTTTATGGTACAATGAAATTACTTATTTAACTTAGTTAAGCAGAAAAAATGATTGTTCTTAAAAATATTAGCGTCTACATTTTCATTTATTGCATTTTCATTCCGAGTCCGATGGGATACATAGGCCTATTTCACTTTCTTCACACTCCTCTGAATACAAAGTCTGATTGTTCATTCTGTTTAGCATTTCATTTGTTGGTTCAAACTTTGAACTAAGTCCTTGATTTTTATGGGGTCGGCCGGGCTTGGCCCTGACCTCCCATGGGACTGGGAGGAGAAACGAATTTCCTGAGTGACTCAGGGGAAGCGTGGGTTACTGGGGTGTGGGCACAATGAACCGTGTGGCGGGAATACCTTGTGTTGTTAACCTGCAGTATATATAAAAAAAAATCTACGGAAGCTGAAAGACAGAAATTATCGTATATTTTGAATGTGATATCGTACATCGTACAAGCACCCCAAATTATAGTACAAATACGATAATTATCGTACGTAGAACATCCCTGCAACAGATGGCATTGTGGTCGCCGGTGTGTCGTCTGTTTATATTAGTTGACAGGCGGGATGCCAGGAGGCGTGGCGGTACGAGTAAACATGGCTCCAAACGCTGGACACCGCTGCGTTGTTTGTGGGAAAAACAGATGAACTGGAACAAACCTACGGTTTCATTTCATCCCAAAGTACAAAAAGAGGTGCGTAAAACAGATGTGACAAACTATTATGCATAAACAAGTATCCTGCGGCCATAAATGTAGGTGCAAATTAGGAAGTCACATCAGCTGAAACTGGGCCTCGGAATGTACTGCTTCCAGCAATAATAGAGCAACCGGCTCGACAAGCAGGTTGGTATATGTGACACCGCCGCACCTTCATTTTCACCCCAGCCACCCCCTCCCTCCCTCGTTTCCATTCATTCGTCTATTCTCCACCAACCCCACATCCTAGGACACGAAAGTAAAGTACGAGTAAGGCCTACTCGCATTGTCTCAATAACTCTTCCATCATCCATCTCTCTTGGGAAATAATGGTTTTGTTATGATAACGAATAAAAACACTTTACACAGTGTTTCACTCCACAGTGTAGTTATTTATACACCACGATCTGAACGCAGGGTGATATAAAATAGTAATATATTCGTTATGATAGGGAGCTTTGTAATCATACAGTTTATTATTTTTGACGGTTGTATCCAGTCAGTGTGTAATATTAAACCGTCGGAAGCTATATGTAGATGTTTGTAGCGGTCGGTGGTGTGTGTGGGGTAGCTGGCCGTCACACGTTGTGGTGGGGACACGTTGTGGTGGGGGCATGGGGAGGAGATGGGCCCGGGGTCGACGGCTCTGCTCGGGATGGATAGTGTGTGTGTGTGTGTTTTCCACCAATGCTCATAAACACATCTTTATTATCACCATGAAGCGTACATTACAATATTGTCCACTGCGCTATATAATAGTGATATTTATAGTTTAACGATATGGAAAATAAGCATTTAATGATCGGTACACAGTATTACCATACTTTCTAAATGTTATTCAGTCAGATACCCAGTACAGATTATAATACATTAGAGTCTGAACGTAGCCTTTAACTCTGCAGGGTAAGTCAAGCTAGAACACCAGGTCTCTAGTAAATTATTCAATATTATACCACATGTTATTGTAGGGCAACTGGAACAAGCCGATGGATGGTCCTTCTCGGTGTTGACAGGGTTACCTTATCACTCCCCCAGTTACCCACAACATTCCATTATCATATAAATCCGATGTCTGACCCCACTGTTTCATATCGTTTTAATATTATAATTCCTCCTCCTTTTTTTAAGTTCCTATCTCTTCTCCATATATTCCTCTAAGTTTAGGATGTCATTCGATATCCTTGGTGTTAATTTTGTTTCAGTTAGGCATATTATATGTGGTTCATTTTCTCTGACATAATCATTCATCTCTAATAATTTAGATACCATTCCATTCACATTTGAGTACATCAACTTAATCATCTTGTTTATATACTTATCATGATTTGGTTCTACTACCTTCGTCTTTATTATTCCCCCCTGTTTATGTACCATGTTCGTACCTACAATCCAATTACTTTAAAAAAAAAAAAAATTAATTCTCCTCCTCTGATCTTCCCTCATTTTTTTTTTTTTTTTGCTTCCTCCCTCTTCTCTTTCAGTAATTCCAGTTCCTCTTGTGTTAGGCATCTTTTTATCCATACATTTTTGAATTCCTCTTTTTCCATAAGGTTCTTTGCATTTTTTAGTATCTCCTCCACGGTGTTTACAGTCTGGAAGGTTACCTTTAGGGGTCTTGACTTGCTTTTCTCATATTTCCCTAACCTTTTGTGTTCCTCTATGTCTTTACTACAGATTTCCTCTGATACTTCTTTCAATATGCTCATTATATTTGTCATCTCCTTTTTGTCTCTTGAGATCTTGTTTTTTACTTCTTCCTCTTCTATACCAGTGATTACTATAAATTTGTTAATATCTACTGAATCTCTGACTAACTTGGGATTGCTTTGGATTATTCTTTTCACTTCCTTTTTAATGCTTTTTTATTCCACCCTTGTTTCGAAGTCTTTCTTTACTTTCACCATTTCAGAATAAGTGGTTTCCACATCATTTTTGTAGCTTTGCACAGCTTCATTCACTTCTGTTATCTTCTCCTCAATATCACTGCTTTGATTTATCAGACTGCTTACCTGCCTAATTGTCTCTGTATTATTTTTGAACTCTTCCATAATACTCTCGTGGTTGACTACTGTAATTGCCATTTTACTAATTTTCCTCCTAAGTGTACCCACTTCAACTGTTAGCTCATTTATGGTTGTTTCTTTCTTGTTGACTTCCTTTCCTAATTGTTCTCTTTCTTCCTTTTGCAAGTGCATCTGTTTCCTAATTTCATCAATCTCATTCTGAAAAGCCGTCTCCAACCTATGTACTCTTTCAACCAGTTTGTTGTGAGTCTCCATTTCAACCAGTTCTTGGTAGAAATCATCATCCTGCTTTCTACCTTTATCCCTTTTCTTTTCCAAATTTGCTTTACTAAAGTATGTGGTCATTTTGCAGTGTGTGTGTGTGTGTGTGTGTGTGTGTGGTAGTGGAGGTGTGGTGTGGTGTGGTGTAGTGTGGTGGTGGGGTGGTGTAGTTTTGCCTGGTAAGTGGTGTAGTGTGACGTGGTGTAGTGAGATGTGGTGTGGTTTGGTGTGTGAAGAGTGTGGTACGGTATGCTGTAGTGTGCTGTTGTTGTAGTTGTCGGTGGGTAACCCTGTCACTCTGATCATGCAGACCCGGCAACCACAGGTAATCAACTGTGTCTATAGGGCCGTCCTACAGGTAGCAACAACACACCATGCGGGGATCCGCCGAGCCTTTGTGACTGCATCTCACCAAGGATGGACCAGGGCCCTTCCCCACAGAGAGGTTCAGAGAAGTACGAGGAGGTCCGGTTGCTGATTGGACGCCTCAGCCGCTTCAACCAGAGTACACAGCACCACCACGAGTAGGGTCCGGGTCAGTGCCTATGCAGAGTAGCGTTGTGTTGTGTTGAAATGTGCTGTGCGTTGTGTTGTGTTTTGTTTTGTGTACTGTGGTGTTGTGTGGTGTGTGCTGAGGTGTTGTGTGGTGTGTGCTGAGGTGTTGTGTGGTGTGTGAAGTGGTATAGCACAAGGTGTAGTGTGGTGTGGTGTGTGAAGTGGTGTAGCACAAGGTGTAGTGTGGTGTGGTGTAGTTTGGTGAGGTGTAGTGTGGTGCTGTGTGTGGTAGTAGTAACAGTGGAAGTGATGTGTGGCATGGAGTAGTATGGTGTAACAGTGTGGTGGCCATGGCCCTGTATGATGTAGCAAAATGGTGTGGCATGGTGTTGTGTGGTGTAGCAATGTGGCGTGGCAATGACGATTGTCACGAATCCGCGCGAGCGTATTTATATAAATTCGTGACGTACTTTAATGCGAAAACCACTGACTCTAGTGGAATTCCCACTGGGCATCACTCAGTTCAACCGTCCTCTTATTCACTTCGATCGAGAAGGTTTTCAGAATATGTGTCACTGTTTCACAAGTGACCATTCTTATCCATGACATTAGTGCTTTCACTGAGTGATTTATTGTGAGCCTATATTGTTCACCTTCTTCCCATTGACAGTTGAAGTTAGGCCACGCCTACTTCCTGGGAATACGGCCAGCTCGTACCTCCCTTCCGAGTTTGAAGTCAGTCAGCTCGGGATCGTTGCGAGGATAGGATCGTTTTGTGCCCGGCGTAGAGCAGCGTCTCTGTTGTACAGCGAATTCCTGAATCTCTACCCAGACGGTGATTGGTGAAGCGGACTTGGAGCGAATAGCAGCGTTGGTGTTCATCAGAGGCGCCCAGACTTTTGTTTCGGCTCCCCTCCACTGACCAGTATTTCTGTTCGTATTTCTAGGCTTTAGTTTAATGAGCTTTTGAATGAGCGAGTGAGTGTATTCTTTTGTTATTTGAACTCATGAGTCCCCTAGTGACTATGAAATTCCTTTTTTGAATTTATATTGAGATTCATATAACGTAAATTTATTTTATTGTAATCAATAAATTTACAGTTCTTTTCTTTGAGCTTAATGTAATTAGACTCGAGTTTTATTTCTCCACATTAAGCTTATTTTAGTTGCCACTCCAAGTTTGCACAAACTCTTTAAAATATTCATAACTGGTACTTAGGCAAGTTCTTTTGTGTCAAACTTAAATCTGTTGTGCCAGCCAGACGTTAAGCACCGGCAAGAACCTGTTTATTATTATTAGCATTAGTTATTAATTGTCAGGGGTGGAGTCACATTCTCGAGAGGCTAACAGTACTTCAAACAGCACTCGTGAGTAATTAGTTTCTGCTGTGTACTGTTGAGAAAGTTTATAAATTCTCGTCCTTAGAGAATTGGTGAAGGAAGCCGGAATAAAGTAAAACTTACTGCTAGATTTTCACAAGTTAGTTCCTTGTCTCTATTTTCAAGTAACATTCACTTCTTTTAATTCATAAATCCATCATCCCTCCGTGACATCTGCCGACCTCGCCAGGTTATTAACTCCTAGCTCTGAAGTTATTAATGAGATAATACTCATTCACTCACACCTAGGTATTTATCATTAAAGTCTATAGGCACTATCTTACTAGTGGTTATTGATTTACTTCCATTAATTTTACATAATAGTTTTCCCAGTCAGTTGCATTTTTTTTTAAATATTCTTTCTTTACCAGTTTAACTAGATAAAACTGGACACCACCAACCTGTGCCTATATTCATTACTTTTGATTATTAGTATTTCTCTGCAAAATAGCAGTCAGTACTCAGTCTTTAGCCCACTCAGCCTTGAGTTAGCATCATGACTACTAATATATATGTACAGGAAGCCAAAGATATGGGGCTTACCGACCCCCAACAAATTAAAGAGTGTGAGCTCTCACAGTTTAGTTACGAACAGCAGCGTGAGAATGATGCCTGTGAAGAGCGTAGAATTCAATGTGAATAAGAGTGAGAACAACGTGAACATGAGCGAGAACAAAGTGAACACAAGCGAGAACAACAAGAGTGAGAATGCTAATACGAGTGAGAACAACGAGAAAGAGAAAGTGAATACGAGGTAGAACAACATGAGAGAGAATGAGAACACGGACGTGCCGAGCGCGAGGCATGTGAGAAACAGGAACTTGAGATGCTGAAGCTCAAATGAGACTCCTTGGCTTCAGACACATCTGGTGCAGCTAACCCAAGCTCCACGAGCGCTATCCCTGCACATGTTCTGGCGACCTCACACATCAAGCTTCCTTCATACAAGGAAGGTGAACGAATCGAGCCATTCATTGCTCGTTTTGAAGACACGGCTCAGCTGTACCAGCTGGATGAGGCAGCTAAGCGGCTCCAGTTTCTTAGCTTGTTTGAGTGCCCTGCCCTCGATATTCTCCACAGAATTCATGTAGACAATCTCATGAATGAGATGATGAAGGCCGCACTCATCAAAGCGTACAGTCTAACAGTTGACGAAGCCAGGAGTCAGTTTATGAGGGCGCATCTACAAGAAAAGGAGACTGCTGTTCAGTATCTTGATCGGCTTACTGCTTACTTAGGTGAGTGGATGGAGAAAGATGATACTCCTTCCACACGAGAGGGGATAATTGACCTTATGCTGCGCACGCAGCTAGAAAAGTCGTGTCCTGATGAGCTTATGGCTTAGCTTAAGATCTACCAGGTAAGGGATGCCAGCCAAATGGTGGAGAAGGCTGATTCATTCTTCACTGCGTATGGGTATCAAACTCGTAAGCAACACACTTGGAACAGGAAAGCTGACAAATCTGGGAAACCATCTCAGACTGAACCCCAGCATCAAGGCCATTCTCAGAATAATGGCCAAGGTCCAAACAAACCGCAGAAGAAGGACCAGGGGCAAAATACACAGAAACCTGCTTGGAAGAGGTACAACAAGTACCCTAACCAGCAGCAGTATCAGCCATCAGCCACGCAATCGACAGTCTGGACAATCCTTTTCAGTACCAGCCCCAGTGTATCGGAGGCGGGAGGCAAATGCAGCATTCATTCCTCAACAGCAGCACGGTGGTGTCGTCCCTAGCAGTACAGGTACTTCCCCACAGTTCACTAGTTCCCCAGCGACAATGAACCCTCCTTCACAGTTGGTCAACGCTCCATCTTCCCAGACGGTGAGTATGACCCCTCAAGTATCTAATTCTCAGGGCACCATGTTTGCTGCATAATTCATTCAGCAGCCTCATCAGTGGCTGGCTGCTTCCTCCACAGTCCCTCCCACAGGTAACAGTGCCTTCCTTGTTCAGCCAGTTTGTGGGAGGCATTCCTGTGAAGGTCCTGAGAGACAATGGCTCCTCAGGTTGCTCTGTCAGGCAGAGTCTAGTTCAGCCTGAGGAATATTCAGGTCAACAGACCCAAGCTCAGCTTATTGATGGATCAGTGAGATTGTTTCCTGAGGCACGTATCCAGGTGGCATCTCCATTTTACACTGGTACAACACTTGCAGTTGTCATGCCAGAACATTTATTTGACCTTATTTTAGGCAACATTGCAGGTGCCAAGTATAGTTGCACCATAGATGACACTTCTCAGACTTCGGCTGCAGTAACATGAGCCATGGCCAAGGCTCCGAACTGTGTCACCCCGGTGACCATTGCATCGCCGCAAGATCTGATTTGTAGTCAAGATGTTGTCCAAGAATAATAGTCTGACCCGACACTTGCTGCTGTGTGGAATAAGCAAAAAGGTAGAGTGATTAAGTATTCATGGGGAGGTCAAGCCAGGTTCCTTCGTAAACAAGGACGGCTCTAACGTGAGTCAAGAACACCCCAGGACGAGGTTCAGCTGCAGTTTGTCGTTCCTGCTAAGTATCGCCAAGCAGTGTTAGAATGGGGTCATTGTTCAGCGTCAAGAGGTCACTTGGGCAAATAGAAAACCCAGGGCTGTATCCGTGCTAACTTTATCTGGCCAGGAATGGGAGAAGAAATAGATAGCTTTGTGCGTTCCTGCAACGTGTGTCAACCTACCACCAATCAGGGACATGTCCTTCCTGTGCCGTTTGAATCCACGCTGATAATCTCTGAGTCAGTTGAAAGAGAGGGCAGTGGTGATCTGGGTGCAGACCTGACGTCTTGCCCGTTGGCCCCACAGGACACATTATGTCCAGGGCCTGTACATACATATGTACCGTAGGTTCAGGGGAAGTTGAAACCCCCATAGGGGCAATCCGAGGCTGTGTCTGAATTTCCTTGTGGAGCATCTCGAGCTGTGGGCCTCTCTGAGGATTTCCGGAGAATGCACATTATCCACATGAGTGTTCACACCCATGTTGGGTGTTAAAATGTGACCTGCCCGAGATTGCATAGGGATTCTCAGCTTGCCAATATTAACTGTAAGTGTAGAGTTAGGTTAACCAGTAAACTGCCCGTTCTCAGAGATTTGGGCAATCCAAGGACTAGCATGTCTCCTGGTTAATAATGTAGGTTTAACCAGTAAACTGCCCGTTCTCAGAGATTTGAGCAATCCGAGGACTAGTACGTTTCCTGGTTAATAATGTAGGTTTAACCTGCAAACTGCCCGTTCTCAGAGATTTGGGCAATCCAAAGACTAGCACGTTTTCTGGTTAATAATGTAGGTTTAACCAGTAAACTGCCCGTTCTCAAAGATTGGAGCAATCCAAGGACTACGTTTCCTGGTTAATAATGTATCCATTAACAATAATAGTGTACTTTTTGTAACTTAAGTACTGACTACTAGGCAGAGAGGGAAATTGTAATTTGATAAAAATTGTCGCACTGGCACTTTTGGTGCTCCACCTTGATTGCTTTCGCAGGTGCAGCTGGCGGGTGTAGCAATTTTGTCATGCAGATCAGCTGATCGTCTCTGCCACATGCTGCCACCTCTTCTCTTCTGCCTCGTCATCTCTATTTACTATTAATCTGTATTATATCATTTTACACATAGGCACAGTTACACCACAACTGTCACACCTACACCGTGTTGACATACATCACGCTACATAACAATTAGTTGTTAATGTAAAAGTAGTGAACTTTTCGCTCAGTTTGACCTGAGTACAGGAGTTTGCACCATCGTCACAGAGTTTTTTCCTCATGCTTGCTTCTATTAATGTAAATACGAGGTTTTTACGCTCATTGGTGAATGTGATTTTCTCCTGTAGCAGGATAGTACACACACCACAGTGTAAATCTTGTGTGACTGAGTTAGGATTTATATGTATATATATCGAACATTTTTCTGAAGAAAAATTTGATTTTTGATGGGGCGTAATGTCACGAATTCGAGCGAGCATATTTATATAAATTCGTGATATTGTACTTTAATGAGAAAACCACTAACTCGAGTGGAATTTCCACTGGGCATTGCTCAGTTCAACTGTCCTTGTATTCACTTCGATCGGGATGGTTTTCAGAACATGTGTTACTGTTTCACAAGTGACCATTCTTATCCACATCATAAGTGCTTTCACTGAGTGATTTATTGTGAGCCTATATCATTCTCCTTTTTTCCATTGACCATTGAAGTGAGGCCATGCTTACTTCCTGTGAATAAGGCCAGCTCGTACCTCTCTTCCGAGTTTGAAGTCAGTCAGCTCGGGATCGTTGCGAGGATAGGATCATTTTGTGCCCAGCGTAGAGCAGTGTCTCTGTTGTACAGCGAATTCCTGAATCTCCACCTAGACGGTGATTGGCGAATCAGGCTTGGAGCGAATAGCAGCGTTGGTGTTCATCACAGGCGCCCAGACTTTCGTTTCGGCTCCCCTCCACTGACCAGTATTTCTGTTCGTTTTTCTAGGCTTAAGTTTAATTAGCTTCTGAATGAGCTAGTGAGTGTATTCTCTTGTTATTTGAATTCATGAGTCCCCTTGCGACCATGAAGTTCCCCTTTTGAATTTATTTTGAGATTCAAATATTGTAAATTTATTTTATTGTAATCAATAAATTTACAGTTCTTTTCTTTGAGCTTAATGTAATTAGACTCGAGTTTTATTTCTCCACATTAAGCTTATTTTAGTTGCTGCTCCTAGTTTGCACAAACTCTTTACAATATTCATAACTAGTACTTAGGCCAGTTCTTTTGTGTCAAACTTAAATCCGTTGTCAGCCACGAGATAAGCACCGGCAAGAACCTGTTTATTATTACTAGCATTAGTTATTGATTGTCAGGGGTGGAGTCACTTTCTCGAGAGGCTAACTACTACAAACAGCACTCGTGAATAATTAGTCTCTGCTGTGTACTGTGAAAATCGGCGAAATAAGCCGGAATAAAGTAAAACTTATTGCTAGATTTTCACAAGTTAATTCCTTGTCTCTATTTTCAAGTAACATCCACTTATTTTAATTCATAAATCCATCTTCCCCCCGTGACAATGGTGTGATGTGTTATGGTAATGGTAATGGTGTGGTTTGATATCGTGTTGTGTACTGTCCAGATTTGGAGATGCAAACATACCTAGGTTCCAAATCTAAGTGGTTTTGCAGATTTTATTAGCGACCTCTTCCATAACAATGAAGTTGCACATCACATCTTACTTCCTCATACATTATTGATGCAAACTTAGTCGATGTTATAGTGATAATAATGACAGCTGGGGAATATTTAGGTGTAATATGCAAAATTAATAGCTAAAAATGAGATGCTACGAAGCCTCCCATGCCCCCTAAAGAACAACCCTCAGAAATTACAACAGCAAAATTCGGCCTGAGTGATAGACACAATACACCTTTAAGTGACCACTACCATACAGCAAGGTTCCTCTCCTCCATCCTCTCTCCAACTCTCCCTCCTCCATCTCTCTTGCCTCTCCCCTGTGTTCGTGAATCCTTTTCTTCCCTAGCCATAGTTTTCCTCCCTTTCCTCTCTTCTTCCTCTGCCTTTAACTCCCTGTCTCTCTTTCTCCATCTCCCTTCCCAATCCCTATCCTCCTATTATCCCTTGGAAATACACAGTTTTCATCTTTCTAAAAAAAATATAAATTTTCACCAGACATAACGTACACAGAATGATTCTCGGTTTTTATAAACATTCACAGCTGGAAAGACTGCCTATGGTAATAATTATCATTCTAGAGTTGACATGCCCAGCCTTTGAGCGAGGCAGTAAGCATCCGACTCCATCTCCCGGCGCCAAAAGACTGCCTATGGTAATAATTATCATTCTAGAGTTGACATGCCCAGCCTTTGAGCGAGGCAGTAAGCATCCGACTCCATCTCCCGGCGCCAGTGTTTCGCCGTCGGCAACGGTTGAGGAGGGACGAAGTTTCTATATCCCACCCCTGAATTCGATTTACTCACTGAATCCATCAAGCACTTGACAAGCGTTAGTGGCAGTGCTAGGCAACTTACACACACTCAGACCACAGTAGTGTGGGCAGAACCGAAGAAGGAGTAGCTGCTCTCAAACTTCAGAATCGATTCTCTGTTAGCCCAACAGAATAGCAGGAAGCGATTTGAGACTTGATTCTAGCCCAGTCCTACTCTGTCTCTCTCTCTCTCCACATACTGTATACTCTCGGCCTGTGTTCTCTTATTCATCCTCTATTATTTTCCCCTACTTATCACCTTCTATCTACTGCATCATCTACCTCCTCAAGGAATCTTCTATAGAATCCCTAACTCTACCTTCCACTGCAGTACTTTTGAATCCTAGTGCACCTGTGTGTTCGTTCATTTGTTTTTGATACCTCGAGATGGCATTATTCTCATTAGGAGAGCCTCTTGTAATGATGTTCGTGAAGGATATATCTAACTCTTCCATGTTAAGAAATCTTATCCAAGCTTAGTTAAGTGGTCAAGATACAGAAGGAATATGATTAAATACACACTTGACTGAAGGGATTAAGGGGTTTATAGTATCACAAGAGCACAGCTTAACAAAAACAACACAATAACGACATCGCGTTGAGTGGCCCCTCAAACATGGCTGCCTGAACATTGCACTTCCGACTTTATTTTTCAGTATTAAAAGTGACCTTCACTCGACAAAACAGAACTTGGTACGTGAATGCTACAGATGCTGAAACTAAGTAGAGACAAGATATATGATGAAACTGGATAGATTTACGAGAGACAAAAGTTATATTCGGCCGAAAGACTTTCCTCCATCCGTCACCTGAAAAATGTTCTATTGCCCCATCCGCTTCATTTGTCTAAGACTCTCCCAGGGATATTTTTTACCACCCCCAGGAGTATTATTCATCCACTTTTCCTCCGCAAATCGTCTTATACAGGGCCCAAAATCGCCGCAAATCATTACAAAACCAGCCTAGCTCTAAAACAGGAGTGGCCTCTCTGTTTGGATATGTACAGCCATGGTTGAAAGCCCTTGACTAGGGGGTGGTTGAGAGCCACAGCCAATACTGGGCAGTGCGTTCGAACAAGTTAACTTTCCAAACCCCGCCCAGCACGGTCGCTCGCCGGTGAACGAGTTGTTAGTAGTTTTGCATATAGTTCAGGGAACCGTAACTAATGCACCACCAATTGTTGTGGCCCGTTCTTTTTGTTGATATAATTACAAGAGGCAGCTGTATGTATGGCATACTCATGCATGTAATGAGGAATCATTGCATGTGACAGCTCCAGTATACTGTAAATGACGAGGTGCGAATCACAGGTGAATAGGGGTTACATATATATATATATATATATATATATATATATATATATATATATATATATATATATATATATATATATATATATATATATATATAATCATCATCATCAGCCGTTGAGGTCCGCTGCAGGACCGGCCTATCCCTACTGAAGCAGGGACGATACAGCCAATGTATCTCTACCTAGTGGCTTAGGCTGTCTGGTAGAGACTGTATGTAGGGTGAGAAGTGCTTGTGAGTGTGACTGTACCGTTGTAGTGGCTTTGGACGTGTGTGTAGTCTGTGAACCAAGTGTAATCGGCCCGCCTTAAGCCGACTGGGTGCAAGCATACTAGTATGCGACACTGGTACAACCACAGTACCCCTTATGTTCGCCAAAGTAGTAAGTGGCTCTGTGAACGCTTCCCAAAGTTTTTACAACTCTGGCGGGAGGAGAACCCGCGTCCACCAGCATGCGAAATGCACACTCAATCACTGTACCACAGAGGCTCCATATATATATATATATATATATATATATATATATATATATATATACTGTATAGATAGATAGATAGATAGATATACCCCCTATTCACCTGTGATTCGCACCTCATCATTTACAGTATACTGGAACCGACACATGCAATAATATTGGTTAATTATTATAAATATTCCTCATTACATGCATAAGTATGCCATACATACAGCTGCCTCTTGTAATTATATCAACAAAACGAACTGGCCAAAACAATTGGTGGTGCATTAGTTACGGTTCCCTGAACTACACGCAAAACTACTAACAACTCGTTCACCGGCGAGCGACCATGCTGGGCAGGGTTTGGAAAGTCAGCTTGTTCGGAAGCTCTGTCCAGTATTGGCTGTGGCTCTCCACCACCCCCTGGTCAAGGACTTTCAGCCATGGCTGTACAGTACAGTACACTCGAGGAAAGGTCCGCGTTAAACCTTCGCTCAACACTTCGAAACAGTAAATAAGAGAAAGTGGTAGCGATGCAGTAGCCAGCATTCATTTCTCTGCTAACTGTGTGAGAATGATGGGGATGGAAGGGAGAGGACTAGGAACCATCAGCTCCCCCAACCCTCACGGAGAGGAAAAGATACGGAGTAACGACTCAACGTCCAAATTGCGAGGCCCTAACTTTCACGCCATCTATACTCCGGTTTTTTTTTTTTTTTTTTTTTTTTTTTTTTTTTTTTTAATCGATGCGAAGATGAACTTGACAGATTGGTGATTATTGGCCGAATGCAACATTACTTCGTAATCTAGCATTATTAACTGACAACAAATATCTGAAGGGGAAATTTGGGCTAGTAAATATTTTTTGGACATGTTGCATTCAGCCAGTCATCATCAACCTGTCAAATGCATCTTCGCCTCAAAAAAAAAAAAAAAAAAAAATGTAGTGCACAAGTTAGATAATGGAGAACGGGAAAGAAAGGAAAACGGTTGTAGGACAGACTATGGTTAGATTATGTATCGGGGAATATACAGGCCTACCACGTGAAACTAAGTTATTTTTATCAATAGATAATTATATGGTACATGAGAATCCTTCATCATTGATACCATGTTGGTGGTGAATAGTGTCCCATATATTGTATTTTAAGACAAAGATTCATTCCAATGATAAAAGTCTGCGACTCAGAATATATTGGATGTATTAATGATACTGACAAGAATGTTATAGTGTATTTATTGGGTTATGGGTAGGACAGCTTGCCACATACATGTTAGCTTACATGATTATCCCGAAAACATTCACCCGGGAAACAGAAACCCATAGCCGTTTGTTGTTTTAGCTCTGTTAATCATAAGTATCATGTTGATTAAATTATTAAAAAAAAGTCTTTCCATTGTTTTCAGACGCACTTTCGTCTACCACATATCTGCGGATATATTGGCAAAACAATAAATATCCCTCTCCTGTGTGAAACACCATTTGAAAACAAAAACTTAAATGTAGCTTACATGTTTCTAAAGCTGGAGATAATGAATGTCATACTACATAACAGTTTCGAGATTACGTCGTGAAAACAGGTAACATATGGCAAAGGTTTTATGTGATTCGTAACCATTATATAGCCTTCAAACAATAACACAATTTGCGTATGCCTAAGCTTCTACGTTACAGACATGCAGAACAATTACCGAGGGTGTGATATAAATGGCAATTTTTATCATACCATTAGGCCTATGCATCAAAAAGGTATTAACATTTACACTGGAAGACGAATATAAACAGTGTAAAAGCTAATGGCCATATAAAACATGATAATATATGTTGGTTTGTCAACATTAATGAACCATACAGGAAACCAAAGAACTTGAGTACGATCAACTTGTGCAGTAATGCACGTAATGGAATACATATGTATATTAATAAATACATACATGCACACATTTACTGTACACTGTTACCTACCTGTCTATATGACTATCTCTCTATTCATCATCTATCTGTCTATCAATATCTGCATATATCTACCTATGTATCTATCTGTCTATCAGCGAATAAATCAATAACACGCAATTCATAAATATGCTAATACCCACAGGGAAAAATAAAACACTAAGTATCCCATGAGCTTGGGATACTTAGTGTTTCCTTTTCCCTGTGGATAATCTCTCTCTCTCTCTCTCTCCCTCTGTATATATATATATATATATATATATATATATATATATGTGTGTGTGTGTGTGTGTGTGTGTGTATATACATATATATATATATACTGTAAGTACCTCATGTGGTTTAGGAAAATTTGTACCGAGTATTTCATTACATGGTTCCCACCTGCATGTAATAGTAATTTGCCATTATCTGTATATGAGTAACAGCCTTTAATAATAGATGGTGCAAATCTTCACTGTCATTTTCACAAGATCAATAATACGGCAAAATATATGAATACTATCAATAAATATTGATCGTGTGAGGACCAGTAAATAATATCCTACGTTGGGAAAGTAGCGTTATTACTTCAGCATGTTTAACCCCTTAACTGCGGGGCGTCACTTTCGTGACGCTTGGGCGCAATGGATCATACCGTGGGGTGTCACTTTTGCGATTCTGTGTTATTTTGAATTCTCCCGGGCTTTCAAGTGGTGGCTTGTATCATCTATCAGTACTGCCAGTGTCCAACAGTAGTCAGCACTGCTCATGTCATCTTTACTCCCACCCACTTTTGATAATTTAACCATTTATCCCCGTTCTTTACTCCCCTCCCTACCTCCCCTCCATTACCCTCTCCTCTCGCCTGCCTGGCTGTGCTGTGCTAAGCAAATTTTACCCGGAATTTTCCACTGATTCCATCCATTGAAATAAGCCCTATGCCGTATTCTTATACAAAATAATATACACCAAAAAAAAGTAAGGTAACTGATAGTGCCATACACCTGGAATTGGCAAATTATCACCTGGCAACACCCTACGTGCACTTGTTCGCTAATTTTCCCCGGTAATTTCCCCTTGAATTATGCCTTATAATCCATTCTCGTAATAAAAATATATATAAGAAAGGAAGGTAGAAGTGTAAGTGATATTTACATTCACCTGGAACTACCTAATTTCCTGCCAATCATTTCGCAGCATATAAATTAGCAGCTGTCACCTCGCTGACGTTGTCAACCGTTGGCGGCCCCGTATCCGCCTCGTCATTTAGTTCAGGTTGTCTCTTGAGATGAAAGCACGTAGCACTCGCGCCTCTCCATTTCCGCCACTTCTAGAGGGCCCTGTGACCTCTACCCCTACTAAACCTCGTGTGGGAAGGAGTAAAGGACTAAATGACTCTGCTGTGGTGCGTGAACTAGCTAATTTATCCATGATAATGATGGACAGTGACTACAATCTTTCTGGTGAATCGTGTGATGAGCCAGTGGGGGAAATGGTGATAAACTACGAGTGCGTCAGTGTCCCAAGTTCATCCTGGCTCCAAGGGAAAGGAGCCCTTAGTTACTGGAAGTGACAGTACAGTATATAACATAGTGTAAATAAAATGGAAATGTAAATAATTACTAATAAGAATATGAGTACAAATACTTGGAGTAATGACAGTGAAAACTTTGCTCTCTACTAGTTTACTGAACGAGAAAGTTAATGCCTGGAGTGAAAATAAACTATTACTGAAGGAAACTTATGGATAAATACTGTATATATATATATATATATATATATATATATATATATATATATATATATATAAATGTAATAAAGTAATAGGAATATAGAGTGTGAGTATGTTTATGAACAATAAATGACAGAATACCACCGGGGAACGAGCGCAAATGGGAAGCTTGTACACGCTTGTAATTTTAATTGTTTTCACAGTTTTTTTTTTTTTTTTTGGGTGTATGGGTTCCAAACTACTTGAAAATCATAGAATAGTGTTTCTAGTGATAATATCAGGGTGTGGTAAACATAATACGGGGTGTTGGGAAGTGTAAAGTGGAGACTTCGTTACCCAACTTCAGAAGTCTCCACAAGTCCTACGGTACTCGACGAAGGCTCAACAAATATCCCAGGAGAAAGCTGAAGGTATGTGCCATATGTATAATTAATTATAATATTCTAGGACTAATAACTGATTTTAGACAAATATTTTTAAAAAGTCAGTCAGAGCACAAGTATCCTCGTGGGATGCGCAATGAGCGCAAAAACATCCCCGCGGTGTAGGGGTTCATTGTCCCATATCAGTGCCCAACGTATCCTTTATCATATGTGTAATGAAGCATAGTATTCCCTACAGATTTCTTAGACGTAGAGTCTCCAGCAGAAATAGAGCGACCGGCTCGACGAGCAGGTTGATATATGTGGTACCACCGCACCCCCATTTCAACACCCCCCCACCCTCCCTCGTTCCCATTCATTCGTCTACCCTCTACCCTCACCACATCCAAGGGTACGAGAGTAAAGTAAGGCCTACTTGCATTGTCTCAACCACTCTTCTGTCATCCTGTTGTCTTGGGAAATAGTGGTTTTGTTATGATAACGAAGAAAAGAAACATTACATAGTGTTTCACTCCATAGTATACTTATTCATACACCACGATCTGAATGCAGGGTGATCTAAAATAGTCATATATTCGTATTATAGGGAGGCCTGTAATCATACAATTTATCATTTTGACAGTTGTATCCAGTCAGTGTGTAACATTAAACAGTCGGATGCTATAAGTAGATGTTTGTAGTTGTAGGTGGTGTGCTCTTTCCCTTACTCAACGTAGTCATTGTTACTTTACAAACTCTGTTATAGGTCAGTATCATTAGTTACTACTAATACCTCACGTGTGATAATGGCAAAGTGTTGCTGATAAGTAAAAGACATAATCAGTAGTATCTTGATTACTGATGTCTTAATACATGATATCGGATAACGTTGGGTAACAGGGACTGGATGACAGTTTGTCTGGTGGTTAAGCCGAGGCCATGACGTGGTTGCTGGCATTACCAAAGGTCAGTCAATATTTAGATGCTATACATTGCTGCTGACAGTATTACAAGTATCAAAGTCAATTTCATAGACAGGAAAGCCAACAGTAGAGTGAGCCACGTGGTGGCCTGACCCCGCGCACACCATACAACCAGGGCCGGATTACCAGGTATAGGCAAAATGGGCAACTGCCTACCAGGCCATGGCCTGTCACAGGCCATCAAAAAAGGCCATTATAGGTCATGTCAAAATTTCAGTGGAAATAACGGAAAAAAGAGATCTACATGTTGTGGGCCAACCATCTGCCTTGCCTAGCAGGCAACAGCATGGTTAATCCGGCCCTGTATACAACCAACCCCCTCCACCCCTTGCCTCAGCCACTTATTGCCACTCAGTCCAGCGAGGGACCCGCCGCCTCCTGATAACAATATCAGGATAAAACCTTGCCTTATATAGTTATAACTGCAATAGGGTGTAATTTGCGATTCACACATTTATAACACGCCGTATTTCGAAAAAGGTAACCAATAACTAAATTGGCCGAATGGATGATCTGCATGGTAACCAAACAAACTTGTCTCGATTGCAGCTTACGCTAATCAACATTATCGCCTCATACAACATATAATTCAGTTTATTCGTTTTCAACGAGAACGTTTTCAACAAAGATTTGACGAGTTACAGTTCACACTGGCCAGTGTTACTTATTGCAAGATAACAGACGAAGCGGTCAGGCTAACCTTATGATTATTTGCTCGTCAACTTGTGCCCTGCAGTATGTCTGTTACCACTTTCCTCTATCTCTGTGTGGCCATGGTTTTTCCCATTAACTATCGTCAGCCGAAACATCAATTGCCACAGAGAGGAAAGGACGTTAAAATGGACAAACGGTTTTGGATACACAAATATTTAATAAGGAAGACTAACTGACTACCGGTATATTTAAGAACACATTTTAACTAAGAAAAATATAAAACTCAAAGAAATAGAATTAGATATACCCTCACCAGTAGGACTGACTGCAGTAGAGATAAATACATCTGAAGGGAAAGTAATTGTAGCCAATTTGTACATGCCACCCAGATCAAACACATGGGAAAGAGACGAATATGACGACCTGGCGGAAGGTACAATTCAGAGTTTGAGGGCATTACTACATAAAATGGAAGTGAAATAGAAAAGAATTATACTAGCTGGAGTTTTTAATACAGATATAAATTGGGATACTCTAGATATAATAATACAAGAAAGCTGTTGGGACCGAAAGCTCCTGGATCTTGTGCAAGAGTTTTTCCTAACGCAACATGTAAGGGAAAGCACCAGAAAAAGAGGACTTGATGTGCCCTCAATGCTAGATCTCACATTTACTAGGCAAGAAAACGATGTTGCCAATTTAATATATCACCCTCCATTCGGCAAAAGCGACCATGCAGTACTAAATTGCAATTTTATGATTGCATATGACATAGATAACAGCAATGAAAATTACAAAAAGAGCCTAAACTATAAAAAAGGGAAAGTATCATGACCTAAAGAAATACTTCTTAGAAATTGCTGGGGAAAAGGAGCTTAGAAGACAAGATTTAAATGCTATATATGAAAAATTCTGTGAACTTCATGAAACAGGAGTCCAGAAGTACATCCCACAGCACAAAGAAGCAGAAAAGAAAAGAAAGAAATGCTTCAACACAGAATGCAAAAAATCAAAAGAAAAAAGATTTGTTGTGGAATAGATACAGAAGACACAATAGTGAAAGGGCATATAATAATTACAAACAGGCAAGAAACGATTATAAAAGAATAAGGAGAGAAGCCCCAAAACAGTTTGAGGAGGATATCATAAACAAAAGTAGTGATCAACCAAAGCTATTTTACAGCTACATCAGAAGCAAAACCAAAGTAAAAGATAAAATACAATCCATTACGGACAATGGAATCACTTATAAATACAATCCATTACGGACAATGGAATCACCTATACACAAGAGAAGGATATTTGTGAAGCACTAAACAAGAATTTCCAATCAGTTTTTACAGAGAAAAAAAAATTTAAGAGGGATTATGTGGAACTTGCATGCCCACACATACTACCAGATGTACAAACATCAGAAAAAGAAATACAGAAGGAGCTAAGTAAATTAGACAAAGGAAAAGCAAGTGGGGTTGGTGGAGGATTAGTGCCCCTCCCTGTAAAACAATTAACTCTAAGCGCTTGACCACCCCGTTTGGGATACATGGCGTCTGGCAATGGATGGATGGATGGAAAAGCAAATGGTCCTGATGAAATTTCATGTTGGGTGCTACGTGAATGTGCAAAGAAGTTAAGTAAACCATTATTTTTAATTTTCAAGGAATCCTTGAGTCAAGGTAAACTACCTGATATTTGGAAGAAAGCAAACATTGTTCCCTTATTCAAGAAAGGAAATAGACAAAATCCACTTAACTACCGACCAGTATCACTAACCAGTGTTGTAAGCAAGGTATTAAAAAAGCTTATAAGAAAAGCATGGGTAAAATTAATCACCTAGAAGAACACATTATGATAACAGAAAGAAGGTTTGGTTTCAGAAATGGAAAATCATGTGTCACTAATCTGTTGAGCTACTGTGACAGAGTAACAGACACATTACAGGAAAGAGAAGGATGGGTGGACAGTGTCTATTTAGATTTCAAGAAAGCATTTGACACAGTACCACACCAAAGACTTTTATGGAAACTGTACCATCAAGGAGGAATTCGAGGCAAACTGTATTGTTGGATGCAAGATTTTCTCATGAAAAGAAAAATGAGAACAGTCCTAAGGGGAAATTGCTCATCATGGAAAGAAGTGACTAGTGGAGTACCACAGGGCTCAGTGCTGGCACCAATTATGTTTTTAGTGTATATAAATGATATAGACAGTAACACTGGAAATGAAAGGTATCTAAATATGTTTACAAATGATGCAAAAATACAAAGGAGAATTACTAACGCAGACTCTTGTAAAGAGCTACAAGAGGAATTAAATAAACTTCATGAATGGAGTAATACATGGCAAATGGAATTCAATGTGGACAAGTGTCATGTAATCAAGTTTGGTAAAAGTGGAAAAAGACCTGATTGGGGTTATACATTAGGAAATAAAACCCTACACACATCAGAGAGAGAGGAGGACCTAGGTGTGATTGTCAGTAACAGACTATCTCCAGCTGACCACAACAGTGAGAAGGTACGGAACATGTATATACTGCTTGCCAATATGAGGATAGCGTTTACATACATAAATGAAGACATGTTAAGAAGGATAATAACATCATTCATCAGACCAACCCTGGAGTATGCATCAGTAGTCTGGAGTCCTCGTCTCAAAAAACACATAGACAAGATTGAAAAAGTTCAAAGGGCCGCTACAAGAGGGGTATCAAGCTTAAGGGATCTAAGTTACGAAGAAAGACTAAATAAACTTTATCTACCAACATTACAGGAGAGAAGGAAAAGAGGTAACATGATTATGCTATATAAATGCATATCGGGAAAGGAGAAAATAGACATAAATGATTACTTAACGTATGGGGAAGCATCAGCAATAGGACACTGAAAAAAATTGCATAAAAAGAGAGGTGATGAAGACGTAAGGAAATTTAGTTTCCCAAATAGAGCAATTGATCAGTGGAATGCACTACCGAATGAAATAGTGTGTGCCAAAACAATTCACAAATTTAAGGATATGTACGATAAATATGGTTTAAGACACAGGACAGTACGAGCTTGACTCATTCCTGTAAAGATACAATTAGGTAAGAACAATTAGGTAAGTACACACACACACACACACACACACACACACACACACACACACACACACACACACACACACACACACACACACACACACACACACTACTAGAGATGAATGATTATGTCAGAGAAAATGAACCACAAATAATATGCCTAACTGAAACAAAATTAATACCAAAGATATCAAATGACATACTAAACTTAAAGGAATACAATATATGGAGAAGAGACAGATATTTAAAAAAAGGAGGAGGAATTATAATATTAACTAAGAAAAATCTAAAAGCCAAGGAAATAAAACTAGATATACCATCACAAGTAGAACTGATTGCAGTAGAGATCGACACATCTGAAGGTAAAGTAATTGTAGCCAATTTGTACATGCCACCCAGATCAAACACATGGGAAAGAGACGAATATGAGGACCTGGCAGAGAGTACAATTCAGAGTGTAAGATCATTGCTACATAAAATGGAAGAGGAATCGGAAAGAATTATACTAACTGGGGACTTCAATACAAATATAAATTGGAATACTCTAGATATAAATAGCCAAGAAAGCTGTTGGGACCAAAAGCTCCTGGATCTTGTACAAGAGTTTTTCTTAACGCAACATGTGAGGGAAACCACCAGAAAAAGAGGACTTGATGTACCTTCAGTGCTAGATCTAATATTTACAAGGCAAGAAAATGATATTGACAGTTTAATATATCACCCTCCACTCGGCAAAAGCGATCATGCAGTACTAAATTATAACTTCAGGATAGCATATGACATAGTAAACAGCAATGATAGTTACAAAAAGAGCCTAAACTATAAAAAGGGAAATTATCAAGACCTATAGAAGTATTTCTTAGAAGTTGATTGGGAAAATGAGCTAAGAGGACAAGATTTAAATGCTGTATATAAAAAGTTTTGTGAATTTTATGAAATAGGAGTCCAGAACTACATCCCACAGCACAAAGAAACAGATAAGAAAATACAGAAATGGTTCAATACAGAATGTAAAAAATCAAAAGAAAGAAGATTTTTGTTGTGGAATAGATACAGAAGACACAATAGTGAAAGGGCGTATAATAATTACAAACAGGCAAGAAACGACTATACAAGAATGAGGGAAGCCCAAAAACAGTTTGAGGAGGATATAATAAATAAAAGTAGTGATCAACCAAAGCTGTTTTACAGATATATCAGAAGCAAAACTAAAGTAAAAGATATAATACAATCCATTACGGACGAGGGAATCACTTATACACAGGAGAAAGATATTTGTGAAGCACTAAATAAGAATTTCCAATTAGTTTTTACGGAAGAAAAAATTTTTGAGAGGGACTATGTGGAACACGCATGTCCACACATACTACCATATATACAAATAGCAGAAAAAGTAATACAGGAGGAGTTAAGTAGATTAGACAGAGGAAAAGCAAGTGGTCCTGATGAAATTTCATGTTGGGTATTACGAGAATGTGCAAAGGAGTTAAGTAAACCATTATTTTTAATTTTCAAGAAATCTTTGAGTCAAGGTAAACTACCTGATATTTGGAAAAAAGCAAATATTGTCCCCTTATTCAAGAAAGGAAATAGACAAAATCCACTCAACTACCGACCAGTATCACTGACCAGTGTTGTAAGCAAGGTATTAGAAAAACAGAAAAGCTTGGGTAAACCATCTAGAAGAACACAGTATGATAACAAAGACAGTTTGGTTTCAGAAAAGGAAAATCATGTGTTACTAATCTGTTGAGCTACTATGACAAAGTAACAAACACAATACAGGAAAGGGAAGGATGGGTGGACAGTATCTATTTAGATTTCAAGAAAGCTTTTGACACAGTACCACACCAAAGACTTTTATGGAAACTGTACCATCAAGGAGGAATTCGAGGCAAACTGTTTTGTTGGATGCAAGACTTTCTCATAAAAAGAGAAATAAGGACAGTACTAAGAGGAAACTACTCATCATGGAAAGAAGTGACTAGTGGAGTACTGCAGGGTTCAGTGCTGCCACCAATCATGTTTTTAGTGTATATAAATGATATAAACAGTAACACTGGAAATGAGAGCTATCTGAATATGTTTGCAGATGATGCAAAAATACAAAGGAGAATTACTAACACAGACTCTTGTAAAGAGCTACAAGAAGAATTAAATAAACTTCATGAATGGAGTAGTACATGGCAAATGGAATTCAATGTGGACAAGTGTCATGTAATCAAGTTTGGTAAAAGTGGAAAAAGACCTGATTGAGATTATAAGTTAGGAAATAAAACCCTATACATATCAGAAAGAGAGAAAGACCTAGGTGTGATTATCAATAACAGACTATCTCCGGCTGACCACATCAGCGAGAAGGTATATACGGAACATGTATACACTGCTTGCAAATATGAGAATAGCATTCACATACATAAATGAAGACATGCTAAGAAGGATAATAACAGCATTCATTAGACTAACCCTGGAATATGCATCAGTAGTCTGGAGTCCTCATCTCAAAAAGCATATAGACAAGATTGAAAAAGTTCAAAGGGCCGCCACAAGATGGATACCAAGCTTAAGGGACCTAAGCTACGAAGAAAGACTAAATAAACTGAATCTACCAACACTACAGGAGAGAAGGAAAAGAGGTGACATGATAATGCTATATAAATGCATATCAGGAAAGGAGAAAATAGACATAAATGATTACTTAACATATGGAGAAGCATCAGCAAGAGGACACTGCAAAAACTGCATAAGAAGAGAGGTGATAAAGACGTAAGGAAATTCAGTTTCCCAAACAGAGCAATTGATCAATGGAATGCACTACCGAATGAAATAGTGTGTGCCAAAACAATTCACAAATTTAAGGATATGTACGATAAATATGGTTTAAGACACGGGACAGTACGAGCTTGACTTATTCCTGTAAAGATACAATTAGGTAAGGTAAGAACACCACACAGTCTCCATCTCTCAAGGGTTTGCCTCCATAAAAAAAATTTGGATCTTGATGGATGAGGATATGGACCAAGCTCGAGGCTTCATATTTATCAAGAACCTGTCAGACTCACACGTCTCTATGTCAGCTGAATACAATCGTCTTGCGTCCGCTGGATTACATTACAGTACTAGTGCGACTCCGACAATGCCAGGATAATGGTGCCTGTAACACTGTGAGAATTTGCTGACATGTTCTCTGCTGAATAAAGTTGCCTGATTTATAGGATTTATCAACCTATCTATTTATAGCCAGACGCTATAATCCCGTAAGGGATGGCCGTGTGACTATAAGTTAGTTGTTTCACTGGGAGGGGCACTAACCCTAGGTCACCCCTCTTGTTGACACGTACAGAACACGTATGTGTTGGTTCTGTGCTTACCACCCAACTTTGTAGATGGTTTCCTGGCTTACAGGAAGCCATTAGTCTTGTCACTCAATGTAGAGCCACCTTAAAATGAAAGAACAGCAATAAAAAGTGACAGGAAAGATGGAAGAAATACGAAGGATTTAGTTGGAATATTAATCAAGGGTTAGTACGACCGTGAGGTGGTTAACAATACCTGTATTAGCACTAGTTGTCTCCTATGACACTCCTGCAGCTGAGATAAATCGTCTGGCCTCAGATGTAATAGAATATTTGAGGCGGCTTCAGTCCTACCGGACCTACTATGGGTTCAAATCCCCCTTGGGGCAGGGAACAGTTTAAGGATTTGAATTTCATAAAATCAGACACTACTGATTTCCCCGACACGTAAAAATACCCCCGCTAGTACCAATACTCAAGTCCTGCATGAGACGGCCCGAGCATGTATTCAAAATGGACGATGGGTGTTAGCGCCGAAGTGGCGACATGTAGAGGTGTATGGTATGTAGAAGGACTACTAAGCCTTGGGAGCAGGCTGTGAACCCTATGCCCAGAGTAGGACACATAAAAAATAAGTCAGACTTATGTGACTGCTTTAGCTTACGTCAAGTAATCTGACGGTATTTGGAATAAAATACTAAGTGTTGGCTCGACCATGGAGGGTCAGTGGTACCCTTATTTACAGTGTCAGGCTTCTGCCTCTCAGTATCATTATTAGCTGAAATAAAATATTACAGCACATGAAAGGGATACCTACTATGCAGGGTAAAGCTGTCTTTACAGTGCTCTACTATTATCCAACATTGTCCACTCTCGTATTTATTTTGGATTGGTGGAGTGCATAGTAGTCTGTAAATGAAGATAATTACATGAACATTCAGCCTTGAACACAACTGAGATTCGCATGTGAACTAGATTTTTCGTAACTCCTCTTTCTTAGGAATATTTACTGCTCAGTACATCTCTGGATTCTTTTGTATAGTATTGATATTAACAGTGTAGATATTAAAATACTGTGAACATAATACAAAATAATGTTAAGCTGAAATGTGGAACAGAGATCGCTACAGCAGAAGTTTACAAAGCCTCCTATGCCGCCTAAAGAATGGGTCTAAAGCTGAAGAATCGTTGTAAATACGGACAAGACCCATTCTCCTGCCTTTCTTCTCTCTCTCTCTCTCTCTCTCTCTCTCTCTCTCTCTCTCTCTCTGTATCATTACCAGGGTAAGAATTTGGGAAAATTAGACAAGAAGTCCACCTGAATGGTAGATGTAGAAAATCAGTAGTTCCCTGGGATGTACGGAAGTCCAATTATATATATATTACCATAGATTAACTTAACTCAGTGGAAACAGCAACTCCACGTTGAGTGCATACAAAGCTTTATTAAACGGAAAAATAAGGGACATAAATGGTAATAAAACCATAACTAAATTTATTTTGTATTTTCCTGTTGGCCAGGTCTTGTAGTGTTGTCATACTACCAGTCCAGTAAAATTCATATTCTGTGATCATTTTGGTAGTGCCGGAAGAATACTTTACCACCATATTCAAACACTAATCGCCACCACCATCACCACCGTTGCCGCCGCCTTCGCCGCCGCCGTCAATCAGATATCAGTTATCATTACAGAGGCCACTGTAAGCCACCACGAGTTAGGGGAACAGCAAGTATAATGTTGCATCTAATGCAATAGCTGTTTTTTAAATATCGAACAATTTTTATTATGTGCAAGTTGTACACCTATTTTTTGACTCAAGCAGAGTGGCGTGGTTTGAAGTGGATATAACAGGATGGGCAACCTGGTTTGACAGGAAGTATGCGGCACATCACTAAAAATGGAGTATTGTAGTTACTGGCAATTTGTACCTCATCGTGGACCCAACTTTTTTCGCTCACATGGCTACATGGATGAGCATGTGAGGAGGGAGTGGGGAGGAAAGATTTGGGAAAAGATAGAGAGAAACGGATGGGGCCTAAACTTTGCCTTTTAAAGACACGTCTGTCTGCTAAAAATAGACATTTAGTCGAAGAAATAAACTAAGTGATGAAAATAATGTCATTCGCGATTTAATAACAATTTTTAACCCATTGAGTATGATAACGTTTTTGGTAATATATTCCTGCATGGTGTCCTAGTAAGTTAAGGCGCTCTGACTGAATGTGGCCCATAAGGGTGTACATCCCAAGGATGGTTGGGGTTTATTGCTCAAATACTATCAGTCAGGGAGAGGCATCTGGTCACTATCACCTTCAATGTCTGGACTAAGCAGCCTTGCTCCGGGGCCGTACACTCCTGGATGATATATTCTTTTTTTTTTTATGCGAGGAAGAAGGAACTAAAGGCCATGAGCCCGCAATAACAGTTCCCTCCAAGAGAAAAACAAAACACAAGAGAGAACCAAATTCAAGATCCGATCATTTCGAGATGCCTGGACACACTGCGTTTGAAAGACTGGAGATCATAGGAACCAGGATATACAGACAGAGGGAGACAGTTCCAGAGTTGACCTGTTGCATGAATGAAGGACTGGGAGTAACGGTTAACTCATGCACTAGAGAGTTGGACAGAAAAGGGATGAGAGTTTGCTGCTAAACGGGTGCTACGCGCCCGTCGTAGAGGTGGAGGAATGCATGCAGACAGTTCAGAGAAGCAGTTACCATTGAAGTAGCGATAGAAAAGAGATAAAGATGCAACAATGCGGCGATGAGACAGAGGTTGAAGGGAGTCAGTAAGAGGAGGAGAGTTAATGGGACGAAAAGCTTTTGACTCCACCCTATTGAGAAGAGCTGTATGTGGGGAGCCTCCCCACACGTGAGAGTTGTACTCCACACAGGGGCGGATAAAACCCCTGTATAGAGTCAACAATTGTGCAAGGGTAAAGAAGGAACAGATGCTGCGAACAGATTATTTAACTCCAGTTATGGACATTTTCTCGAATCGAAAGGGTTAGAAATATCTAATAAAACCGTCAAAAGATATTTAGAGTAAACGAGGAAAGTCATGAGATTGAAGAGGTTAAGTACTTCATTACAATGACGGTCTTTCTGTTTCGTTCTAGCTAATATCAGACAATGTTGCTTTTTTTAGGAGAGACCTTTAGAACTGGATGCTATAGGTACTGTAAGTTTTCATTTTAGCCTTGAATACCTGCAGACTCTTGCTTGTACATGGAAAGTTTTTTTGTTTTTTTTACTTTATTATCCTCATAATTGATTACTAGAATAAATGCCCTAGTGGTAGCCTACTGTCTAACAAACGGCCTAATAGAAAGACCAACATATGTGTTGCTTTGGGCTTTGCTTTTGCCATTTTACTGAACTGAGCAAAATTTTCGAATGGTCGGAGGAATGGAAGGAAAAAAGTGGGAGCTGGGGCGTCGCAGTCGTACTAAATGGGTAACGTAAATGCTACTTCATTGTTTGCTGTGTGTTCAGTAGTTCCATTATATTCGAAATAACAAGAAAAGGCTTACTGAAAATCAACATCCTGTTGATTTGTAAACAATTTAAGTACATTTATGACTAAAATATATCCTCTCGTTCTTTTGCATTTACAGTATATAATCCGTCGTTTCCCAAAAGCGTTCTCAGGCTTGTTCAGATCCTTGTTAGCTATACCATCTGACGTTGAAATAGAATATGAATACTAGATTTGTTCGGACCGTGAGAGAATTGGTTTGTAACCTGCTTCATCATTCTCGTGACTAGAAAACACCATTGTGTCGCTTGTATTTGTGAAGGAGGTCGTAGCAAGTAGAAGGGTGGGGGGGGGGGAGGCAGACGAAGGAAGATGATAACGTGAATTCAGGGGGTGGGGGGGAAGGCTCGTAATATTGTGCCTTCTCTGCTTGTGCATTTCCTCTGTAGGCTAGTATTATCTGGTTGAGAGAGGTTTGGCATACTTATCTGTCCGTACATGATTTTGTATTATATGATGCATCATGGAAAAAAGAGACAGACATGCCATAAGTGTGAAGTTGACGTGATAAAACAGTAGGGCAACTTTAGTTCTTGACTTCCTCATACTTTGCACATACCTCGCATCGTCTGGTGATGGAAAGTGTAACTGCGTCGCCAGAGTCAAGTTCGGGTTTGTTTTACTGTTTACTGTTGTTGATATTCTTGAGAAAGTGGTTGCCATATACTGTATCTTGTTATTACTCCTGTTGTTTTTGTTTCTTCTTCTTCGTCTTCTCCTCCCCCTAAATCACTTTAACCCATTTCCTTAGTGTAAGACGGAACTGGGCATTTTAAAAAATTAATTAAAAAGAAAACCCCGGGGTAGGGACCTATGAGCTTCGCGACTATGAGCCGATAGGCGGAGCACAATCCGTCACACAGGAAGCCTGGGAGCTAAAGGGTTAATTAATACCGACACGCTTTTCAACCTATATTACACAGTGCAGATGCTTGCCAAATTTATATGCTTCAGTATATTCATAATATTCAATGATTATTAATTTCTGTATTCAGCTGAACAAAATCTTCTCGTGTTAGCCTTATACGTACCAAAAAGTGTCCTGAGCACCAAAGGAGTTCGCCCGTCAATACTGTTGTATCTTTATCCCAGTGGTCGCGAAACGAGAGTGGGTGTCATATGTGTGTGTGTGTGTGTGTGTGTGTGTGTGTGTGTGTGTGTGTGTGTGTGTGTGTGTGTGTGTGTGTACAAAATAACTCAAAGACCTTATCAACTTTTTATCAAACTGTGGAAGTGATAACGGTCAGTCATGGGGTTAACCTATCAGTTCTAAAAATAATAAATCAAAGGTCAAGGCCATGGGGCTGGGTTAAAAGTTTATCTATCAAGGTCAGGTTAAATAGTTATCAGATGTAAACCATACTTGGTTGAAGGGTCTAGGGTAAAACAGGAACGACGGGATTCGTGACTGAGAACACTCAGACAAAGGTTGCTTACAGGACAAAGTAAACTTCCGACCCGTGTGCATGTGTGTGAACAACATAACTAACACAGACTTTATCTGAAATAGACCAAACTTGGTGGAAGTGTTGAAAATAATCAAGGGAGTCATCGTATTGTTTTGGAGATCAGTAGGTCAAAGGTTAAATGTCATATAACAAAGTCAACTTCAACAGCTTTTATCCGAGTTAGATCATACTTTGTTGAATGGTTCGATGTATGGAAAGGATAAAGAGTCCATTCCGAGAACAGTAAGTCACAGTTTAAGTTTATAAGAAAAAATTCAATGGTCAGGGTCACAGGATAAGAATAAACTGAGCAGTTTTGATCTGCTTTAGATAAATATGGTGGAAGGGTTAAGGTCAGGCAAGAATGCAATAAGGAAGTTTTGAGAACAGTTGGTTGAAGGTCAAGGTCAATGGGGAAGTCAAATGTGCAGTACCTGGACCAATAGGAGGGCGTGGCTGTTGTACTCTTTGAAAGCTTCTTCTTGTATGTTTAAAATTCTGGCCATCTCCAAAGGATGTTATTTTTTAAGAGAGATTTTTGAAATGGGGAGAATAAAATAGAGCATTCATTACCCCATTTACTTTAGGTATATTTCGGAATCTGAAGAAAATTTTTTAACGGTAGAAAGAATTAGCTAAGAAAAATGTTTGTACATCACCCTAGTGACATGGGTAAGTTGTACCCCCCTCCCTCTTTTTTCTCTCTCTCTACAGAAGATGAATAGAGGACGGAAATAAAAATAAAAACACACACACACAACTGATTGCAGGTGTCCTCCATTCATAAAAACATCTGAAAAAGTTAAATTTAAACTGCTCTAAGTTGAAGTTTGAGGGAGAAACTATTCTGGGGATGTAAGTTCCAAAGAGAAGCAATTCAAGGATTAAAAGAATCCTGAGTCAGAAGTTTTGCAATATGGCAGTGTGACAGCCCGGTCATGAGCGCTACAAGATGCCCGTGTAGCACGGGGGAAGGCATGGAGAGGTGGCACTGTGGATGGAACTTCGTCTGACGATTTGCCATAAAAGTATCTTTAAAATAATACAAGTGAGGCAACATTCCTTCCAGCTTGTAGGGTAGGCCTAAGTAGTTCATTTGTAACTGCGGGGTTGTTAGCAATTGTTACAGCTTTGTCCTGGATTGTGCCCAGTGCAAAATCTCCACATCTACTCCACAAGGGTGATTAATATTCCAGCTGAGAGCTTGCACGACTTATGTGAAGTATAGTAACTGCATGTATGTGAAGAAGTTACAGATTCTGTACAATAATCCAATTGATTCTGTACAACAATCCAATAAATGAGTTACGAGTTAGATATACTAAATTTTGTGAATGGGTGTTTAAGTGTGAATGAACTGTCAGGTGTTGAATCATCTGTATACGAGTGAATATTACTATGAGTGATAGATAAGAGATCATTAATATGAATTAGGAATAAGGTTGGAACCAGGACTTATCACTGTGGCACGTCGCCATTAATCGAGTGGAAACTGGAATATTCATCATCTACTTTTATTCTTTTCTTTCTGTCCCTGATGTACTGTAACGGCAGCTGGACTCCCATCCTGATAGAGAGAATAGAAGGGACAGAGAATAAAACAAGGAGAATCAGGTTGACAACCCAAGGATTAGCCCCGGTTAATGTCATTATATGATTAAAGCCACCCCTGACTAATCCACTTAAGCCGAGTCTGACAGCTCTCCTGCCTTTGTGCTGAACATCTGTGGTCCCATGGGGCTTGATGTGCCCCCTTCAATCAGAAATGCCCTAGAATGCTGCAGCCCAGGTTCTTTTTGAGGATGAGCTCCTCCCTAATTCCCTGCACTTCACCAGTCACAGATGATGGCACCATTAGAAAACCCCACCTACTCACATCGTTTGGGACTGAATAAAAAGGTGCAGAGAGCAGGCTTTCCACACACACTCTCCTTCCACCAGATTTGGTTCACACACACAGAGTCACTCTTTTACTACACTCTTGTGTACACTTAGCACATCGCAACAGTCCATATTACAAGTAGCCTCCACACGACTTCCTTCCTAACCTGTAAACACTCTCAAACCTCAGTTAAGTAGTGCCAGCCTGCTCTTGTCCTTGATATGTAACTGTGAGTATGCTACTGCCCTACAAGTGTCTGGAGTTTTAACTTAGGTCTAAGTTTCTAGTTATTCATGTTTTAAGGTGTCCTGCGTAATGTCAGATTTGTTCATGTAATCTTCCTCCCCTTTTATCAACCCACTGATTGTATTGCATAATACCACTGCACATCCCACTTTTGATAATTTTCAGGTTGAACCTGTTTTCTCCGTTTTCGCTTTCATGTATAAGGTAGGTTTAAGAATATATTTTTGTACCAAAAACAACTGTTGTGCGTTTTTGCTCCTTCCAGTATTGTGTGATTGAGTCCACCCTATCATGTGCATGGGACAAACTTGGCTCACCTTGCCAGGATCCATTTTTTATCTACTCCAACACTGGCATCCTTTCCCAAGATTCATTAAATATTCAGTGGACTCTCGATGTTCATCCTGCAATCTATCTCCAGACAGAGTTATCATAAATACAAGGCACACACATATATGTTGACCCACTGTAAAAATCTCAGTTACTCCTTCGTAATCCGTAGCAACGGCTCTATCCAGCTACAACGATGCTAGGGCATTCCTAGACTCTAATCCTTCCCCCTCAGAAGTTTCTAAGTTGAACAAACATGTGCTCAAGCTCCATGCCCAGTGTCTAAATGTGCCTCATTTCCATCGTACAAATAAGACCGGACTCTTGAATCTTGTAGTGTAAACAATGTTTGGAGATAACAAACCCTTCAAGGATCCGTCCCCCAGTCATGACAATTCAGCAGTGCACACTCATGAAGAATCCACTGTGCCTGAGCAACCCAATAATAGTCACAGTACTAGCCCTGATTCCCGTGACAGTGTTTCCTTGGAGTTAGCCTAAGTGGGGTTATACAAGTTAGAATTATAAACTCAACTTAAGCAACAGGAAAAGGAATATGAGCCAAGGTTAAGGAAGGTTGAAAGGTCGCCCAGCCTGCCTACTAGATCATCCAGCCTGCCTACTAAAGTAACCTTTGATATGCACTGCAACATTAAATGCACTGCAACATTAAGTTGGTTCCTAAATTAAATGAACATGATGTCACTAATTATTTTATGATGTTTGAGAGGACAGCGGGAAGTCTCGGGTGGCCAAAAGAATTTTGGTTAATATTGCTGCAGAGTTTATTGACTGGTAAAGCCCAGGAGGCATTTACTGCACTGTCTGTAGAACAGTCCTTGAATTATGAGGAGATAAAGAACTGTATCTTGAGAATCTATGAAACAGTCCCAGAAGCTTACCGCATCAAGTTCAGGACCACTCCTAAGACTAGACACAAGGCTCATGTGAAGCATGCCCAATTGTCCATACTTTCCCAGATTTCCGTGAGAGGTGGCTGTGTGCCAGGAACATAGATAGTTTCTCAGTCCTTAAGGAGATGGTAATTGTAGAACAATTCTTTAACAGCATTGATAGATACGTCACTATCTATTTGATAGAGCAGGACATTTGCACCCTTTCTGAAGCTGCAGTCGCTACTGATAATTTCTCTGTGCTGCACAAGTATAGTCACAAGGCGCAGAACTTTGTAAGAGATCGAAGAGTAGATTGACCCTTCTTCTTGCAAGTCAAAGCCAACAGAAAAGGACACAAGTGTTAAGTCTCCTAATGCCAGATTTAGTAGGCCAGTTAAGGCATGGAGAAATAACTTTGCAAGTGGGTCGAGGAGAAATGTCCGAATGTACAATTTTTGCAAGATGATGGGTCACTTAGAAGCGTCGTGTTGGAAGAAGCATAGGAATGACCCAAAGCCAGTGAGATGTATAAACTTGAAGGCTCACATTGGCACGGTAAGGGAAGAGCCTCCCATTGTACCGTGTAACGTAACTAAATTAGCTAAGGAGACTAGCAAAGGGCCCATAGGTGATGAGGCTTCAGCTAAACCTATGTGTCATGCTGCTACGAGTGCCATGATGGAAGCTTCATTTAATTGAGAGGATAATGATAGTAGTTGTAGTTGTTCGGAGTGTCTCAGCACCTACGAGCTCTTTGCTTGTCTCCTTAGTTACTTCAGTTACGTTGTGTCTCAGCACCTACGAGCTCTTTGCTTGTCTCCTTAGTTACTTCAGTTACGTTACATGTTACAGTGGGGGGCTCTTCCCTTACCATAGTAAGCAAAGTGACTTCCATGATGGATATGCCCCCTTGTTGTTGAAAGGCGTAGTCTCTGTGTTAGGCACTGGGGAAAAAGAGGTTATCATTTTGAGAGATACAGGAGCTTCCCAATCCTTTATGTTGAAAGGAATAGTGCCAGAGTCAAACTCTGCCGAATTTGTGATCCTTCAAAGGATCGATGCCAATATCAGTGCCCCTCTTGTGGAGGTGAAGTTAAAGTCCCCTCTAGTTAGTGGAACAGTCCGTGTGGTAGTAGCTGAACGACTTCCAGTGAAGGGAGTCACTTTTCTTATGGGTAACGATTTATCTAGAGGACAGGTGAGTGTTGTTCCCTGCGTGGCCACGCACCTACAAGTGATGATATGGCACCGGAGTTAGTGCCTGATTGTGACACTGTTCCCTACATGCACCGGAAGCAGTCCTTGATCCAGGCAGAATTCAACTACATGCTGGGTCACCATCTGATCGAGCCTTGCCAGAGTCCCTGGTCTTCTCCGGTTGTCCTCGTTCCTAAGCATGATGGGTCACCCAGGCTATGCATAGATTACAGGAAGGTGAATGCCCTCACAGAAGCTGACAGTTACCCTCTTCCTCGTGTTGACGACTGCATGGATGCCATAGATAACGCACAGTTCATCTCCAAGATTGACTCAATAAAAGGTTATTGGCAAGTCCCTCTCTCTCCTAGGGCACAAAAAATCTCGTCTTTTATTGTCGGAGGTAGGACGTATAAGTGTAAACCTATGCCCTACGGCATGAAGAATACCCCTACTACCTTGCAATGACTCTTGAATGAACTCACTAAAGATATCCTTAACTACCCCACTTACACAGATGACATCATTGTATTTAGCACCTCCTGGCCAGAACACCCACATCAATTAGAGAGCTTATTGCAGATGTTGTATGATGCAAACATAGTTTTGAATCTGAGTAAGTGTGACTTTGTAAAGGCTCAAGGGGAGTATTTAGGCTATCAAGTAGGCCATGGAAAAGTTAGCCTTCCTGATTCTAAGGTCACAGCAATTACCAATTCCCCCCATCCAAAGAATAAGAGAACTGCATAGATTCTCGGGTATGATAGGATATTATCGGAGATTCATAGCATACTTCTCAGTTTTAGTAGCTCCCCTCACAGATCTTTTGAAGAAAGACACAAAATTTAATTGGGAGCAAAATTGTGAAGAAGCCTTTATAAAAGCTAAATCTATCTTCTCCCACAAACCAGTACTACAGGCTCCCGACTTTGATATACCATCCAAATTAGATGCAGATGCTAGTGGTACTGCGGCTGGTGTAGTGCTATTGCAAGACAGTGGCCAATGAATAAAAATGCCAGCATCCTGCTTCAGCAGAGTTCACCCCTACTCAGGGCAAATACTCCACTGTTAGCTATTATTTCAGCATTACAACATTTTGCTGTCTATGTTGGTCCAGGATCATCAACTTTGCTAGTGTATACCGATCACCATCCCCTTAAGTTCTTCACCAACTTGATGCACAAGAGCCAGCATCTTACTAGATAGGCTGTATTCCTACATGAATATTCCCTCAACATTAGGCACATGAAAGGAGCTGATAACCTAACGGTGGACTCTCCTGCCTCTCATACCAGATGAGTTTCTTCTCTGTCAAAACTCTTTCTCAGGTTGGAAAGTGTAATGGCAGCTGAAATCCCATCCTGAATATATATATATATATATATATATATATATATATATATATATATATAAAGAGAGAGAGAGAGAGAGAGAGAGAGAGAGAATAAAGTAAGAAGAAGCAGAGCGACAGCCCCAGGATTAACCCCGGCTAGTGTTATTCTGGGATTAAGATGGATAAAGGTGTCCGGGACTAATCCACTTAAGCCGAGTCTGACAGCTCTTCTGCCTTTGTTCTGAACAACTGTGGTCCCAAGGGAACTGACCTGTGTCGCCCTTCGATTGAAAATGTCCCGGAATGCTGCGGCCCAGGTTCTTTGTGATGAGAAGCTCCTCGCTAATTCCCTTGACTTCACCAATCACAGATTATGGCGCCACTATGGTAGGACAAATCTAAACTGGCAGCTAGGGTGGGGCACGAAGCTCTGTACAGTGGTGCCACGTTTTCCATACGCGCGATCCCCCCCCCCCTTCGCTCTTTCTCTCTCTCTCCTGGGTGAGATGTGCGTCACCCTGGGGAATTTTGTTTCTTTTATGAGTGACTTATAAACTTATGCTTTCAGTTCTTTATTTTTTTTTGTGAGTGACTTATAAACTTATGCTTTCATTATTTTTTTATTATGAGTGACTTATAAACTTGTGCTTTCATTTCTTTATTTTTTTTATTATCTATATCTATCTATATACCTAGGCTGCTTCCCCCAAGGAAAGGGAATTATATTTAAAAATATTTATTATTGTTTTACATATGTCGCCAGATGACCTCGCTGGTGCGGCGCCATGATTTTTCATTCAGTCACTCTCTCCTTCCTTCCCTCCCTTCCTTCATCCCTCAACACCTTCTCTGGCATGCCTTCCTCCCCCACTTCTCTCTTTCTCATCTATGGTGTTTTAGGATACATTTTGGTTATTTTCTTTAACATTAAATTGTACATATTGTAAATTTGACTCTATTTCCACACCACCCAGGAGGTAAGGACACAAAGGAAAGTGACACAAGGAGGCTCTCGGGTTAGTCTGGGTTTGTGTGAGTGTTGCCGCTCATGCGGGTTTAATGTTTTATTTTTTCTTTTACCAAGAAATTGGCATATTTTTACTTATATTCCTGCACATAATCTTATAATCATAATTGTGACATTATTACCCACCCCAGAAATACGATAAAAGCCAATAAAAGTGACTACATTCTTTTTTTTAGCACCACTGTAAAATATTTATGCCACGTTTCTGTATTGCCGTATAAATATTTCATGCATAAAAAGTTTACTGTTCTTTCATATATTATAATACACACGTTAACACTGTATTCATATGTGTTTATCGTATTTGTGATGCCTTTTACATATATAACAGCCGTTTCACATCGCGGATTTGGGAGACATAGCAACACTGTACAGAGGGTCGCGCCACACCCTAGCAGCCAGTTTAGATTTGTACCACCATAGAAAACAATACCTACTCACGTTGCTTGGGACTCAGTGAAAAGGTGCAGAGAGCAGGCTTTCCACACACACTCTTTTCCCACCACACTTGGTTCACACAAACAGCCATGTCTAGGTGACACTCTTTTACACTGTTTTACAACACCCTTGTTTGCACTTGGCACATCCTTACAGACCACGTGACATGTAGCCCCCACACGACTTCTTCTCTTACCTGTAATCACTCTCCAACCTCTTTTAAGAAGTGCCGTCCTGCTCTTGTCCCTGATATGTAACTGTGAGTACGCTACTGTCCACTCTTGTCCCTAAAATGCAACTGTGAGTACCCTACTGCCCTACAAGTGTCTGGAGTTCTAGCTTAGGTCAAAGTTTCTAGTTATTCATGTGTTAAGGTGTTTTGTGTAATGCCAGATTTGTTTTGTGTAATCTTCCTCCCTTTTTATCAATGTGTAGTCTTCCTTCCCTTTTATTAACTCATCGATTGTATTCTATTTTACCATTGCGCATCCTCCTTTTGATAAATTACAATATTAACCTGTTTTCCCCTTTTTTGCTTTCATGTTTAAGGTATATTTAAGAATATATTTTTGTACAAAAAATAACTATTGTGCCTTTTTGCTCCCTCCCACATTATGTGATTGATTGTTTTGAGTCCATCCTACCTTGTGCTTGCAACACTGAGATAGGAGAAAATCAATGGAAAAAAAGATGATAAGCCATAGCAAGAGAATTTGAATAGCAGGGAACAGTGTCACACTCTTCCAAAAGCTTTATAAATATCTAGGGCTACTGCGTGGGTTTCTTCATGTTGGTGCTATGATCACGACTGAGTATAGCAACAGAGAATCTATCGCGGCGAAAACCATGATGTCTGTCATTAAGTTGTTGGATTGATGTTTCACAGTGTGCAAATTAATTACAATCTCTAATACCTACCAAGAGAAGATGTGATAGCTATTCGTCTGTAATCTGAGGGGTCAGAGGAACTGATATTGGCTTCTTTCCAAGAATTAGGGAATGAAAAACTAAGTATGCATAGTCTGAATAATTTAGCTAGACCAGGAGCAATTTCTGAATAGTACTTTTTCAAAACGACTACCGGTAGAGGAATTCCATCTGGACCTAGAACTTTGTTGGTTCGTAAAGTGTCTAGGATGGATTTTACGTATCTAGGCTGTATCTTAAGTGAAGCAAATTATGGAGAGTCAAGTTCTGGTACAAGGAAGTTCTGACTGACCTCCTCTAAGGTATATTTTCTGGCAAACGTAATGACATTGATATTCGCTTTTCCACTCGGGCCGTGTATAGTGTGTCCATCTGAATACTTTAATGTGGGATTGATTGATGTCTTGTTAAAGTTATCATTGCAAGAACTTAGTGCTGACCATAATTTTCTAATGTCATTAGGAATATTTAATAATCTGGATGCTTGGTTGCAAAGAATTTTTTTTTTTTTTTTTTTTTATGGTTTCTAGCAATTTTAAAATGACTGAGGGGTCCAGATGTTTTTTCCTTTAAGGAAAAGTTACATGCTAATGACTTTTGGGTCGTTTTTCTGGCAAAATTATTGTTAAACCATTTTGGTGAGTCCAGTCTTTAAGTAAAGTGTCAACTTTGTATGATGAATTCCGTACCAGCTCGTATGAAGTTGTTAATGTGGGACTGGATAAAATTGATGTCAGTGGAGAAGAAAGACTGCCATCCAATATTAGCAAGACATTTTCTAAATCCACTTAAGTCTCCCCTATCAAAGTTCCAAATGGTGATCGAGACTGATTCAGAATGGGGCAACTAACTAATGATACTTTGATAAGACTGTTGTTGGAAGATCCAGTTGGTGACAGTATTTCAATCCCGTATTGATGTTGGTTATTTGCCAGGAATAGGTCCAGGAGAGAGGTGCTATGATCACGATTATCTGGTATACTGGTTGGGTTGTTTTACCATTTGTGTGAGATTAAACAATTCTACAAACAACCCGCATTCAAGACCTGTTTTATCAGTACTGGCAAATGCAATAACCATTCTACTTGATGATTGTTAAAATCATCCAAAACGTTAATTTCAGTGGCGAGGGTGAAGTTAAGGTCGGTCTATTGTGTGGATATGGAGTCAAGTACTCTGGGTTCTGATGCAGCACTGGGTGAGTAATAAACCACACAGATATATTTGGTAATATTTAGGTAATTTGGTTTACATAATCAGAAGGGCATGGATGTTTCACTCTTTGAATGCTCCTTGTTGTTGCTTGACGGAATCTTTTGATTCGGCAAGCATTTGGGCACTTCCGTAAGCGTGATGGTCAGTTCTATATGTTTGCCTGTCTGTATGTTTGTTTGCCTGCTCTCTACAGGTCACAATTTTGCTCCGATCGTGTGACCCCCCCCCCAAAAAAAAAAAAAAAAAAAAAAGCTAGATATCCGTAAAGCCTCGAAGCCAGTTGTTTTTCATCAAAATCAGTCAAAGGCCCTGAACTAGGTGGGAGGTTGAAACCCATCAATGCTAGAATTTCTGCCACGAGACGTGTAGAGTGATTTCAACAGGACAGTAAGTAATAATCCTGGTTGTGTGTGTGTGTGTGTGTGTGTGTGTGTGTGTGTGTGTGAGCATCGGATATCAATGAAATTTTAAGATGGAGGGGAAGAGGGGGGAGAAGAGGAGGGGAAGAGGGCGGAAGAGGGGAGAGGAGGGAAGAGGGGAGGAAGAAGGGGGGAAGAAGGGGAAACAGGGGGGGGGAAGAAGGGGAAACAGGGGGGGGGGAAGAAGGGGGGAATTCATCCAGCAAGCACTGTGCCTATGGCAGTTTCGTCTGTTTGTTTGTCTGCACTCTACAGGTCACAATTTTTAGCCAATCATTCAGAAAAAAAAAAATCAGATGGTATATGTCCATGAACCCTGGCAGATCAATAGTGATCAAAGGCCCTGGGCTGGGTGGGGGGTTGAATCCCTATCTATAACATGGAACAAATATTCAAAAATTCATGTCTCCGTCAATTCTCATTGTATCTACATGAAATTTTAAGACGAGGGAAGAAGTGGGGGTAAGAGGGGAGGCAGGGAAGAAGGGGGGAGAGGTGGAAGAGGGAGAAGACAGTGGGGAAGAGGGGGTAAGAGGGGAAAGAGGGAGGAAGAAGGGGAGAAGAGGGGGAAAGGAGAAAGGGGAGGGGGAAGGAAGGGGGAAGAGGGGGGGATCCATCTGGCAAGCGATCTACCTATGGCAGTTTCATTGCTTGCCAGAATCTTTCGATTCGGCAAGCATATTGGTCAGTTCCATATGTGTCTGTTTGTCTGCACTCTACATGTCACAGTTTTGTGTCAATAGGTCATTTTAACCTGCCACATCCTGGCAGATTTTTCATCAATGACCTTCCCCAGTCCCGGCAGATTTCCATTTTTTTTTTGGGGGGGGGGGTAAAACCTCTGCCTTTTATGAGAAACATTGAAAATCCAGAGAGAAAGTGCTCGCCTCAGCTTTGAAATGCCTGATACAGGTGACCCTACCCTAACCTGGTACCATCTTCTATTGAGCCCGGCTACAGAGAAGACTTTTTCTATGGAGGGGTAACTATTCCAAACCACTCAGAATAGGTAGATATTTATTTATTTGGTACGAATTTATATGTAGTACAAGAGTATATTGGTTTTCACACAGTAATAGAGGCGATATACATCACCATACTGCACCTTCCTTGGCGACGTTACCTGCTCATCAGTTCTGCATGTTTCTTCTTCTAACGCCACGTAAACTTTGTCCTCCACATTGTCATCGATTGGGAAATCACTCTCACCTTGAATTTCATACCTCTGGGCGACATGTCTTTACTGGCCAGGTCACTGGTAACAGGTGAGTTGCCGAGACAATGGCGTGCGGAGGAGGGGAAGGTCACATGGGGTAAGGCATAGGTCCCCACCTGGCCTCGGGTAGAGAAAGGTGTCCTGCATATATGTACCAAAAACCAAGCACGAAATTTGAAAAATGTGCAATTGAAGGACCTTGCAATTGTTGCACATTTATAAACGTCAATGGGCGTCACAGTGACAAAACGTTCAGGTGCATATGTACATCAACGGGGTGCGGTGGGTTAAAAAATCAGAAGATAGATATCCATAAACCCTGGAAGCCTATTTTTTTCATCAAATTTGGTCAAAGGCCTTGTGCTGGGTGGAGGTTGAAACTCCTCAATGGCTGTGGGCATGGAAATTGTCGAGACCCAGTGACTGGCCCTAGCACCATTTTTTCAAATTCCAAAATGAGATTTTTTAACCTGCCCCGTCCCGTCGACATATGGGTACATTGCAATGATTTGCATTTGCCAGTCCCGGCGACGTACCAGAACGTCGTGCAATTGCAAGGTCCCTAATTTGCACAATTTTCAATTTTTGCGCGTGATTTTTCATATGTATACACGGGACACCTTCCTCTATTCCTCTACAAGATGCCAAGCAGGGACAATGCCTTACACCACATAACCTCCCCCCTCCCCCCCTCACGCCATTGTCTTGGCAAAGGACCTGTTACCAGTGACCTGGCTAGTAAAGAGATTCAGGGCCAGAGTAATTCCCCAATCGATGACAATGTGGAGGACAATGTTTACATAGCATTAGAAGAAGAAACAGCCAGAAATAATGATCAGGTAATGTGGCAAAAAAAGGTCAGGTATGGTGATTAGTTAGTGAGTGAAACAATGCTTATAATGCCTTTATTACTGCTTGAAAACCAATATACTCTCATACTACATATACATTCGTACCAAGTAAATAAATAAATACCGTTTATGAGTGGATAAAATAGTTACCCTCCCATAGAACTTGTTTTCTTTGGTGCCAGCATGTTAGAAAACCCAGTCAGGTAAGGAGGAACTCCTACCTGGATTGGGTATTTTAAACCTCAGGTGAGCGATTTCTCTATGAATTTTCGATGTTTCTCACCAAAACCGAAGGTTTTAGCCAAAAAAAATTTTTTCGAAAATACCTCGGGACTGGGGGATGTCGAAGGTGCGGAAAACCTCGGGACGTGACGGGTTAACCAAAATGAAGAGAAACGTCTGGTGCACCTGGCAATGCAATTTTTAGTTTCCTAAACCCATCTTGTGCTTCGCAATAAAGCACGAAACTTTTCATTAAATGATTGCCTACATGCAAGTGAAAACTATGCAGAGAAGTGAAAAAACATAGCACTAAGATATATTTTTCACCCCCTCCCCTCCAAATTTCAGTGGTGCATAAATGGTTTGAAATGAACCCAAATTTCAGACCAATCCATCCAGCAAGTGTTCTTGGTATGACAGTTTCATCTATTTATTATTCATGCCATCTTCTTAGCATGTTATTTTTTGGAGAGATTTTTCAACTACATATTCATATTTGATGTAAGAACAGGCACCACCCTTGTGAAGGAAGTTTGTGAGATGGTACCTAGAAAAACTAAGTGGGGATATGTTAGTAAAAGGAAAGATTTGGGCTTCTGTGAGGAACTGGGCTAGAGAGGATACAAATTGGAGGAAAAAAAATTAATGGAATTCAGATTGATACAAAGACCATCGATGTACGTAAAAAATAAGGCCTAACCCGCACTGCTCCACTGACAAGCAAGTCCTATGTTTGCAATAATCGTTGATGGCACAGTCGCTTGGATGCAACCTGGAAGGCCCTGTGATGCCAGCCCCACCCTGCTGGTGGTGGCAATCTGAGGTACCACCAAAATTGTTGATAATACTGCAACGACCATTGCTAAGGGGGGATGGAATTTGAAAGTGTTATGTCAAATATGTATACAGTGTGGAATAGGCAGTTGGAGGTATAGGTATTATGAGAGTATGCTGGCCTACTCTCCGTGTTAATGAAAACACTGAAAATACTCATTTTCAGCCAACGTAGATGCCAACATCCTGTGCAGCATTCAGTTAAACCATCCCTGAGGGGACATGGGGTTGTCTGGGACTTGTTAGTGTGATAGTATTTGCACAGCTCCTGCATCAGCTGCCATTCAAAGCTCCTACCTTGGTCACTGTGGACCCTCTCTGGAATACCAGATCTATGAAAAATCTCCTCCATTAAAATCTTGGCAACTGTCCCGGCCTTCTGGTTCTTGGCCGGGAAAGCCAAAGCAAATTTATTGAACACATCTGTCCTCAACAACAGTTTTTGCTTCCCATCCTTGGCATCTCCTTCTCATCATAGCCAGAACCATAACGTCCGTTACAACTACCTCCAGATGTCTGCTAGCTGCCAATGTTCCCACCATTGTGTTTCCCCATATGTCTTCCTTCTTGTCCATGGCACAGCATTTACATCGTGCTATGTGTTCCTTGACCTCCTCATATAACCGTTTCCAGAAGAAATTGACCTGTAGCAATGCATAGTTCTCGCTATGCCCTGATGACCTCACTGTTCATGTGCAGTGCTCAGTACATCCTTACATTGTCCCACAGACAGAACAGATTCCACTGACCTGGCCTTCTTGCTGAGCCTCTCCAGCACATAACACCTTGCCTCATGATTAGCAGTTTTCTTATTCTTCTCAGATGCTGAAATTCAGCCAATTGAAACTGGGCTTTCAGCTTCTCGTGACTCAACTGCCCCACCAGATATTCATCATCATTCATCGTCCAATCCTACGTTGCCCCATGAGAAGCGTAGGAGCCCGGAACTAGGCAAGTTGGTCTTGCCATTTAAGACGAGAGTGAGCAGCCTCACTCATCCCTGAGTGGCATTACGTGAGCAATAAACCCCACCATCCCTTAGATATAAACCTTCACCAGCTCAATCCAATTGGAGCTCCGTAATTACCCACTAAACCACCAGGCGCAAAATTTGGTTATATGGTTACCACCCAGAATAGTAAATGGTTTCCTGGTGTACAGGAAACCATTTCGCTTGTCACTCAGTGTAGAGTCACCCACAGGCAGAAGGAAGAGGAAAGAATGAAGGAAAGAATGACAGAAGAGGGAGAGTAAAGTCACCCATAGGCAGAAGGACGAGGAAAGAATGAAGGAAAGATAGACAGAAGAGGATGGACGGAAAGAAGGATGGAGGAGAGGAAAGGGCAGACACCCGAGAGCAGCACTACATTGAGTGAGTGGATGGTGAGCGCCCCCACCTACCATGAGCGCCCCCACCTACCATAAGCGCCCCCACCAGATATATGGTAACCATAAAGAACCCACTACAGAGCAAGATCTCTGAATAGCCCTCATTTGGCCCTGGTTTGCCCTATCCCACACATTTAAAAGGACCCCTCTCTCTTTGCCCACACATCCTTATGGTCTACCCATATCTCTCGCACCTCGTCATTCACTGAGATGACCTGATGTGGCTTCCTTGGCAGGCCATCTGCATTGGTATGCTGCTTTCCTGAGTGACACCTCACCACAAAATTAAGCTGATTCAAGTCATCTAACCACGAACACTTTACAGCTCCCAATTTTACAGTTTGAGGATGGGCCAAAGGTTGTTATCCGTGAACGAGACAAACTTCCTCCCACCTAAATATTTCTTAAATTGCTTGGTCACTATCCTCTTCGGCACTAGCAGTTCAAGCTTCCTGGAGCTCTAGTTCCTCATTTATCGCTCTAATCTCATCCCCATACTTGCAAAAGCAATTAGGTGCAGTTTCCCTCAGGTTCCTGGAACAGGACAGCTCCCAACCTCTCAAAACTCGCGTCGACCTTCACAATGAACTGTTTGGTGTTATCGGCACTCTTCAGCATAGGGGCTTGTGTTATCCTTTCCTTTAACTAATCAGATGCTTCAGCTTTCACTGTACCCCTGTATTTAGTAACATTTGCCTTTGACCCATCACTCGTCAGAGCATGTAGTGGTGCAACCACCTCAGCAAAACCAGCAATAAACCTACTGTAAAAGGAGCAGAAAGCCACAAACGCCCTCATGTACCTCACTATAAGCAATGTTGGCCATTCCTTTACAGCCCGAATTTTCTCAAGTTCCTTGCTAATGCCATCCTTGCATATTACAAACCCTAAATTTTTGATCTGAAGTTTGATGGTTTTAACTTTAAGCCAAGCTTCCTCAAAAAACTCCAGCATCTGGTCAACCCTTTGTAGAAGATCGTTCATACTGCAACTGAAGACCATTAAGTCTTCCATGTAAACTAACAAGTTAACAATATTGATCACTGAACCTACACTCCATAAATCTCTGAAACGTTGCAGGACTGCTAGTCAACCCCGTGGTGCACCTAACATACTGGTAGTCAAGGATAAGAAACAAGTAAGAATAGTTCAGTGAAACGTCATCAACTCGACCATGACGTCATGCTTTCTATGACGTCACGGCGGTGACGCGCGGTGGAGACCCTTGCCAGCTGGAATCTCGTTCAAACCCAAAAATTCTCTCCTCATTCTTGGTTTTATTAAAACTCTTACGCATCATATGGAGTGTGGTGTTCTCTGAAAGAGTTAATAGTTGTACATATAGTTTTAATTTTGTGGTATTAATATTAAACAAGAGTATACAATATTGTACTACCTGAGAGGCTAGCTCACGCCGACCCTAGTCATTATCAATATAGTCACAAACCTAGAAACATGGGATCATTGACGGACTTTCCTGGTGAATCTTCAGCATTCTCCCTAGGACGTATTATATATATTTCATGTCTCTCACCCATCCTTTGCCTCCCATCTATCATTTCCCCACAGGTCTAACTTTTCTTCTCTCGCCATTACACTTCCTCCTTACCTTTTCTGTGCACAATTTAGTTCCAAATAACTATTCTTAGGACTTGGTGTTAGTCCTCATTAATAATTATAATAACAAATTAAGCCCAGGTGTGACCTGTTTATACTTCTGTGAAAACAATTCTTCCAGGCAAATAGGAATATACTGTAGCCCTGTATATTCAGTACTGTATGTGCAGACATTTTGTTATGCGGACAAGCGTTTGCTCAGGGTTTTTTATTTTCTCTGTTTACGTTACTTTTTACTTTGTCAGCATGAAATGTATTCATGTGGTTTATTTAACTTGGTTTAAGTAGAAAAAAAAATATTTAACTACTACTAAAAAAGGATATTAAACACATGCAAGCAGACAAGATATATATATATATATATATATATATATATATATATATATATATATATATATATATATATATATATATATTTGAAGTACATAATAGTTGCTGCACAGTGTACCCTGATTTGACTCAAGCAAAACTACTTGACAGGTATCCCTCACAATACATTCTTCATGATACAATGGCCATAACTCATTTTTAATCTAACCGCACAGTTTTGAAGTGCTGTTTACAGTAACAAATTCCTCTGTCATGGCTTTGACATACATCTCATATTGATGTCACATTTCTAACCAATCCACACAACGGACAACAAAGTAAAAAAACATAAAGATTGCACAGTGCATAGCTTTGTCCCTATCCCCCTAGCAAAAGGTTATGTACCACCCTGTATAGTAGGAGAATGCTATACATCAATGACATTAGTTGACAGTTTTCTTAATTTTCTTCACTGGCTTCTTGCAGTTTCGTAGCTTTGAATCCCTGAAATCAGCATTTAACTGTTTTATAATGAAGTAAATTCTGCAGCGACTAAAAAATCTCGCAACTTCAACTGGGAAGAAAGGTGGCAAAACTGCTGCATTTAAGATCATCTCAGTACATCCTTCCTCGTCATTTAATGCTTCACCATGATAGTTTTCAAAACATTTATTAACGCGAAGCAGACCAAGCGATATTCAGCATTCATGGTCTTAAGTTTACCTCTACTTATATCACTATCCCAACTATTATTATTTTCTTCTAAAACCTAACCAAGTTAAGGATATGTTGCTTGAAATTTATGAACCACATACCCAAAAAGGTGGTTAAAAGCTTCTTCTTCTGGTAAGTGGACAACTAAGTTGGTATTTACATTAAAAACATTTCCTCTTTTGGTTCATCTGGTTCGTTGGATTGACAGAGATCACCAGTGAACATCTTTGAAATCAAACATGGATTATTAACATCATCAGTGAGATCACTTTCAGCAGTAAGAGTCTTGCCCATACTAATTTCCTGACTGTTATCAACAAGTGTATTTGACTCCATATCCAAACTGTTCACATTGGCTGATCGCACTTTGGCATCTTTTCCCATGATGTACATTTTCAGCCGATGCTGAAAGGAGAGGGGTGTTGGGTGATCATAGCAACGGCCAATCTGACGCATCACACTGAAAAAACTTTCAACTACATCTTGATTGAGCCGTCTTGTCAAAATGTAGTTAAGTCCAAACCTGACATGGAGAACATCAAATATGACACCAGGGACTGACAACTGATCAAAATACCTTTTTGGAAAGGAAGAAACCTCTTATTTACTCGCAGTGACTTGATTTTGGTTTTCATATTAGAAAGAAGCTCCATTTGTGTTTCTGATTTATGAAAAGCATTCCGTTTTCCTGATGGGTCTATTCTGAGGCAACTGTTAAATACATCAAACCAATCATTAACTAATTTAATGAACTGTGCAGTTACCAACCAACCATGACTCTTAATTTCTCCTCGTTCCCCAAGAAAACACAATGCTTTTGATATAGTATTAGAGAGCAACTGAACTGCCAAACTAACTTTCTGCCTTTTGTACCCCAAGACAGAGACATGCTGATTTGTCAATTTATGGGCAAGTTTCATTTTACCTTTATCAACAGCAATCAGATCTCTGACAGAGTCACACTTTATGGTCTCCTGATCATCTGCTGTATGAAACCCATGACCTAGGGAATGATTTCGAGTAAGTTTGATCAGATGTGGAACATCAGCAAATACATGAATTTTTCTACTGGGATCTACAGGATTATCAAAAGAATTATTTTCTTCACTAATTTGCATCTGATTAAGCAAACTGTAGTTAGAGCCACCCATGTCACAAACTGTGGCATGGACTTCATAACCACTCTGTTCAATGGCTGTAATTATAGCTGTAAGCAAGTGGTCAGTCATTTTTGGGTCAAAATCATAATAAACTACCGGTACCTGTTTCCAGTTGCTTATAATACCCCTCACTATTGCTACTTGAACATAATTGTGTGGTTTAAGAATAGTGTCATCTATTTTTCTGTACTCCCATGCTCGAGTGACTTTCATTTCATCAAAGGACAAAATACATGCTCGTTCTCCTTTTGTCATAGTTTCGCCCTTGTTTTTCATCAACTTCAGTACAGAGTCCAAGATTCCAGGATTGAATCTGTGTCCTTTAGTCCACCTCTGCAAAGTGCTAACTGAGGGAAATATTAGTTTCAGCTGTTCCCTCAGATAGTTATATCCACTGGGACTTACAGATTTTAAAGTCAATGCCCGAGCAACATCATCATCTGACCACTTTCTCACAGGTTCACCTGTGAGAAAGAAATCAATTTGCATATCAGTAAAATATGGAGAAAGTACGTTTCTCATCTGCTTTTCTACCTCCTCATGGAATGCTGTGATAGGCTTATTGCTGTAATTAATTTTAGCTTTCTCAAGGTTGTACTGTGACACCAAATTTTGGTATTTTGTATTTTCATTAAGCAAATAGCCGATTTCCGATTTTTGTTTTAACAATTTCATTTTTATGTCAGTATTTTCTGCACTCAGTTCCTTCATTTTTTTGTTCTAAAATTTCTTCCTTTCTTCGCAATTCCTCTACATTTAATTCTAACTGTTTTTCATATCTGCTACTTTCTCCAAATTTTGAGACACTTCAGACAGCTGCTGTTGCAGGGCATACACATTATCATCTACAGGACGTAGACAGGACCAACAAACTGACAGACTAGGTCCACCTGAAGAAGTAGGGCTACCTTCTGTTAGTGGCAGTGACTTCATTAGTGTTGGCAATCTTTCTCCAACCGCAAGGATTTCGGTTGGGGCTGGATTACAGTCAGATGCCAACTCTGTAAATCAAAAGGTAAATGAACACAAAAAGGGTCACAAAGAAAAAGTTATAGGAGAAAAGCTGATGAGATGTGTAACTAAGGTTACAGTTACCAGTTCATCTTAATCTGTTATTCTGGACTAGCCTTTCCTGAGGTAACTGATTCATACATGTGAGAGGTTTGCTAAGACACTATCCTTAGTGACTGTTCCTTAGCACTATTTCTTAGTGACTATTAATGAGTAACTATTATATTATACATCTAACATGCCACTACATTAACAACTAACAGATACAGTATTTGGGATTTACCCTCGCATCCACCTATTTCTTGGCAAATACAATACTGTTTATACTTGCCACTACTCTAAAGGCTTAATCAAATCTTAGTGATTATTCCTTAATAACTATTACATGATACCCTAACATGCCACTATATTAACTAACAGGCACAGTATTTAGGGTTTACCCTCACACCACTCGCTTTGTGACTGGGTGCAAACTAGTGCTATTAACTACCTCCCCTGACAATAAGTTGTAAATATCTTCCCTGTTTCCTTATCTTCTTGTTGTTACTCAGCACTGTAAACTTGGATATCTTACCACTAATTTTCACATCAAGGTCATCTATCTATCTATCTATCTATTGCCAGACGCCTCAATCCCGTTTGGGGTGGCCACAAACAAATCGCCTCCAAGTCGCCCTGTCCCCCGCCATTTCACTGCCCTGCTTCCAACTCACACACCCCTCTCTCATATACCTCTCCACCCCATCCCTCCATCTCATCCTCGGCCTCCCCCTCCCTCTTCCCCCCTCCACCTCACTCACCCTCCATCCTCTCCACATGGCCAAACCACCTCAGTGTGTTCCTCATAACGCTTCCTATCACATCCACATCCACACCACAACGCTCCTTTATATCCTCATTCGTCAGCCTGTCTCTCCATGTGACTCCACAGGCTCCTCTTAAATAACTCATTTCCACTGCTGTCACTCTTGACTTGTGTTCTTCCAACAACGTTCAAGCTTCACTTCCGTACGTTAGAGTTGGTATCACAATACTGTCATGTAGTAACTTTTTCACTTCCATGCTCACTTCCCTGTTTCTTATCACTGCTTTCAAAGAACCAGCAACCTTTCTTCCCTGCTGTACCCTTTCAAGCACTTCACCCTCCAAACCTCCATCCTTACTCATCACACTACCCAAGTACTTAAACGTACTCACATTTTCCAATTCCTCACCATCTAACCTCGCTGTACATTCACTGACTTCACCTCTCTCAAAGACCATCACTTTACTCTTCCGCACATTCACCTTTAGATTCCGTTTCTTACACACTCTCCCAAACTTATCCACCAAGCCTTGCAGCTCCCCTTCATCTTCACTCAACAACACAGTATCATCTGCAAACAACAGTACAGGGAGTTTCCAAACACTATCCTCTCTCACCAGGGCCACTCCAACATCCACTACCCTACCTTGTACCTCTTTTATTACCCCATCCATGTACAGATTGAACAACCATGGAGACATGACACATCCCTGTTTCAACCCAACTTTCAAAGAGAAAAATTCACTTATTTCACCATCCACACGCACTGCAGCCTTTGCACCATCGTACATACTCTTCACAGCATTCAACAACTTCCCATCTACTCCATATATTCTTAACACTTTCCACAATCCTTGTCTATCCACCCTGTCATATGCTTTCTCCAAATCCATGAAAGCCGCATACAACTTCTTTCCCTTCTCTAGAAACTTTTCCACTAAAGATCTAAGAATGAATATCTGATCTACACAACCTCTTCCCTTCTTAAAGCCTCCCTGTTCTTCTCCAACTAATTTCTCTGTTCTTTCTCTAACTCTGTCAATAAATATCCTACCATACACTTTTCCTATTATACTAAGAAGACAAATGCCCCTATGATTACCACACACTTCTTTTTCCCCTTTTCCTTTGTACAAGGGAATAATTATACCTGACTTCCAATCCTCCGGGACTCTACCTTCCTCCCATGCCAATCTGCACATCTTCCACATCCATTCTACTACTATCTCTCCCCCGTGCTTCAGCATTTCACCACACACTCCATCAATTCTTGGGGCTTTCCCCGATTTAACTTTCTTCGTTGCTTCCACAACTTCTATCCTACTGATTTCTTCCTGTCTTCTCACCTCCCTCCTTCTCCCAGCCATTCCCCAGCCACTTATACTCGCATTACTTCCATCCTCTATGTTCAACAATTCCTTAAAGTATTCTCTCCATCTGCTCACTTTTTCTCCCTTCTCCACTAGTAATCTACCATTTTTATCTTTCACACCCCTGCTAACATCACTTCCACCCTGTCTTACTCTTTTCACCTCTTTCCAGAACATTTTCTTACAGTCCCTCCACTTTACACTCAAATTCCTTCTAAATTTCTCATCCACTCTCTTCTTACTCTCTCTTACTAATCTTTTCACCTCTCTCTCTTTCTCTCTACATATAACTCTCTCTTCCGCCTCTCAACTTCTTCCACGCCCCTATTTCTCATCCATTCATTGTATGCTTTCTTCTTTCGTGCCACAGCCTGTCTCACCTCTTCAGTCCACCACGCTGTTCCTTGCACCCCCCTCTGTCTTCTCTTCCTTCCACACACCACATCACATGCTGCACATATTTCTTCTGTAAATATCCTACACACACCTTCCATGTCTCGCTTCTGCTCCAATTCATATTTGCCCAATCGTTCCTCCACTTATCTCTTATACTCTGCCTTTTTCTCATCCTCTTGTAACCTTTCCACTCTCCTTGCAACTACTCCTTCCTCTCGTCTTTCCCTTCTTCTATTCCTCCATCTTACTTGCATTCTAATTCTGGCCACCACCAAGTAGTGGTCAGAAAGTCCACTCCCCCAACCTCTATAAACTCTTGCATCCATTACACATCTCGCATCCTTTCATCCACACACACATAATCAATCATTGCCTTCCTTTCATTCAGTTCACCACCCACCCTTCTCATCACTCGCCATGTATACCTGTGGATCATTTTATGTCTGAAGACGGTATTGGCTATCACCAACCCCCTCCCATCACAAATGTCCACTAACGCACTCCCATTCTCATCTATCTCAGCAGGCACACCCCACTCACCAACTATTCCATCCACCTTCACATTCCCAACTTTACCATTCATATCATCAATCAAAAACACTCTCTCATTCCTTCCAAACTTTTCCATGCACACTTCTACATTTGTCCAGAGCTCTTCTTTCACTCTTCTAGCACGATCTTGTGTTGGCGCATACACACACACAATCGCCCACATTTGTATTCCAACTTTCAACTTTACCCACACAATCCTTGACCCAGCTGATCCATACTGTCTTATGCTCTTCTTCCATCTTTTACTCACAACTATACATACTCCTTCCTTTGCCCTCTTATTTTTACCTACTCCTGCACATATACCCCATCCATACTCCCATTCTCTCACACTTTCTCCTCTCCATTTTGTTTCAGTTATTCCACATACATCCACTTTCGCTCCCTCAAGCACCTGGACAATCTCTCTCTCTTTCGCCTCATCATTCGCTCCCCTTACATTCCACGTTCCGATAACCATGTCCTTTGTCCGGTCCTTCGTCGTCATCGTTTGGTCAGTCCTTGTCCGAGGCTTACTGTTTGTTTTTTTAGTTAGTTATTTTTCGAGGAGGGGCACTAACCCTCCGCCAACCCTTTTAGTCGCCTTTTACGACAAGCAGGGATACTGGGGAAGTATTCTTGAAAAAAAAAAAACCCTACCCCCAGGGGGCAGGTGACATGATCAAGATCATGTCACCTTAATTTCTATACTATCCTCTTATGTGGAAACTTATCAAACGGCTGCACTGTGACCCTTATCTAACTGATTTGTACTATGCTGTATTCTATCATTTCTAAAAAGTTTGTAAGACAAGACCAACTAGCTGTAAACCCATGCTGAATCTCTTATTAGGCTGTATACTAATCTTTGTGCTCTCATATACTAACCCTGAAAATTTTCTCTAATATTTTACAAGCTATAAATGTTATACTAAACTGACCTAGTTCTAAAATACAGTACTCGCATACTTTCTATTGATTCCTAATTTTATATAAATGTGTAACTAAAGGTTTCTAAAGTTTTAACACATCATGGTTCAGGTCCTGGGTTGGGAAGGATGTTAGCGTGGAGGCTTGTTCGGAGGAATCCGAAGTGATGATGCCGCAAGCTGGCCAAATGAAAGTATTCAATCAAGAACTGGCATATACATATATGAATACCATATGTAATGCATACATATACAGAGTAAAATAGGGTAAGAAAATAACAGGGGGTTTTGGGGTAAAAAAGAAACACCCCCTTAACTCGGCAACATTACTAAGTTTTAAGTTACTAATGATGCTTCTTCAGATATAATAGGCCATGGTAATAACGAATCTGCATTCCTCTTACCAGAACAATGAACATCGTGTTGTTGAGTTCGTCTAGCACCAGTACTTTGAGTAGGGGAGAAATGGTCAGGTGATTTATTTGTTGAGTGAGAGAGAACTTGACAAGAAGAGAATATGGAAAACATTTATTATACATGTATTTTCAACTATTGGGAATAATTATATATATAAATGGCACATTGCTTGTGATGCCAGATTTCAGCAAGACAGTAAAAAATATATTAGGAATATAATTATACAAGTAAACAAAATTCCTACCAGAAACATCGAGCAAGTCTTGCAAAAGGTAGCGCCTCTGTTTTTCCTCAGCTCTCTGTCTCCTCTGTTTTGAACTTTCTGCAAATGGGAAAAATTTGTAAATTAAAAAGTTTGGTGGTGGACTTTAATGGTATGATTAGGAAGAATAACTTTTCTGTTCTTTTGGCATGGGTAATTACCCACCTTCCTTCTATACTACCTTACATCTGCAGCACCTTACATGAGCCTTCCTATCACTCTATCATAAGTCTTCTCTCTAAATCCATAAAAGCCATAAACAATTTCCTATCTTTCTCACATGCTTTCTCCATCAACTATCTTACTGCAAACATGTATATTTACATGACGATATGCCTCTGCAATTTTTAGTCACTCCATTCACCCTCATTTTTAGAAAGGGGTACAATAAAACCCCTCTTATTGTCCCCATAGTGGATAAGAAATTCCGGCATGATTAACTATTTGAAGTGAAAGATAAGACATTGTATCTCACTCAAATGTAATTAGGAAAACTTACCAATTTCCCATTGCTCTGATATGAGGTTAAGGAATTATTTCCCTTGCCTTCATCTTCTGGATTATCATTTTAGACAATGAAATTAATCTCATGGAGTGGTAATGAATACATTTATGGGGGTTTATTGAAATAACCCTAGCCTCCGGCCCCCTTGGATCCCCCATTGGGTTACTAACCTAACCTTCCTAACTGGGGCGGCTTCGCCTTTCTGGACCCCCCCCCTTTGGGTCACTAATCTAACCTTCCTAACCATATGCTAAGGTTATTTCAATAATATCCCGTTTATGATATAAATAAATGGTTAAATTGCACAAGCTGCCACAAAAGATGTGGGGTTGACCTAACATGAATAAATACCTAATAGGCCTATTTTCATTACGGTGAAATCTGTGCACAATGGAAATGGCTAAGACTTGTTTCAACCATATACAACCAACGTCAAGAAATAATTGCCAACTCGTACTAATTACATATGAAATGATACTAGACTTCATATTGCCTACCTGAATCATTTTCCTGTTTTGGGAGAAATAGCAAAGGTACAGCATCGGCCTTCAGTGATCGTGTTGCCCGTGGAGACTTGTTGAACACCTTCCTCTTGATACTGTACTGCTGTGTATAGTCTGTCGCCTTGAAATGTCGGGAATAAACTCTGGCAGTCTCAGGGTTCAGCTTATCTGCCCGACAGCATGCATGGATCCAATGTCTTAATACGGATTTTGTCTTTGGAAATCGATAAAAATGAAACTTTCCTAGTTTCTTACACTTGTTAGTATTATTGCAGCCGCATACAGCACACCTTGTCATTGTTCACAGCAAGAAGCACTTGTTGATAGCGCCGCACGTAGGGTCTCCAGGTCTCCAGTGATGATTTTTATTACAGGTGTGACGTCACGGATACGCAGCGTGTTGCACTGTGAGAAAAGACAAGTGCTTGGTGAACTATCCTTATATTGTTTCTTATCCTTGCTGGTAGTGTTCAAACTGTGTCACAGAGGAAGTCTTTGGCCGATCCTTTTCTTATTGGTATCTGGTGATATCTGGCAGCCAGATCAAATGAAGAAAAGTATTGGCTCTGGCTAGTGTAGCTAAGGTATCCTGGTTTCTAGGTAGTGAGAAAGCGTGTGCTATGGTTGCTTCATTTAGCCGGCAGTAATCTACACACAGTCTCAACATCCTATCATCTTTTCTCACCAAAACTACTAGAGCTGCATACGGGCTGGTGCTCTCCTCGATTACTCCTTGCTTGTAAAACCCTTTCAAATGTTTTCACTTCTGCCATGCAAGTGTGGGGACATTGCCTAAGGGTATATGTTAACATAATTAGCACACCACTGGTCAGGTGTATGTCATGCTCTACCCTCGTAGCACACCCTAATTCTTTTTCAGTCTCTGTAAACACACTCTTGTACTAGTATAGTAACTGATCTAATCCCAGTATCTGGCCAGAGTCCACACTTTTCCTCTACTTCCATTCTTAAGTGCTGCTGAAACTTCTTCGTTACCTCGGGAGGGACAGCTTCCTCAGTAGTCTGGACAACAACTTGCAACCTCTGGCGTAGCCTGAGCTTCATGTCCTTCCTTGCAGCACTGGCTATGGATATCCATCTCTTACCTCTGACTACCTTTGTGTAACTTTGTTTTTTAAATAACATAACAGAGGAAGGAAAACAAATGAATAAAAAAATAATCCATACATCAGATTACTGATGTCCTCCATTCATAAAAAATCTGTAACAGTTGTACTTGAACACCAGTAGGTTGTTGTTTGGGGGAAAACAACTCCAAGGAAGCGAGTTCCAGAGAGATGTAGTTTGGGGAATAAAAGAATTCTGATAGGTAGAAGTTTTGCAATAAGGCTGTGTGATATTCCAGTCATGAGCGCTATCAGATGCCCGTGTAGCACGAGGGAAGGCATGGAAAGGTTGCACAATGGACGCAACTTCGTCTAAGCATTTGCCATAAAAGTACCTGTAAAATAATGCAAAGGAGACAACATTCCCTCTTTCTTGTAGAGAAGGTAGTTTATTTGTTATAGAAGGGTTATTGATGGTTCCAACAGCTTTGTTCTGAATTCTGTCTAGCTGTTTTAGTGCAACCTCTCCACATGCATTCCTAAGGGTGAACAATATTCTAGCTGAGAGTGCACATGACTCATAAATTATAGCTGATTGCTCGTCAGTGAATAAGTTACGGATTCTGTACATTAATCCAAGTTTCTTTGAGTTGGTTTCAGCAAGTGATCTGACATGAGAGGTCCAGCTGAGGGCATTGTTAAGTGAAACACCGATATTTTCAATACTTTTGGATATTGTTAGTAGCATTGAAGGTAATATCCGAATCTGGTAATATCTTTCGATTAGTAAACTGTACAGCATATATTTGATTTTATTAGCATTACGTGAGACATAGTTACTTTCTCCCCATTCAGTGATCTTAGATCAATCTTGATTTATGGAAATGGTTGCACTGAGTTGAGAGTTAGAGATACTAAATTTTGTGAATGGGTATTTGAATGTGAATGAACTGTGAAGTATTAAGTCATCTGCATATGAATGAATGGGATTGTGGGTGACAGATAAGAGATCATTAATATGAACTAGGAATAGGGTTGGCACTAGAACTGATCCTTGTGGCACGCCGGCGTTAATTGACTGAATATTGGAATATACATTATCAATTTTTATTTTTCTGTCTCTGAGATATGAGGAAAACAGAGGAACAAAAGACGTTAGTCCATAGCAAGGGAGCCTCTCTCGATAGTTTGAGAAATATCAAGGGCTACTGCATAAGTTTCTCCATGTTGGTCAATTGATTGATGGATGGTATGAGTCAGGAGACTGAGTATATCAATGGTGGATCTTTCTTTAAGTTGCTGGATTCAAGGTGTTTAACTATGTGCTTCGTAATTACAATTTCAAATACTTTCCCAATAGAAGACGTGATTGCTATTCGTGTGTAATTAGAGAGATCTGAGGAACTTCCTTTCTGTGGAATTGGGTGGATTTTGGCTTCTTTCCATGAATTATGGAATGAAGAAGTACGTATGCATAGTCTGAATAATTTAGCTAGAACAGAGGGAAGCTGTGGGGAGCACATTTTCAAAACAATTGGAGGAATTCCATCAGGGCCTGGAGCTCTGTTGATTGGCAAATTGTCTAGGATGGATTTTATGTATCTAGTCTGTATTTTTATTGGAACAGTTTCAGGAGAGTCAAGTTCTAGTACAGGGACGTTCTGGCTGACATCCTCTAAGGTGGAATTTCTGGCATAATTACTGGCAAGGGAACACAGGCACCCTTAGGCACCCAATACCCTTTTTCTTATCCAGGTAATGTGGGGTCTGACAGACCCCACCAATTTTTATCTTTAGTTTTTCATATATTAAAATAAGCCCTCCCCTCTACCTTCCTGACTAGTTGAGTAGTTTAGAGTGGTGATGGGGTCATTCCTGGATCCGGCATTATCTTTGCTTTGTAGAGCTGTTGGGGTCCAACAGACCCCGCATTACCTGAGGAGTACCTGAGGTGAAACACATTTGTTATTCATTTGCTGTGGTTCTACTTTTCCTTACAGATAGTTGAGGCATTGGTCTACACAAGAGGATGTTGGTCATCTGCTTCATTAATATTAGTTTGAGTCATGTAACTGCTAAATTCAGCAATGTGTTAATTTTCATTATTTTTTCTAAAATTCTTAAAAAAATGCTTTGTAACACCATAGTCACTTCAAAATTGCATTAAAGGTAAGGAGATATGCTAAAATAATTGTGTTTTGGTTCTTATTTCAATAGATATAGTGCAAGTACTTTATTTATTTAATTTTTACTTGGGGGTCTGTCAGACCCCACTTTACCTGACTCGTACAAAAAAAAAAAAATATGTTTACCTGAGATGGCTCCAACATCACAATGCCTCTGTCTTCCTCTTTGAACCTTGGCTCATACACATGGAGTACCTTTTGTGTGCCCCCTGTGATAAGGAAGTCCTGGTCTGGCTGTGCCATAACCCAACCCAAGGACTGCTGCTGCGACTTCAGTCTAGTTTCCAGTGCATGAATACACTTACCCCACCTCACTCACAAGTTAGGTTGCAGCTTACTCCAAAATTACTCTGCCAGCTGATTACCAGCTTCCTCAAGACATTCATCCCTATCAGGAAAGAGAACCACGTTCCTTGGAGTTCTCCCCCTCCCTCACTATCTTTCCATAAACACTCAACAGTTCTTGATGGCTTGCTCTTCCTTTTCTACATCCTTTGAAACATACGTAACACAGGGAATCTCGGCCCCATTAGTGTCAGTTAATTGAACATCCATTGCATGCATTATTACTTGTTTAGGAAGAAGATACTTACACCAAGACCCAGTCACCAGAATGATTTCCGCCCCTGAATCTGTTATAGCCGCCATATCCATTCCATTAACTGATAAACAAATCCTGGGTGTATTCGCTGACAACTTTGGTTTGTCTCGCTGACACATGGTCTTTCTCACTCTGTACATCTCTCCCTACAGTTGTTTCATGTTGCCACTCTGAGGACTGACCCACACCACGCAGGGTTTACTAATTTCCCAGAACCAACATGGGTTCCTTAACCTGCCACATGCCTGTTATTTTTAGCCCTCTGGGACACCCCAGTGCCGGCCATTTTTCGACCTTTTTTTTTTTTTTGCTAAAATGATAGATTTTGATGTGGAAACAACGAATTTCGCCATTAAAATGCTCACTGAGGCTCGGAAATCAGTTTTATTGAGTCCTGCATACTCATGTACAGGTATAGATGCTCTCTCACGCTTACCACGTACGTGAGAGAAAGCCGTTTTCTATGTAAGGTATACTTAAGTATTTATGCTTGGAAGGTATAGCAATGTTCAGTACACTTTTCTGGTCACTTATTACTTCAGCATCTATCACAACTGGCGTGTCATTCTCACTGAGAATGCATTATCTTACACTTACTTGAAGATAGGTACAACCTGACTTCATTACGTACAGTCCTGGCACTTACAAGAAGGTATTTACAACTTGACTTCACTATATAGTCCATACACTTACAAGAAAATATTTACAACATGCAATTACATGAAAATATTTACAAAATGCCTTCACTATGTACCACACTGGGTGAGGCACACAGGCAGAGTGAGGCAGAGCGAGCGTGAGTTGGGATCCAATGAGTGTATGGCCTTGACAGCCTGGGGGATGGTAGAGGAACAGTTACCTTACATGTCTGCCAATTTTTACCCGCACATCTTGAAAAATGCATTCACAGTGAAGTTTTTTATTTTAGGCTGCTTTAAAACGGCACTGGAACTGGCCGTGGCATTATGTCTGACCGTTTTAAAATGGCACTGGCACGCGGTGGGTTAAACTTGGTGCATTATTATCCATGATACCTCTACTGTCCACACAAAACTCATAAAGACATAGATGCCCTTCCTTGTATGCCTCTTACCACCTTCTCTGAACCAGTTGATGTTAGCTTTCTTTCCTCTCTGCAGTTTTGTTCCACTTCCCTCAACCTGTCATCTGGTTTCTGAACCAGGTCGTCCAAGGATACACTTGGTTGTTTTTCCCACCACCTCTGCAGCCTTACCCCAATCTTCCAGTCCCTCAGATTCCCACAAAACCAAGTTCAGAACAGCCAGATACATTCCTCTGTTTGCCTTGGTTGTATCCTTCATTCTTTCCAGTATCAACTATAACCAATCAGATAATTCCCAGACTCCTTCCTGAGGCCATTGCATCCTCCCTAGCAGCTGTTTCTCCAGCTCTGTGTAATTTAACTGCTTCCCAAAAACCTCCTTCAAAGAAACAACTCTTCTGGGGTACCTACTCAACTATTATGTACGCGTGTTAATGCCAGCCATTCCAGAATATCACATAGGTGCATTGCTGCCTAGTGCCTTCTCAGGCCTACCTGTTTTAACTTCTCAACAGCATCCTTTACCCAGTCCTCAAAATGACTTGCCTGATTTGGCTTACAAGAAAATTTCCATATTGTGGGAACTGACCTAGAGAAAACAATGCCCTGGACCCCCAGCTCTGACGAGGTAAGGGCCAACTGATTTGGTACATCATGAAGCACTTGAACATCTGGCTAAGCCTTCACCCTGTCCTCGTTCATGAGTACCAGTAGGTGTGAGTCCTCTTCCACTGCTGTGTACACATATTTCTCCATGCCGTCTACTCTATTGAACCCAAGCAGGAGTATTGTGATATGCCTAACAATCTTGCTTAGGTGTACATTAATTAGTATAGCAGCTTAATTACTGGATGTCCCTAAAGGTACATAGCACCACTTTTACACAGTAGCATAAAAATTAAAAAATGGGTACAAAATACAGACCTCTGTATTTACTGTTAATGTAAGATCCGTTTTTCTCACACACTTAACGCAGTAGACACATACAAACAATACTCCTTATTTCTAAAGTAATCCCCCAATCTCCCAATAGATTTAGCCAAGTATCCACTTTCCCCATTTAAACCCAGGCCCACTAAGAAACCATTTACACAAAACCTTCCTCCCACAATTACAGTATATGCAGAGAGTATAGAACATCATGACTCTTGTACTTCACTTATTAAACCACTTCACCCTCCCAACATTCCAGTCACTGTGTGGTCCACCAAACCTTGGATCCAGCCACCAGCTCCTCTCGGCTCCACACCTGCTGTGTTTCAGCCTTACCTCCACTATATCTCACTGTCTACTTCTTGCTTAAAACAGTTTACTGTGGTCCTCTTTGCATTCGCACAGACTACTCCACCATCCCATCATCCCCTTGAAACCACTCTATGACTGGTATCTCCAGCCAACACTGACACCGACATAAAGCACAGTCCAACGCCAGCCGAAGACTCCTGGAAAAGGATTCACTTTCTCAGTCCCAGCCGGTGTAATTACTCTCTCTGAAATCCAGGATACATATTGTATTATATATCACTCCAGTTTTTCCATGACGCAGTCATATACCTACTTGTATCACGACAATTCGTGGAGAGCCACGTGCCACCAAGAGAGAGAGAGAGAGAGAGATTAGGGGGATGAAACGAAATGAAATGCAGTTCAATACAAAAATGTAAGGGTAATTGTAAGACGAAAAACAAGATGAACTCGGTGGAGAGAAGACGAAAGAGGAAAGGAGTGGAAACTGTGAGCGTGATAAGACTGAAGGGATCTGCATACAAGGCATGAATGATGGATGTGATGGGAGCTGAAAGTGAAGAATTATTAATGAAGAGGAAGGAGACGAAAAAGAAAGACAGCAGATGGGAAGCGGAGGACAAGAAGTAGAAGAGTAAGAAGTGGAAGAAGACAAGGAAGGAGGAGGTGGGGAAGAGGAGTAAGAAGAGTAGATGTGAGGAGAGGAGGAAGGCAAGGAAGAGGAGTAGGAAGAAGAGTCGGTGGAAGAAGGCAGGTGGAAGAAGGAAGATTATGATACAGGGAAAGAGCAAGAACAGGAGTATATGGAGGAATAGGGGCAGGGGGAAGTGTAAGAAGATAAGTATGTAGAGGGAAAAGAGAAAGACGAAGAGGGGGTAAACAAATGAGAGAAGAAGAAAGAGGAACGAGAAGAGAAAGGAGAAGAAGAGGAGGAGGAGTAAGGAGAAGAGCAACAATGGAAGAGGTGACTGACGGAGATGAAGAAGATGAACGGAGAGAGAAATGGGACAAGGAGATGAAAGAGGAATGGGAAGTGGAAGGAGAGGAAAGGGAAATGTAGCTGATGGGCGCGGAGGAAAAGTAAGAGTTGATGCTGAGAGAGAAAGAAGAAAGGCGGGGGAAGGGGAGATGTGAGAGAAAGAGGGTAGGAAGGGTAGATGGAAGGAGAGGAGAAAAAGAATTGGAGGTGAAAGGAAAGCACCGGGTGTAAGAGGAAAACAAAGAGTGAGGAGAAGGGTAAGAAGCAGAGAAATGAGAGAAAAAGAGTTGAAGATGCAAGAGGGGAAGGTGATGGGGGGAGAGAAACAAGGAGGTAAAAGGTAGGGGAAAAGGAGTAGGGAAAAAAGAAAGAGGAGAAATATGAACGAGTGGAGAGATAAGGTGTGGGAAATATTTTCCCCCAGAGCAGTTGCGCTCTCTAAATTTGTCATAGTTTATCCCTGGTTAAAGGCAGAGGACGTAGAGACTGTTGTTAATTATTCAAGCGGTTTTAATAACCCAGAAACGACGTTCTCTTTAATAATTCTTGTTATTGATAAATTAAATGCTACTGCATTTAACCCCTGAGGACAACTATGCATTGTAAATACATGTAATTATGTGGTATTTTCCACTGACCTAAGCTGCGTCTGCGCGATAGGTGACGTGGCAAGCAGGGAAAGATTCCCCTGTTAAGGCAGATGTGGAATTAAGATATTTACATAGTTAAAGGGAATAATTGGTCTAACTTTAATTTAAGTGGAACTAAGATTAATTTGTTAGATTTACCCTGTACATATCATGATGTAATTTGACTGCATTTAGTACTGTAAGTAATTAAAAGTTGGCAACCTACCATTCTATGAGGGAGGTAGACTTGCCGCATTCACTCACTCTGCTCCTAGCTCTCGTGGAGGTAGCACGTTGTACATACACACCATAAGGACGCTTGCTTGCCCAAGCAACTATACCAGGCAGCCTCATCGTCATCGGTTAACGATCACTCCCTCTTCATATAGCTAAGTAACCTTTACGAATTGGCCAATTCAAGGGGGGATTAGCGAAGAGATAAGATAGAAGAATAGTATTGTAGGTGAGTTAAATTTAATTTACGTATCACCTAACTCTGAGACTTGTTTGATTTACTTAGACAACTTTAGGGAGGAGTAACGACCTACGAGTTGTGTAGCGAGAAAATTCTTGCATAGCGGTGTCCCGGCAGGGATACCGACTTGGATACATTAAACATTTTTCACATTGTGGTGCCCAGAAAGAGGGCCCCGATTTGTTTAACAGAATTACTCTACATTTTTCACATTTTTGGTGCCCCGACCGAATGAGGATAACCGATGTGTGCCGAGGCGCTGAATGTGTTTAAGGTTGCTTTTGTGGTGCACAGTTTACTACCACGTTCGGTTGAAGTGGAAGACGTGGACGTACGTGTCTATAGAGCTCCGGGAGGAAAGGCAAGCGCTTTCTCTGAAGATGAAAGGCTGAATGCCGTACTAGACTGGGAGCATGACCGTACGGTCCTTTTCCTTGGAGGAAATGATATCCATGAGGACGTGGAGGTCAATGAAGTAGTGGAGAATATTTTAGCAGTGGTAGGAGCCATAGAGGGCACTTGTAAATCCTCAGTAGCCATAACCCTCCTCGAGCCAAGGAACCTGCCATATGGCTCTCCAGTTTGTTATGAAACATAAATTAATTAGCAGAGCTGTAAACCGGAAGTTGCAACGGGCCAGGAAGGGAAGGGATTTCATACATTTTAATGGCAAGCCCTTCCAAGCAATGTTGAAATCTGATGGTATACATTGGAACCATCATGGTAGGGAAGCGGTTCTGCAGAAATTTATAAATTATGTAGAACATTAGAAAGGAGAGTTCTATGCTGTACAAGCTATGGGTGGGCCTATGGAGTATTGAGGTAATAAATTCTGAGCTCTGGGAATATGGGTGTTTTGGCAATTGAGTGTGGGGATGAAATAAAACCCTAGAGGTTTAATAACCCTGGGGAATAGGTTGAAATTATAGACCTAATCCCTACACTCCTCAAAATTAAACTAAATAATTAGCTGAGCTGTAATGAATATTACGAAATTGGGAGAGGGGATAATTTGCACAATGAGGACTTAATCCCTACCCTCTTCAAAATTTAGAATAATCAAATCATTACTAAGTTGAGGTAAAATTGTGGTTGGAATTCATAATTAAATTATTAAATTAGAACTCCGTCAACATGTCTGTTTCTTTATTGCAAAGATCTTCTAGTAGTAAGGCAGGATGGGTAACTAGAGCCATAAATGATTGTAACCAGTCGTTGGACCAAATACCTCTGTCCAAGGAGAGAATAAATAGTCTCCTAAATATTCTGAAAGATCGATGGAGTAAGTACGAAGAGAGTTACTTAACTTTAGAAGCGGCTATAGTAAAGGCTGAGAATAAGGAACTCTTAGAGTCAGAAACTACGAAGTTTGAAAACCAATTAGAAGAATACTTAACTGTAGTAAAGACACTAGAGTCAGAATTAGCTGACACTGCCGCGGAAACACAAGTTGTGGCACAGCAGAGTAGAGCTGTGTTACCAAAAATAACGCTTCCGGAATTTGATGGAGAGCAGAACTGGAAATCTTTCTGGGATCAGTTCAAATATTTGGTACACGATAGAACAGATCTCCCTAAAGTCACCAAACTTACTTATTTGTTAGGACAGGTCAAAGGAACACCATATGAACTGATAAAAGAATTACCAGTAGAAGAAAATAACTATGAAGTGGCTTTGACCATCCTTAGACAAAATTACGAAGACAGGGAACAAATTATAAATCATTTATTGCGGGCTCTAATAGAATTACCCATGCCTAGGCACGATTTTGATTCCTTGCAAAAATTTAGAATTGCAATAAGTTGTAAATTAAGGGCCTTAGGTACTTACGAAGATATTAAAACATCAGATTGGGTGCTTTCAAGAATTGTGTCCTTAAAGCTACCACCGAAAACCAAGGATGCTTTGTATGGTAGGTACCAGAAGGATAATTTCTCCTGTGAAGAGATAGAGGAAGGCTTGATGCAACTCTGTAAACATTTGCAAGGAACATTAAACACTACTGAGGTCAAACAGAAGACCGAAGTAAAGAAAAAACCCACTAACCAACTGATAGGGAAAGTTAAGTCAGAGAAGACTAAGTATGTGCCTAAAAAAGAGATAGGTACTTTCCTTAGCAGCACAAAGGCCGAGGATAAAGTATTAAAGATTAGGAATAGACATGCTGAAGATATTAAGGAAATAAAACCTTCCATGGTAAAAGACAGGAAAGTTTGTGTCTTTTGTGGTGAACAACATTCCAGTGTATTTTGTCAACACTACCCTGATTATGCTTCTAGAGTAGGGAAGCTTCAGGAACTGGGGTGTTGTATAATCTGCATGAACTCCGAACATACTGCCGCGGACTGTAAGACTAAATTAAATCTTTGCTTTAAATGCAAAAAGGATCATCATCATAGTGCTTTATGCCCTAGGATGAAAATTGAGGTTCCTAAACCTGCAAGCGTCAATATGACAATTGCAAAAGGGAATGCTCCATTAGTAATGCCAGCTGCAGTACCAATAGCAGATGTGAAAGTATTGTTTGAGAATAGAAACCAATTGGTATGTACCCTGTTTGATACGGGTGCTCAGAAAACTTTCATATCTGCAGACATTGTGGAGAAATTAAAGTTACCAGTTATCGGCAAGGTAAATCTAGCCATTACAGGATTCTTAACAACTAGGAAGGCTCAGTCCTTTGATTTAGTTAGACCTGTAATACAATTAGGCAGATATAAATGCCGTATAACAGCAGCTGTGCTTGATACTATGGAGACAAGTATATACATAAAGGGATTGAAGGAAACCTCTGATCATCTGCAAAGCTCAGGGATAAAGTTGGCTAAACGGAATGTGGAATCAGATACTGTGGGTCCCATAAAAATGATAATTGGTTCTGATTATTGTGGAAGATTCCTACATAGGACTTTCAAAAGGAATAAGGTACAGTTGTTCAAGAGTCCAGGAGGTAACCTTATTATGGGTCAGTTGCCTTTTCCAAAACAAGTTAAAGGAGAGGCCAAACTAGTAGACTCAGTCTTTGTTACCCCCACACAGTCATTGATGGTAGCTAGAATAGGTGCAGAATTAGAACCTACTCAGATAAATGACTTGTTGGATGAAAACATTGAACCTGTACACAAACTGTGGGACCTAGACAGTATAGGTATACACTCTGAGGAACCAACCCCTGAAGATAAGATAACTTTGGATTTGTATAATCAGTCTGTGGAATTTAAGGATGGACAGTATTGGGTAGGATTACCATGGAAACTTAACCACTCAGAGTTACCAACAAATTACCAAGCAGCTAAAGCTCAGTTAAATTCTCTTCTAAGAAAGTTGAGAGATAAACCAGAACATCTGACCCTATATGATAATATTATAAAGGATCAATTGAAGAATAAATTTATAGAAGAGGTAGAATACCCTGTTAACCACAAAGAAGGATACTACTTACCACATCATGCTGTAAGCAAGGATTCAGTAACTACTCCCATAAGGATAGTATTCAACTGTAGTAGTAAAGCGTCCAAGGGATCAGCTAGCTTGAACGATTGCCTATACTCTGGACCTACACTAACAGAGAAGTTAGGGAATGTGTTACTAAGATTTAGAGAGAAACCTTACGCTTACACAGCAGACATTAGTAAGGCTTTTCTCAGAATAGGACTGAGAGATGATGATAGGAAATTTACAAAATTCCTCTGGCCTCATGATCCTCAAATTAAGGATAGTCCATTGAAAACTTACTGTTTCCGATCGGTGCTCTTTGGCTCTTGTGCTAGTCCTTTCCTACTTTGCAACACTTTAAAGCATCATTTTGAAAATGCCAAATGTCCAGAAATAGGGCAGGCTTTTTATATGGATAATTTGCAAGGTGTTGCTGATACAGAGTCGGAAGCTTTGAAGGCTTATGAAGTAGCCAATTCCGAATGTGGGAAGGCAAATTTGCCGTTACAGAGCTGGAATACAAATTCACCGCTTTTGAGGAATAAAATACAAGAGGACTATCCAGATTCTGACATTCCCAAAATTCAAAATGTGTTAGGTCTTAACTGGGATACAACAGCTGATGTAATAAGTTTGAAACCAATTAAGTTCTCTGATGTCACTCTCACCAAGAGGTCCTTGTTAAGTCAGGTTTCCAAGCTATTTGACCCATTAGGATTTGTTAGTCCTATAGTTATTAGGGGCAAATGTTTAGTACAGGAGGCTTGGCGAGAAAAGTTAGACTGGGACACTGAATTAGGTGAGACATATGTGGAACAATGGGAACAGATTAGAAAGGAGTTTGAAACTACATCAAGCATATGTATTCCCAGGAAAATAAACAGTAATGAGAAGTCGCACTTACACATATTTTGTGATGCTTCTCAGAAGGCTTATGGAGCAGTAGCTTATTGCGCAACAGGACAGGATAGTAAGATTATAATGTCCAAAGCCAGAGTTGCGCCAATTAAAGAAAGAACCCTACCTCAAATGGAATTGGCTTCCATAGAAGTAGGAACTAAATTGGCCAGGTATATAACCATTACTCTTGATACTCAATTTGAGGACATTTACATATGGACTGACAGTGAGATTTGTCTTTACTGGATAGGGAAGGAAGACAGTAAAATTCCTTTCGTCCGTAATAGAGTGAAGACTATTAAAGAGCTGTCTTCCAAATTTAAATTCATGCATGTGTCCTCCAAACAAAATCCAGCTGACCTGCTCTCGAGAGGTTCAACCGTAAGGAGACTGATCAAATATAATTTGTGGTTTAAAGGTCCTAAATGGTTACTCACTAAGGATTGGCCTGAACAGAAACAGTACAGTATTGCTGAGATTAGTGCAGTGAACTTGGATCCTGTAGTACCTGAGCCAGAAGTGATTGACATCAGCCGATTTTCATCAATAAGACAACTTCTGAATACTACTAAATTGGTTGTTGAATTTTTGAATAAGAAGGTGGGGTTTCAGAAATTAGATCCCCTAGAATACTGGCTGAAAAGAGTACAAAGAAATTCTTACGGGGAAATATATAAACTTTTAGGCCAAGACACTGGAAAAGGGAATAAGCTGATAAAGAATTTAGGCTTGTTCTTAGACGGAAAGGGTCTGATAAGATGTCGAGGCCGATTGGTAAAGGCTGACTTGCTCATCCAAACCAAACATCCCATTTTATTACCTAAGAGTGGGTGCTTTGTACAACTTATTATAAAGGAAGCCCATGATTCCACTCTCCATGGAGGTGTACCGCAGACTTTAGCCCAAATTCGGGAAAGGTACTGGATTCCTAAGGGTAGACAGGTTATTAAAAAATATCTCAAAAACTGCATCATTTGTAGGAGGTATGAGCAGCGACCTTATATCTACCCAGGACCACCAGCCCTACCGAAGGATAGGGTGAACATAAGTCGGCCCTTCCATATAACAGGAGTGGACTACACAGGGGCTATAACTGTTACGGGTGAAGAAACTCCCCATAAAGTTTACATTTGTTTATTTACTTGCGCCTACACAAGGGCAGTCCATCTAGAGTTAGCGGAAGACCTAAGCTCAGAGACATTCCTCAATGTCTTTCGCAGATTGCCAGCTAGAAGGTCTTGTCCTGGCAAGTTAATAATCGACAAAGGAACTAATTTCGTTGGAGCAGATACCATACTGTTGAAAATAATTAAAGACCCTAATGTTAAGTCGGGCGCTGGGAATCAGAAATTGTATTTGGCAGTTCACAGCTCCAAGAGCTCCATGGCAAAATGGATTTACCGAAAGAATGATTGGTATTGTCAAGAACTGCCTGAGGAAAACATTACATAGAACTAAGATCACGAGAGAAGATTTAAGAACAGTAATAACTGAAATTGAAGCCAGGGTTAATAATAGACCTCTGACTTATCAAGATGACACTAGCGACTCGCTAGAGGCCTTAACACCGGCTCACATGTTACATGGCAGGAAGCTCCATCCGATGCCTTGTGTGGATATCCAGGAAGAAGTTGATGATCCTAACATAGAAAATAATGATTTAGGACAACACCTTCGGGAGGGATATCAACGTCTGAAAAGGGTGCTGGATACGTGGAATAGACATTGGAGCGAAGAGTATCTTTTGAGCCTACGAGAGAGGTTTTATGGAGCTCAAGCTGCCAGCAACAAATCAGTTATTAACATAGGAGATGTGGTCTTAGTGAAGACTGAACAGCCAAGATCCCAGTGGCCATTAGCTAAAGTGATCTCCACACACCCAGATTCTGAAGGGGTGCTGAGACTCGTAAAAATAAAATGCAGGGGACATACCAGTATAAAAACTATTGATAAACTGGTACCCCTTGAGTTAGCAACCACTCCGGATCCAGAGAATGGTGAAGATCAAACGGGTCAAGAGGCGCGACCTAGTAGGGCCGCAGCACAGGGTTCTCGAGAATTATGGAGGGAACTCTTGGCTAGAGGTCATATTACATGATACAACGTATCATTTTCCGCCGGCCCCAAAACTGTGGGAAATATTTTCCCCCAGAGCAGTTGCGCTCTCTAAATTTGTCATAGTTTATCCCTGGTTAAAGGCAGAGGACGTAGAGACTGTTGTTAATTATTCAAGCGGTTTTAATAACCCAGAAACGACGTTCTCTTTAATAATTCTTGTTATTGATAAATTAAATGCTACTGCATTTAACCCCTGAGGACAACTATGCATTGTAAATACATGTAATTATGTGGTATTTTCCACTGACCTAAGCTGCGTCTGCGCGATAGGTGACGTGGCAAGCAGGGAAAGATTCCCCTGTTAAGGCAGATGTGGAATTAAGATATTTACATAGTTAAAGGGAATAATTGGTCTAACTTTAATTTAAGTGGAACTAAGATTAATTTGTTAGATTTACCCTGTACATATCATGATGTAATTTGACTGCATTTAGTACTGTAAGTAATTAAAAGTTGGCAACCTACCATTCTATGAGGAAGGTAGACTTGTCGCATTCACTCACTCTGCTCCTAGCTCTCGTGGAGGTAGCACGTTGTACATACACACCATAAGGACGCTTGCTTGCCCAAGCAACTATACCAGGCAGCCTCATCGTCATCGGTTAACGATCACTCCCTCTTCATATAGCTAAGTAACCTTTACGAATTGGCCAATTCAAGGGGGGATTAGCGAAGAGATAAGATAGAAGAATAGTATTGTAGGTGAGTTAAATTTAATTTACGTATCACCTAACTCTGAGACTTGTTTGATTTACTTAGACAACTTTAGGGAGGAGTAACGACCTACGAGTTGTGTAGCGAGAAAATTCTTGCATAGCGGTGTCCCGGCAGGGATACCGACTTGGATACATTAAACATTTTTCACATTGTGGTGCCCAGAAAGAGGGCCCCGATTTGTTTAACAGAATTACTCTACATTTTTCACATAAGGTAAGAAGTGGGAGAAAGAAGAAATCGAATGAGGTAGAGTGACGGGTCATGCAGGGTGGTGGGTGGTATTGGGTGAGAGGTGAAGCAAGGTGAAGGATGAGAAAGGGTGAGGGATGAGGCAGGGAAAGGGAGGAGGCAGGGTAAGGGAGGAGGCAAGGTAAGGGCTGAAGCTGGGTGAGACGCGAGGAAGGATTAGGTCTGCGGCAAGTTAGAAATGAAACAGGGTGAAATGTGAGGAAATGCGAGGAGTGAGGCATTGTGAGGAGTGTGGCAGGGTGAAACTGAAGTGGGGTGGGAGATGAGGCAAGATGAAGAGTGATGCAGAGTGAGGGGTAAGGCAGGATGAGGAATGAGGCAGAGTTAGAGATAAGACAAAGGATTGCAGGAATGGGGGAAGGCAGAGAAATATTAAGGCAGGGAAAGATGATAATGTAAGGAATTTGTAAGGAAACTGAAAGAGTAAAACAGCGAGAAGGGTAATACATGGTAGGACTGAAACAATGACAGACAGCAGTATGGTAGAAAAGTGAGGTAGGGATGTAGGTGGCAAGAAGGGTGAGGACAGCGTAGGGTTAAGTAAGAAGGGAGTAGAAAATTACACACACACATATATATATATATATATATATATATATATATATATATATATATATATATATATATATATATATTGTTACGGAACAGAGAGAGATAATGAACACTTCAAGTGAGAATACTAAAATCACTACTGTCCCGCAAAGTTCCAGGTTCAAAACAAAAGAGTTAGGTAAAATTACAAGTTAAAGTTTAATGCTCAAACTAACAACTAAACATTCAGGACTCGTAAGGATAATGTAATGGCAAAAACAGGCTAAATATATGGTTAACTGCATTAGCCTCTATTAACACGAATTTAGCAAGAGTAAATTTATCTAAGTCAGCCCTGATAAAATGAGAAAACCGGATAATGCTCAGTTAATGCAAGATATATTATTACAGATACAAAATATTATTAACAATGGCTGACATCAAAAACTCCACATGAATCACAAAACCTCACCAGGCCTACGAATTAACACCTTATGCTATACAGTACAAGAAAAAATGTAATAACACTTATACTCAAATTACACAGCAGCCAGATGGTTGGAGACTTCCTGAGCACTCACAAAAATAATAACAACTGTACAGGGGAGGACAGAGATGTGAACAAAATGAGGAGTAGATCTAAGTGGCAATTAATGCAGAGACTGAGCTCATTATATAGGGGCCGGCAGAGCTTGATACAACTTGTAAGAAGGACGCGCAAATGAAGCCATAGGGGACAAAGAGTTGACACTCCTGCTCTGAACAACAGAAAGAACGACTTACTCTACTATAAGGGAGGAAAAGGGGGAGTGAGGTAGAACACGGAAGCTTGGTCACTATGGAAGCCACGAGGCGAATCGTGATCAAACATGCAGCATACTGTACGTTAGAATTATACAAAGGATGATGAAATCATAGGCTATGTAACACCTCCCCACAAAAAAAAAAAAGAAATTTACAAAGGAAATTTCTTATTACTCTAAAACAATCTGTCTAAAGTCTAGATAAGCAATCTGCAATAACATTTTCTTTCCCCTTGACATGTTGTATGTCTAATGAATACTCCTGAAGAAGTAGACTCCATCTTGTCAATCTCTGATTTTTATCTTTAAACTTACTAAGGAATTTCAGTGGGTTATGATCGGTATAAATGACTATGGGGTCAAAACCAGAACACAAATAAAATGAAAAATGCTGTAAACCCAAAATCAAGGCCAAAAGCTCTTTCTCAATAGTTGAGTAGTTCTTTTGAGGTGAAGTGAACTTCTTACTGTAATAAGATACAGGGTGTTCAATACCCTGATCATCCTCTTGCAGCAAAACAGCCCCAGCTCCTGTATCACTTGCGTCAACAGCCATCTTAAAAGGCTTAGCAAAATTTGGAGTAGCGAGCACTGGCTGACTTAATAGGATAGCTTTAAGTTTGCTGAAAGAGATTTCACAGTTATTGGTCCAGACAAATTTAACTCCCTTTTTCAGGAGGTCTGTAAGTGGTGATACAAGAATTGAAAAGTTAAGAACAATTCTCCTGTAATAACCTACCATTCCCAAAAATCTTTGTAGCTCTTTCCTACTTTTAGGTCTGGGAAGATCACTTATAACCTGAACCTTAGCTGCTGGTGGTGCAACGTGTCCATCACCAATTACGTACCCAGGGTACTGAACTTTAGCTTGACCAAACTCACACTTTGATAAATTAGCTACAAGATTAGCCTGAACCAAACGCTCAAGAAATTTACTGACATGGCATAGGTGATCTTTCCAGTTGTCACCGAAGATTAACACATCATCAATAAAAACAACACACCCTGCCAAACCCTCTGTTACAACGTTCATGAGCTTCTGAAATGTGGCTGGTGCATTCTTCATACCATATGGCATTACAGAACATGCAAAAGTCTTTCCTAGTGTTACAAAACATGAGATCTCCCTAGCATGTTCAATCATAGGTACTTGCCAGTATCCCTTTAACAAATCAAACTTACTTATGTACCTAGCCTTTCCGATCTTGTCTATGCAATCTTCCACGCGAGGGAGAGGGTAAGTGTCTGTTTTGGTTATCTGATTAACACGTCTGTAGTCGATGCAAAGCCGCTGTGACCCACCTGGCTTAGGGACTAGAGTGACAGGAGAACTCCACTCACTCTGACAGGGCTCAATCATCTTGTGGTCCAACAGGTAGCCAAGCTCCTTCTGGATGAGAGGAACTTTCACTGGGTTCACACGGGAAGGAGGCAGTTTAATTGGCTTTGCGTCTCCAACATCGACATCATGCATTAACACAGTGGTTCTTCCTGGAGTGGCACGGAACACTTGTGGGTACTCCTGCAGTAATGCCGAAAACTCCTGCCTTTCCTCGGGAGCTAGATGAGAAAGCTTAGTCTGGAGATCATTCATGATATCAGGATTCTTCCCCAAACTATCACTCAGGCTCATGCTGCATGGAAGAACTTCACTTGCAGACTCGGGTGGAACAGCTACAGTGCAGACTGGGTTATTTTTGTCCCGCCTGTGATATAATTTAGCATGTTGATGTGACAAAGTTGCTTGTTCTTTCTACGATCTGGTGTGGCGATGACATAGTTGACATCACTGAGTTTCTTCTCCACTAAATAAGGACCACTAAACTTGGCTTGAAGAGGTTGCCCATGCACCGGTAGCAGAATCAAATCCTGATCTCCTGGCTGAAAGTGGCGTAACCTGGACTTCTTATCATACCAAGTCTTCATCTTCTCCTGAGCAGCTCCTAAATTCTCTCTCGCCAGCTGTAAAGCAGTGGACAGCCGTTCTTTGAACTTCATCACATACTCCAGCAGGTTGATGTCATCTTCCTCCAACAGCCAGCATTCCTTGAGTAGCTTAAGGGGTCCTCTTACTTCATGGCCAAACAGTAGTTCAAAGGGTGAGAAGCCCAGTGATTCATTTGGAGATTCTCTTGCGGCAAATACAACGAATGGAAGACCTTTATCCCAGTCTTTTTGATGTTCCAAACAGTATTTCCTGAGCATCGATTTGAGTGTTTGATGATATCTCTCCAACGCTCCTTGGGTCTGGGGATAGTAAGCTGAAGACGTGATCTGGGTGATGCCCAACTCTTTCAGAGACTGCTTGAAAACATTTGACATGAAATTACTTCCCCGGTCTGACTGTACCTCCTTGGGTAGACCAAACTCGGTGAAGAACTCTAGCATTTCCTTAACCACGTTCTTTGGTGAGATATTTCTAAGTGGTATGGCTTCAGGATAACGAGTAGCCATATCAATCAAGGTTAACACATAAGAAAATCCTGAAGAAGTCTTAGGAATAGGGCCCACAATATCCACCAACACACGGGTGAATGGCGCTTCAAAAGGAGGAATGGGAACTAGAGGTGCAACCTTTTCGGTCTGATTACACTTCCCCACAACTTGACAGGTGTGACAAGACTTACAATACCAGGAAACATCTCTGAAGATACCTGGCCAGTAGAAGTGTTTCAAAATGCGTGCCACAGTCTTCCTCACTCCAAGGTGTCCTGCCAAACTGGAATCAAGAGCCACTCTAATGATGTCCTGCCTACAAACACGAGGGATGACAACTTGATGTACAACCTCCCATTCACAGTCGGCTGATGCTGTTGGGGGTCTCCACTTCCTCATAAGTACTCCTGACTTTATATAATAACAAGTAGAAGCACCAGCTGACTCTTCCTCACTGCAAGCAGAGTTAGCTAGACCTTTCAACCAATATCATTTCCAAGTAAGAAAGTTACACCTGACATTGGGAGTGTCTCAACCAACCCAACCATAACGGAACCATTAACAAAACCAGACTCTAAATTCACTCTGCACAGAGGGACAGAGAAATAAATATTCCCTACACCTTGTAAGATTACAGTTTGATCAGAGGAATTAACATTAGAGCCTAGAACACTGGTCAGCATAAGGGATTGGCAAGCACCTGTATCACGATATATTTTAACTGATTTCCTGTCATTACTGTCCAGAGGACTGACAAAACCATCAGACAGGAAATTAGCATATGAACTCTTGAGAGTGTCACCCACGTTACTGCTCAAAAGAGGAGCTTCATCATGAGAATTGAATTTACCCCTCAAAGCAGGTTCAGTTAACTCAGTTAAAGAATTATGGGAACTCTCAAGGGTGGACACTAGACCAATTGACTGAATATTTAAAAACTCCTTTTTGTTCACATCACGCTGTCTCCTGAAACATTTCTCCGTAGTATGACCAAGCTTACTACAATTAGTACATTTACTTTTCTGAAATCTAGAGGTGGAGCTGGTATTTACTTCCTGAGAAACATCATCTTTATTCTCTTTCCTGTTACCTGTACTCTGAGTAGAGGCAACGTACTTACTCTCAGATTTCCTTTTTTCTTTAGAATATCTCTTGTGAGTGAGAACATATTCATCAGCTAAAACTGCAAGATCAGACAAATTATCTATTCTTCTCTCATCAAGATATAGGCTTACATCTTTATTAATACACCTTTTGAAGTCCTCCAGCAAAATCATCTGCTTAAATTTATCAAAATCAGAATTTACATTCTTAGAATTTAACCACTGCTCTAACAGATCTTTGATTTTTGCATACTCAACGTGGGATTGCTTATCTTGCTTATAAGTTGTCCTAAATTTTACTCTATAGGCTTCAGGAACAAGCTCATAGGCCTTAAGAATCAAGCTCTTAACTACATCATAATTATCAGATTGATCCTGAGGCAAAGATGCATAAGTTACTTGAGCATTACCGGTGAGAACAGTTTGAAGGAGTACTGGCCAATACTTTTTGGGCCAATTAAAACCTGTAGCTACCCTCTCAAACAACTGAAAATACTTTGTTAAATCAGATTCATTAAAAGGAGGGACAAGTTTAACATTTTTAGCCACATCAAAATCATTAGCCACATCAAAATCATTGAGGCGTCTGGCAATAGATAGATAGAAAGAAAATCATCAGAGGTAGATGATTCAGTTCCAACTTGTTTCATGCGATACTCATGGTCTGCCTGAATCCTAGCAAGTTCAACTTGTGCCTGAAACTCAGCCTCCTTAGCACGAGCCTGAAACTCAGCCTCCTTAGCATTTGCCTGAAACTCAGCCTCCTTAGCACGAGCCTCCTGCAGGGCTAGCTGTAACTTAGCTATTTCAATCTGTGTTTGCTCATCTGGAGGAGTTACATTAAACAAGCTTTCATTAATCATGTCAACAATTTGATCTTTAGAATGATGAGAGCGAACAGCAATTCCCAATTGTTGAGCAACAAGCTTAAGTTCATTCTTTGTTCTGTTTTCTACATCACACACTGTTTGCACATTTGACAAAAAAATCTTTGGCTTCATCAAGAGTAGTAACAGTAGACATCATGAATAAATCACAGTCACAAAATATCAAGTAATATCCTTATGATAATATCCTGAATATCCTGATAAGACGTCGCCAAATTTATGTTACGGAACAGAGAGAGATAATGAACACTTCAAGTGAGAATACTAAAATCACTACTGTCCCGCAAAGTTCCAGGTTCAAAACAAAAGAGTTAGGTAAAATTACAAGTTAAAGTTTAATGCTCAAACTAACACCTAAACATTCAGGACTCATAAGGATAATGTAATGGCAAAAACATGTTAAATATATGGTTAACTGCAATAGCCTCTATTAACACGAATTTAGCAAGAGTAAATTTATCTAAGTCAGCCCTGATAAAATGAGAAAACTGGATAATGCTCAGTTAATGCAAGATATATTATTACAGATACAAAATATTATTAACAATGGCTGACATCAAAAACTCCACATGAATCACAAAACCTCACCAGGCCTACGAATTAACACCTTATGCTATACAGTACAAGAAAAAAAAATGTAATAACACTTATACTCAAATTATACAGCAGCCAGATGGTTGGAGACTTCCTAAGCACTCACAAAAATAATAACAACTGTACAGGGGAGGACAGAGATGTGAACAAAATGAGGAGTAGATCTAAGTGGCAATTAATGCAGTGACTGAGCTCATTATATAGGGGCCAGCAGAGCTTGATACAACTTGTAAGAAGGACACGCAAATGAAGCCATAGGGGACAAAGAGTTGACACTCCTGCTCTGAACAACAGAAAGAACGACTTACTCTACTATAAGGGAGAAAAAGGGGGTAGTGAGGTAGAACACGGAAGCTTGGTCACTATGGAAGCCACGAGGCGAATCGTGATCAAACATGCAGCATACTGTACGTTAGAATTATACAAAGGATGATGAAATCATAGGCTATGTAACAATATATATATATATATATATATATATATATATGTATATATAAACACACACAAAAGCAAAATATGGAAGAGGTGAGGCAATGCGAGACAGAGAAGTGATAATCCTGGTTCTTCTTATAGAGGTTCATATACTTTTCCAAAGGCACAGAGCTCGACAGTAAATCTGAGTGTTGAATAACACCAGCATCAATAATCTACTAGGTGAATTTCCGACAATTGGAACGTAAGCCGGAAACACCATTATTTAAAATGGCCTCCATAAGGTTAGAGCCAAAAAAGAAATCCGTATATATTTTGATAAAAACGTAGTAGACGGATGATATTGGTGTCTGTTAAGGTTTACGCGTATGACCGATAGAGTGGTGGCATCAAAAACCATCTCAAATGTTGGAGAGATACCGAACACAAAGATGGCAGCCACGCAAAACCCGTCAGGCATGATGACATGTTCTACTTTTGACATGAAGGAAGTAGTAAGATACTACTGTTATCTGTGGCTAGTTGTGGTATATATATATATATATAGCATGTTCGACTTCTGGGCGAAGGCTTCAGTGCCTATTCCCAAGTCCCAGTGGTCCTCCTTGGGGCCCAGTAGCCCTCCTACATCTCCACATGTCACCACTTCAGCGCTAATACCCACCATCCATATTGAATACATGCTAGGGCTGTCTCATACAGGACTGGCGTACTAGTATTAGCGGGGGTACTTTTATGACATGTCGGCGAGTCATCTGGTAGATCAGAAAAGTCTGCTTTTTATGAAATTCAAATCCTTAAACTGTTCCCTGCCCCAGCCGGGATTCGAACCTGCGTCCATTAGAACTGCAGGCCGTCTCTACCGATTCTGCCACCGCCTGTTTTGAAACAGAAAGTGATACAATAGGTTAATAATAAGGTTAATTACTGTATTGAATAAGTTCACTGAAAGATATCACATAGTACAATACAAGAAAATGAGATTCAATATAAATCAGTTAACAGTGATCACTTAACAAGGTTATTTGTATCTATGTGGTAATCTAAAACAATAAAAACTAAAATCTCAATTACACAGAGTATTTTTTGCACAATAGCAAAACCGTTATAATATAAAACGGTAGCATAGCTGGAATATTTTAGTGAAACAAATTGCCACGGCTAAACAAGACATTCAGTGAACTGTAAAAATTTACTTTATTATACTATCTGTGAAACCCAAGGTGTCAGTGACCTAATAAGCTGGTTACTTATTATGACACACTTATTGTCGACGTTTGTGACAGAAAGCTCACACAGTTTTGCCCTGCTTTACTGCATAGGCAATGCTTTGTGTCACACTTTCCCATACATTTTCATATGATAAGCATTCTACAGGGTAGTGGATTTACACTTTTCACAGACAAGAGGATGTCATCATCAATCATTCAGCCATATTTCACTGGATCTGGAATCGAGTGAGGGTCATCTAGTAGGCACAGGACATTACGTACAAGAAAAGCTTCTTGACAGGGCCACGAATGACACTTGATGTGAGAGGCAGGGCTTCCCGGGGTTTCAGCGTTGCAGGTTGGATAAGGCTTTCCACTCGAAGTTGGTTAAAGGTCCGAGATTCTGTCTTGGACCTTTCACCAGCCCACACATGAACGAGATACTCCTTAGCTCTCTGCACGACCTCTTCAGTTAACTGATCTGACACTGCAAAATTATTTGAGAACTTCTGTGGATCACTGGAAAGAGCCGCGTTTTTTTTTTTCTCTCAATCTTACCGAGCACAATATTGCCAGTGAGAAAGTGCGCCTTCACATTGACCATGCACAGTCCCACTCCCAACTTATCTGTCAGAATATGTAATGGTGCATGGTGCCTGTGCTCACCAAAGCCAAGCTCTGTCTGAAACTCTTGATGATCCCTCTAGTGCCACTGAGGGATACAGCAAAGTAATCACACTTGTGTGGCAGTATCATAGAATATCATGAGCAGTCGAGGACTCCCACGCACAGTGATAAGCAATTGCCAGCTTCTTCCACACATGTCAGTGCTTCAATCGATTCTCACAGATGGTGGGACTAACGACCAGCCTTCATGCAGCAACTGTGCTGGCACAACTTCTTCATCTATGATGCACCTCCTGAGCATGACATTCACCCCCACCTGGTTTAGAGTTGATATCAGCTGACGGACTAGCTGTTGCAACTTGGTTTTGTTGGTCGGTGATATCCAAAACATGTCAAGCTACCGTGCAGTTGGGATATTCACAGTGATCTCAGTTATGGTCAGCAGAACCCACTCCGCCAGTATGACGAAGCCTTTCCCCAGCTTTGATGAATGACTCCAGGTGGCTGTTGGATACGACGTGGAGGCTGATCCTGGAGCAAACTGAGTGGGCCACAGAGAGATCACATCTAATTGCTCGAGCACATGTTCCAAATGATGCCATGTTTCTATATGACCAAATTTTAGACATGATCTAAGATAATGGATAAGTCTCCTTCAGGAAAATGCATGCCATCCTCCATCAAATGCATCTCCAGCCCAGCGATCAATGTACGCTTGCCGGGGTTGGAAGGGAGGTCACCCATGAAATATCTACATATGAGTATGATATCATGGGCTAAGATAGAGCTGAGTAACATTCTCTACTCTTGCATGATCTCAGTGTCATGCTGCGCTGCTGCTACAGTCTTGGATGATGTAGTTTTGGGAGCTGCAGCCATTGCAGGGGTTGGTTTGTAGCTGATTTATAGCAAATTTCATTTTGATAAGGTGGCAGATAGTTTACTTGTCTTCTGTAGGGACCACTTTTTCCGAAATTGTTTGACAAGGCGATCTCAATCCTCTCGGACCTGAAACAACTGAACTGCCACTGCATCATCTGGCAACTGCTTTATGATAAGGTTGTGGAGTTTGATACCTGGGGCCTTAACTATGTAAGGATTGCCCTAATCTCTAACAGTGTTCAGAAGATTCAAGAAAGTTCATACATTTGCTGTATTAATCATTTTTCACCTCTGTTACATCACAGATAAACTTTCTGCCTGTTGCCCCACCCTGGAGTGGTTCTGCGCTTTTGACTTTCTTTTGGCGTATCTTTCTGAGTGAAGAAGGTGGGAAGAAAGCACTGAACAACGGATATTAAGTCCTTCTGGTGTGGTACTCTTGTTCATTCTGTCTGTACTGTTATAAACCTTTCAGGATGTCACTACCTGTAAAAAGAATGAAAGAAAATTACTATGCACACTTGTAAATGAAAGAAAGTTACTCTAAACACATGAGAATGAATGAAAGAATATTACTGTACAACCTTAATCGTACAATCAACATTGCTAAATAAACAGTACGGTAAGAAAAAAGCAATAGGCTGAGAGCTCCGAATTCAGCTACAGCTTTACACGTCCATTGCAAGGTATAGACGTTTCCAAAGTTCAGGACATCACCCACAGGTTGTTTATATATGAAAACACATGATATATAACAAAATCATCCTCCTGCTACGTATCCGGCAAAAATAAAACACGTTTACATGTATGGCGGAATTTGCATGGCGGCAATTTTGGTTTTCGGTACCTGTGCAACGTCTGCCTTACCTGAAAACCTTCCAGTATGCACCAGAATTATGGATCTACTACGTTCCTGTCCAAATGTATACGCATTTCTTACTTGGCTCAGACCTGATGGCGGCCAGTTTGGATAATACCGGGTTCGGGCGCACGCTACAAGACTTCCACCTAGCAGATTTTTGAATTTAGGGGTATCCCATACTCAAATCAACCGCCAAACTGTATGCCTTCGGAAATGTATAAAGACCTCTATATCCAGGTTCTAGACTATGAGGCAGAAGGATGAAGCACGGTGACGCAGATTGTTGAGGCAGGGAAAGATAGTGGTGAAGTAGGTAAAACAGTAGGGAGGGTGAGAGGTGAAACACGAAGTGCGAAACAGAAAATCAGTGACCAAAAAATATAGGGAAAAGGGTGAGGCACGGGGGAATGCAGGATGAGGCAGGGGTAAGGCAGGTCAGTGACGCGGTCACATTCGCTTCCAGTAAAATTTGCAAATAAAATTGTGGCAATTAATGGCGGAAAGACTCGAAAGAGTAGAAGAATTTTTCATCTTTTTTCATTGACGTTGGCGACTGCATTGCAGACGGTTAAAATTTGAAGGAAATAAGAGAATAATTTTACAGGGATCTTTCTCTTTCGTTCCTTGTTTCCTTTTATTTTTTATTTTTTTAACCTCTTTAACAGGAAGTCCTTTAACGACATTTTTACTATCTATCTATCTATCTATGTATAGCCCGACGCCCTAATCACGCAAAGGGTGGCCGCAGACAAAACGCCTCCAAGTCACTCTGTCACCCACCATTTGACTACCCTCCCCCCAACTCAACCCCCCCTCCCTCATATACCTCTCAACTCCATCCCTCCACCTCATCCTCGGTCTACCCCTCCCTCTCCCTCCCTCCACCTCACCTACATACACCCTCTTAGTCAGTCTTTCATTCTCCATTCTCTCCACATGCCCAAACCACCTCAGTGTATTTCTCCTAATCTTTTCAACCACATCCACATCTACCCCACAACGTTCCTTCACTTCTTCATTCGTCAACCTGTCCCTCCACGTCACTCCACATGTTCCTCTCAAGTAACTCATTTCCACTGCTCTCACTCTTGACTTGTTCCCCTCTTGCAAGGTCCACGCCTCGCTTCCATACGTCAGGGTAGGGATCACAATACCATCATGCAGTGACTTCTTAACTTCCATACTCACCTCCATATTTCTCATCACTGCTTTCAGTGTACCAACAACCTTCCTTCCCTGCTGTACCCTTTCACGTACTTCATCCCCCAAAGTTCCATCCTTACTCATCACACTACCCAAGTACTTGAATGCACTCACATTCTCCATATCCTCACCATCCAACCTCATTGCACACTCTGTGACTTCATTCCTCTCAAACACCATAACTTTACTTTTGTTTACATTAACTTTCAGCTTCCTCCTCCTACACACTGTCCCAAATTCATTCACCAAACCTTGCAACTCCCATTCATCTTCACTCAACAATACTGTATCATCAGCAAACAGCAACACCGGAAGCTTCCAAATCTCACCCTCATTCATTAGGGCTAGCCCCACATCCACTGCCATACCTTGCATCTCCTTTACAACCCCATCCATAAACAGCCATGGAGACATCACACACCCCGGTTTCAGTCCCACATTGAGATCAAAGAACTCACTCAGCTCACCATCCACTCGCACCGTAGCCCTAGCTCCCTCGTACATACTCTTCACAGCACTCAACAATTTCCCCTCCACTCCATATATTCTTAATACCTTCCACATACCTTGCCTATCTATTCTGTCATAAGCTTTCTCCAAGTCCATGAAGGCAGCATACACTTTCCTTCCCTTCTCTAGATACTTCTCCACTAAACATCTTAGAACAAATATCTGATCTACACACCCTTTTCCCTTCCTAAATCCCCCTTGTTCTTCTCCAACTAGTTCCTCTGTCAAATGCCTAACCCTATCAATGAGTATTCTACCATATATTTTACCAGTCACCCTAAGAAGGCAAATACCCCTATGGTTACCACATACTTCTCTCTCCCCTTTTACTATCACCAGACGATATTATTGAACTTCGGAAGGACCTCAAATAGTGTCGACGGCACTGAGGTAGTTGAAGAGCCGTTAATGAGGTAGTAAAGGAGTTAGTGAGTACTGAAAAAACTCGTCTGAAAGTACTGTAGCGAGAATGGAATAAAAATTTACGTCAGGGATGTAATGTGATTTATCCCTTTAGCCCGAGGTGATCTCTCCGAAGCTGAATAATGTTGCAGTGCTGGAATGAAATGCACAGGACGACCTCTGGCTGGCTGAAAGAGTTAATGGATGTTGTGTATAACATAATCAGTCCAGAATGGTCTCTTTATATTTGTTTGTAGCAAGAATATGAAACAAACACATCCTTGGGATGAACAAGTTACTATTGCGCTGTTGCTGACTTTGAAGAGGGGCCTTATGCCCCTAGAGTCGATTACAGCGCGCGCGTGTGTGTGTGTGTGTGTGTGTGTGTGTGTGTGTGTGTGTGTGTGTGTGTGTGTGTGTGTGTGTGTGAAAGGCTTTTCACTTCATCAGCTTTCCTTCTCTTACTAACAACGCACTGCCATCCCTTATCTTTCTTCCTCTCTACTGCAAGAGTTAATTGAAACCTTCATAATTTTTGTGTACATCTGTTCATATATGTGACTTCATCCTAAACATATATTTCATTTTGCTTATGACCTCTAGTCTACAGGGTGGTGCAAAAGTAGGTTGACATTTACCATTCATTCCAACACAAAAGACACACTTTTAGTCTCGTAAGTGTTCAAAGTGTCCACCCTCACCATTGACACATTCCTGGAGTCTGTCAGCCACACTTCGACACATAAGAGTTTTACATAACACAAGACTTTTACAAACATAATAAAACATAATAATGTCAACCTACTTTTGTACCACCCTGAATTAAACGCAGTGTGACTTAGACTTATCTAAGTTAGTGGATCATGACTTGTGGTTTGGATTTCTTTCCTTCTTTCATGTGGGAGAAACAAAGTTCTGTAGACCTTCAGTATTTGGTTCATTCTCTTTGCATAAAAACCCTAACAGGATTTCTTTCAACTGAATAAATCCTCTAGTGTTAGCCAGAGTGTATCTACGGCAGAATTTTTGTTTATTTTCGTATCATTCAACCCACTGGCTATTAGCATTGTCTCACTTGAACAAAATTTTCTGGTACTGCGTTGCAGAGAATACGCAAGTTCATCCATACCAATGGAAGAAGCTGACATTTTTTTGGAGAAATTAAAGAAATATTAGTATCGTACGAATGTAAAATTTCTCGTCGAATTATATTATTACCGTTTCAAGGTTGTGTGGAAAATTGTTTCAGTACGCATTTAATTGACACGGTCACTTGAAAGGCAACCATGATGTATAAATGACTTCGGAAGGACGCGTGATTCACAAATATTCCGATATCCACAAGGAAAAAGGAAACGAAATATCCTGAGCGCTTTCATGTATTCATATCTTCAGGGGAAAGCAAAGATAAATTTAGTGTTTCATTTCCACTTCATATTCTTACTTCACTTTTTACCTCCCCTTCAGTTACTCCCTTCTTTCACTCCTTTTCTGTTTCCATTGTCCCTTTTTCCATCATTATCTCCTCTTCCTCTTTCACTTGCTCCCCTCATCAGTATCCCCCTCACTCATTCTCACATTCCCATTTCTCAATCTCAGTTTCATTCCTCTTCTGCTGTCTTTCCTTACTTCTCCTTCCTCCTGTCCTTCCCCTCTTTCTCACACTGTTTTTTTTCTCTTATCTAATTTTTTTTAATCCCCTTCCTCTCTAACATTCACATTTTTCCTACCCCGTTTCTTCACACAGATGAGCTGAAAAGAATTTTCCCCCTTTGAGCGTGATAAGAAACAGGGAAGTGAGCATGGAAGTGAAAAAATTACTACATGAAAGTATTGTGATACCAACTCTAACGTACGGAAGTGAAGCTTGGACGTTGTTGGAAGGACACAAGTCAAGAGTGAGAGCAGTGGAAATGAGTTATTTAAGAGGAGCCTGTGGAGTCACATGGAGAGACAGGCTGACGAATGAGGATATAAAGGAGCGTTGTGGTGTTGATGTGGATGTGATAGGAAGCGTTATGAGGAACACACTGAGGTGGTTTGGCCATGTGGAGAGGATGGAGGGTGAAAGACTGACGAAGAGAGTGTATGTGAGTGAGGTGGAGGTGAGAAGAGGGAGGGGGAAGCCGAGGATGAGATGGAGGGATGGAGTGGAGAGGTATATGAGAGAGGGGGGTGTGAGTTGGGAGCAGGGCAGTGAAATGGCGGAGGACAGGGCGACTTGGAGGCGATTTGTTTGTGGCCACCCCAAACGGGATTGAGGCGTCTGGCAATAGATAGATAGAGCGTGAAGTTGACAGAGAGAGAGAGAGAGAGAGAGAGAGAGAGAGAGAGAGAGAGAGAGAGAGAGAGAGAGAGAGAGAGAGAGAGAGAGAGAGAGAGAGAGAGAGAGAGAGAATTCAGCTTAATAATTAATGGATTCCGTGAGGCAAAGACATATGACTAGCAATGGAATAGAAACGGGGAAAGAGATGTAAAAGTAGAAATGGGTTTTGTTTTGAAGAGGTTTCGGTGTTTAACTGGTCTTGGTATAAAGTGATCTTGGCGTAAAGTGATCTTCGCGTAAAGTGGTCTTGGCGTAGATGTGTGTTGGCGTAGAAGCAGTTTTGGCATTAAAATGGTCTAGGCGTTGAAGCGGTCTAGGTGGTGAAGTGTTCTTGGCGGTGAAGTGGTTTCTGCGTTGAAGAAGTTGTAGGACAGACGAAAAGAAGAGGACAGGAAAGAAAGACTGGGGAGAAAATGGTCCCTTTTAGTCACCTCTTGCGACAAGCAGGGTTATGCATTTTTCTCACCCCTCTCCCCTTTTACCACTATAGAGAGAGGGGGGGGGGAACAGCCTATTTTTCATTCCCTTAAGTCCACTTTCTGCCGTATTTCATACACTTCCCCCCCCCCCTTCGAATTACAGTTAAAGTCCTGTAATCCGAATGGCAGCTGACCGAGGGTCTTTCAGACCATTGTTTTCTTCTGACTAATGAAAGGGACCTCTGAAAACATTATACATATGTACAGTACACTTACGATCACTAATTTCTGCCCATATGTGCCCCCTTTCCTACCCCTGTATACCCAGGGACGAGGGGAGAGAGGGACGAAACGAGCTCCTCCCGCCACTACCCAAGCTCCCGACCCTCCCCCATACTTCTACCCAACCCCCCACCCCACTCTTCATTCTTAACTGGTAGTTACATCACAAGCTGAATTCATGCTTAACAATCTTGGTCCCACTACTAATACAAACATAGAACACTAGGATATGTTAAAGGTATATAATATACAGTAAGTATCAACCCACTGCAGCAAGAAATTAATCCATTATGACGTTGACAGTAAAACAAAAATGTTAACAACGGCCATCTCAGGCCTCATGTGTTGGGTACACTGCTTTACACACACACACACACACACACACACACACATACACACACACACACACACACACACACACACACACACACACACACAAGCACCCAATGCATGAGGCCTAGGATGGCTGTTGTTACGTTTTTGTTTTGCTGTTAACGTTATAATGCATTAATTTCTTGCTGCATCGTGCTCGTACTTATACACTTTTTACATATCCTAGCGATTTATGTTTGTGTATTAGTAATGTGACTATGAGTGTAAAGTATGCGGTTAGCATGAGATGTAACTGCCAGTAAAGAATGACGACTGCGGGGTTAGGAGGGGAAGGGGAGGGGGGGAGAGTTGTGAGCTAGGGTAGGGCCGGGTTATTTCGTCCCCCTCTCTCGTCTTTCCTAGGTACCGGTATATAGGGTACGAAGGGGGCACCCCGAGCAGAAATTAGTGATTGTAAGTGTACATGATCATTAAATAATCACTTAAAATGATATAGGTTATTGTTTTACTCACAGGAAATGCATAGTAAGTGAAGATGAATTGTTGCAGGCAGGTGCATTCAAGGCCAAGAGCAAGTCCAAGCCAGATAAATCACTACACAAAGCCCAGAAAAAAAAAAAAAAAAAAAAAAAACGAAAAAAGACCAGAAAATTTTGAAAAATTTCGCCTTCAGAAAATCTAAGTATTGGGATTTTCAGATTATTCGTGGCAGGATTAGAGGACTTTTACTGTATTCTCCTTTCTCCCTCCAACACGTTTCCAAGTCCCCATTTCCTCCCTCTCCTTTCTCTCCAGTCACACTTTCTTTACCATCCCTCCCCCACATCCCTCCCCTTCACCAGCTCGTTTACCCCCCATTATTTCTCCCTATTCCCTCCACCCTCCATTTCGCCGACTTATTCATTTCCCTTCATCCCTCCCCCTTCCCCCCCCCTCCCTCCCTACAATCCATTCCATTTTTTCTTATCTCTGCGTCTTTCCTTCCACTTTCTAGGATCTGATAATAAATGGTACAGACATAGAAAGGGTATGGAGCTACAAATATCTTGGAATATACATAGGATATACCGCAGACAGTAAGGAGGCCGAGTTAAACCATAGTTTCAGTCAGTGTAAAACACGTATGCAACCACTGGAAGCTCTAGCGTGGAGTGGTAAAGGTGTCGGGGTTCCAGTACTACGAATGCTGTATACAGTACAGGTACTGTCAGATCAGTAGCTGACTAGGCCTATGCCCGTCCAGTTCTCACTTCATTTGGCGAAGAAAGGCTCAAGAAGATCGAAAATATATAGAACCAGGCCATGAGGATCATTCTAAACCGTCCTAAAGATACAAAGAATGAATTCATGTGGTTAGAATTACGAGTAACTCCTCGAAGTTTAAGACGTCGGACTGAAATATCATACACAGCAGCTGCATTAAAGTATGTGAGATCCAAGGAAGGGTAGAAACTATCAAATGATATCAAAGATGGCATTAACAATGTCAGGACCCTTTGCAGACAAGGCAAGACGATACCGTAAAGAACTGGTACAGTCGTGATATATGGTTTAACTCAGAGATTAAGATACCACACGAAGCACAAGAAACCGCCACTCTAGTTAGAGAGCAACCTACAGGTAATGATAGCACCAACGTCGAAGAAAAAATTTACGTACAGCTCAGAAAAGCTTGAAATATAGTCTGAGTATAAAATAAAGATATTAGCACCACCTGACACGGCGAGTGTCTATTATGATAGCTCTGTTGTCGAAAACGGAAGAGCAAGTAGTGGCGTTCTTATTCAAGATAATAATTACATACTTGTAGAGTTAGAACATAGTTATCGACTAACAGATAATACCGATATTTCATCAACCCAGGTGGAACTGGGTACGATCCAGTTTGCATTGCAACACACTGAACGGGGAGGCGATGGTAACTACTATGTAGACAACAGAGGGAAGCTCAAGTCACTCAACAGTAAGAAACCATTTTTTATAGATATGGTAACAGAGTGCCGAACCAATGTTGAAAAAGTTAGATCTAAGGGAAGAACTATCAAATTCATATGGATTAAATCGCCTTTAGGGATCAGTGATAAGGAAGCAGCACGTTGATTTTGAGTGTTCCCTAACTATAAAGTGAATTAAGTCAAAGATGAGGGACATTCATATCCAAATGAAAACACAGAATGAAAGTGAAGTATGAAAACAGGACAACAATGAGTCAATAGTACGAGTGGCAACAAAAACAGATTTTTCGTACGGACCATAAAAGAGCAAATGGAAAGAGTCACTGTAAACAAGACTGAGATTGGGGTATAAATAAAACTGGGAGATAGTTGTCAAGGTGACAGAGGAGGAAAAACTGTGCCGTATATGTCTATCCATCCATTCATCATCCACCCATCCCAGAGTGGCTTTACGTGTGCAGTAACCCCAAACACCCCTTGGATATAAACCTACTCAGGCTCAATCCGACAGCAGCGCTTTAATTACCCACTAAACCACCAGGCTCTGTACTGTGGTTATATGGTTATCATAGCATGGGAAAAGGTTTTGCTGGTGTACAAGAAACCATTTGGCTTTTCACTCAGTGTAGAGTCACCTATAGGCAGAAGGAAGGGACAAGAATGATGGAAAGAAAGACAGAAGAGGAAGGAAGGACGAGAGGAAAGGGCAGACACCCAAAGAAGCACTGCATCGAGTGAGTGGATATGTAAAGGCCAATAATACCACACTTTGCAGCACTATTTTCTGAGGTATCCCGCTATAGTCCAGTATAGAAACACTAGTATGAATAACGTTACTCAGCATTGAATATGGGTGATCAATAATGGAAAATATGCATAACATGATGAGGAAAAATACAAACGAGGAAAACAATATAAAGTCCCTTCTGTGTATGTCAAAAACCAAAGCAATTTCCTTCTATATTTCTAAACTATATATAATTTTATGCTTATATTACTAACCAAGGCACGTAATGTGTATTTCTGTACTGATGCTGATTTTTTTTGGAATATGTATATAAAAGTTCTATATCATCTATGTACAGCATACGATACTTATTATGTGCACTTTGATATGTATATCAACAAATGTATGTGCACTAGTCTATATTTCATGAGTTTACCTACATAACTACTGTCTGAGTACAGGTGTCCGCGACCTGTGATTAGGTCTGTATTAAACAACTAAGCAAGCTTTGCATATATATATATATATATGTTTCAAATATGTATAGGTATGCATGTTTTGAATACAACCCAGTGCCTAATGTTTATTATACATTTATATATACCTACCTACATATATATATATATATATATATATATATATATATATATATATATATATATATATATATATATATAATAAACATTAGACACTGGGTTGTATTCAAAACATGCATACCTATTCATATTTGAAACATATATTACTATATATATCTATATAAAATATATATATATATATATATATATATATATATATATATATATATATATATATATATATCAATCAATCAATCATTTCCTGTGGCACCCTCGGGGATGCATAGGGCCTCGATGAACTCACACCACCACATCCTATCTTGTGCTAACTCCTCAAGATCTCCCCAACACTCATCTCCAGCTTCCCGTCTCATTGTCCTCACCCACGTCTCTTTTGGCCTTCCCCTACCTCTCCTACCAAGTGCCACCCACCCTGGTGTACCTCGTACTATTCCCTGTCTCCTATACATATGTCCTAGCCACTTCCATCGTGAGAACTTAACATATTCATCGACCGGCTGCACTCCCGTTATTTCTCTAATTCTAGTATTTGGTATCCTTTCCCACCACTTAACTCCTAATATTCTTCTAAGTGCTTTATTTTCAAACACCAAGAATTTATTTTCCATAGTCACTGTGCTGTACCAAGACTCGTGTCCATTAATTAAGATACTCCTAACCATTACCTTATAAAGTTTGATTTTTGTATGCACAGAGAAATTGTTATTATTCCAAATATTTTTAAGCATTCCCATTGCCTGATTAGCCTTCTTTAACCTTTCCTCGAATTCAAAGTTCAAAGAACCATCCTTGGCTAAATAAGTACCTAAATATTTAAACCTATCAACATGCTTTACAACCATACCTCCAATTACACATTCCTGCGCATTTTCCATATTCATATTGATTATTTCAGTTTTTCCACAATTAATAACCAAACCCACCTTGCGACCTTCACTCACCAAACAGTCCAACACTCTCTGCATCTCTTCTGGCCCATCACAAATCAAAACTATATCATCTGCATAATCTAAATCCAAAAGTTTCCTGTTCTCTCCCCAAAGTATACCTGCACCGGTTTCTGTTCCAACGCGTTTCATAATGTAATCAATGACCAATATAAATAGTAAAGGCGATAGAACACCACCTTGAATTACTCCGGACTTGACTTCAAACGAATCACTCAGACAACCATCAACCATCACTTTACAAAATGTGTCCTCATGCATGTTCATAATGACCCTCACAAACTCCTCTGGTATTCCATAATGTCTCATGATCTTCCCCATAGTCTCTCTCGAAACAGTATCAAAAGCCTTTTCAAAATCAACAAAACAAAGACTTAACGGTACTCTCATTTCATTAACTTGCTGCATCAAATGCCTAACTATAAAGATCTATATATATATATATATAAAACTATATATATATATATATATATATATATATATATATATATATATATATATATATATATATATATATATATATATATATATATATATAAAACTATATATATATATATATATATAACTATATAACTATAACTATAACTATAACTATAACTATATATATATATATATATATATATATATATATATATATATATATATATGTATATATATCATCATCATCATCATCGTCAGCCATAACTAGTCCACTGCTGAACAAAGGCCTCCCCCAACCTTTTCCACGAATTCCTTGCAAATTTCTCTATCTCATCTCTCCATCTCCTGTCTGGCCTTTTTCTGCTACGCTTACATTCTCTTGGTGTCCAGTCCGTCAGCCTCTTACTCCATCGGTTATCCCTTATTATTGCTATATGGCCTGTCCACCTCCATTTCTGTTCTTTTATAACTTCTATGATATCTTTGACTTTAGTCTGCTCTCTCACCCAAGTTGATCTTTTCCTGTCTCTTAAAGATATTGCTGTCTGAGAACGGATTAATTTATTTTCCATTGATTTTGTCAGTTTCCAGGTCTCACAACCATACGTCACAGCTGGAATTATACATTCGTTATATACTTTTCGTTTCATACAAACTGGTATGCTACTTTTCATAATGTCTCTGTGTTTACCGAAAGCTTTCCATCCAGTTGTAATGCGTCTTTTTATTTCGCTATCATGATCTTTCGTTAATTTTAGTACTTGTCCCAAGTAGTTGTGCTCCTTAACTTCTTCAAGAATTTCATCGCTTATTCTGATAACGCTCTTTGGTGTCTGTGGATTAAACATTAGTTTTACTTCATTTCATCTTTAGTCCTACTTTCGGACTTTCTGTGTTCAGGTCATTTAGCATTTCTTGCAATGCCTTCGCTGTTTCTGAGGTTAGGACAATGTCATCTGCAAATCTTAAATGGTTTAGCTTTTCTCCATCAATGTTCACTCCTTTGTTTTCCCAGTCTAGCTTTCTGAAAATACTTTCTAGGCATGCTGTAAATAATTTTTGTGAAATTGTATCTCCATGACGCACGCCCTTCTCAATCTTAATTTTTTCTGAGTCCTTATGTAATTTAACTGTAGCAGTTCCCTCTTTATATAGGTTTTCGAGCAGGTTTACAATGTTCTCATTCACTCCTTGTTCTCGCAATGAATTTATAATTATTATGTGCTCCACTGAGTCGAAAGCCTTTTCATAATCAAGAAAACCTAAGCAAAGTGGTTTATTATATTCTATAGTTTTCTCAAGTAGTTGGTTCATTGTATGTAGATGATCAATGGTCGAATACCCGCTTCGGAATCCTGCCTGTTCACGAGGTTGGTTTTCCTCCAAAATTTTTGTTATTCTGTTCTTAAGGACTTTAGTGAAGAGTTTGTAAATGACTGATAAGCTAATGGGTCGATAATTACTAAGATCTTTTGAGTCACCTTTTTTGTAGAGTAAAATAACTGTTGCATTACACCATGTTTTGGGAATTTTCTTCTGTTTTATGCAGTGGGTGAATAAGTGAGCAAGCCTATTTTGTACTTCTACTCCGGCATCCAACAGTAAATCTGTTACTATTCCATCTTCTCCCGGAGCCTTCCCTCTTTTCATAATTTTAAGACAAATATTTACTTCGTCTGGTGTTACCTCAGGTATTTCACTTGTGTCAACTAAAAAGTTAGCTATCAGTACTACTGTCTTTGATGCATACAGTTCTTTGTAAAATTCTTCAACTCTCTTCACCATCTTATCTCTGCATTTAATGATTTCACCGTTTTTTTCTTTCAGTGATGTCATTTGTTGCTTTCCTAGTGCCATTTTACGTCGGACCTGTTTCAGACTTTTTTCCTTTTTTGATGGTTTCCTTGACCTGATCCATGTTTCTCTCTCTCTTTTCTTCTCTTTGTCTCTTGTTGATAAGCTTATTTAATTCTGCTCGTTCTATTTCGTCTTTCTTTGTCTTTACTTTCATTTCCTTTCGTTTTTTCATAAGCTCGAGTGTCTTTTCTGAATACTTCTTGGCTTTGGTTGTATTAGGTTTTCCTACTACCTCTGGTGATTCTCTTAGCACTTTTGTTAGTCTGTCATGCAGCTCATCAGTGTCACATTCAGCATTACTTAGTGCCCGAAATCCGTTCCTTATTTTCAACTGAAAGGCTGCTTTGTTTTCATTTACTATTATTGGGCATATCTTTTTATCTTTAATCAACTTCTTTCTTTCATTTCTGAAATTGAATCTGGCTGTGCAACCCACCATTCTATGATCACTACATGTATTTACTTTGCTGATAACTGTTACATTTGTGATAGTGTTATTATTATCTGCTATAATGAGGTCGATTTCATTCTTTGTTTCTCCATTTGGGCTTCTCCAGGTCCACTTTCTTCCTATTCTTTTGTAGAAGAATGTGTTCATTATTCTCATGTTAAACATTTCAGCAAAATTTACCAGCATTTCTCCTCTTTCATTCCTTTCTCCCACTCTAAATTTTCCCATACATGCTTCTCCATATTTCAACTTCCCAACTTTTGCATTGAAGTCTCCCATGAGTATAGTATATGTTGTCTTTTCTTCTTCCATAATCTGGGGGATGTCATCATAGAATGTTTCTATTTCTTCATCTGGGCTTTGAGAAGTTGGTGCATATACTTGTATGACTTTCATGGTACATTTTTTGCATAGTCTAATGACAACAAATGCTGCTCTGTCAGATACACTGCTGAATTTAACAATGTTGTCTGCAAGATTTCTGTTAATTAGAAATCCTACACCACTAACTCTTTCATTTTCCTTTCCTCTGTAGTAAAATAGGTGTTTGCTGTCTTCGAGCTGAATTACTTTTTCTTCTTTTCTGGGGATCTCACTCAAACCTACAATATCCCAACTAATGTTTTCCAGTTCAGTCATCAGGTTATCAAGTTTGTAATCTTCTGCGAGGCTTCTTACATTGTATGCATAGATCTTCATCGATTTCAGTTTGTTTAACATCCAAGAGTCTAATTTTCCAACACAGTGCCTACTCGCTTTCGGTGGCACACTGCCTGTAAGCACAGGAGGCAGTGCGGTTTGACCTTTAGTAGACGATGATCCAACAGGAACGCCCGTCAAATCATTTGCAATAGAACTCATGTTTGGTTGCGAGGATTGTGGCAAATAATCTCACCTCCCTGCCACATAGTTTCTGGTGAGATGTAATTTTTGTGCCACCTTATTCGTTATATTTGGTGGAGCCCTATATATCTATACGGGATCCCATGGTCCGCGCCGTCTAAGACGGTACCTCGTATATCTACAAGGCCTTCCCCTATCCGCCACCTGGGGACGCGCCAGGTAGCAGTGGGATCCTGCCCCTGGATATATATATATATATATATATATATATATATATATATATATGTGTGTGTGTCCGACTCTGGGCATAGGCTTCACAGCCTGCTATCAAGGCCCAGCAGTCCTCCTTCATACCATACACCTCTACATGTCACCACTTCGGCGCTAACACCCACCGTCCATATTGAATACATGCTAGGGCTGTCTCATGCAGGACTGGTGTATTGGTATTAACGGGGGTATTTTTACGACATGTCGGCGGGTCTTCTGGTAGATCAGTAAAGCCTGATTTAATGAAATTCAAATCCTTAAACTGTTCCCTGCCCCAGCCGGGATTCGAACCTGGGTCCGTCAGGACTGCAGGCCACCTCTCTACCGATTGAGCCAGCACCTCCCCCCTATATATATATATATATATATATATATATATATATATATATATATATATATATATATATGTGTGTGTGTGTGTGTGTGTGTGTGTGTGTGTGTTTATCTGCATATATGCAAGTGTATACGTATTCCTGTTACCTAAAGTATTCCTATTGCCTTAGTCACTAGTGCTGAGTAGAGTGATGGTTGCTTATGCACCATCGCCCTGTTGAGATAATATGGAAAACAAAAAGTGTGTATACTTGTGTAAGTTGATCTCAGTAAAGCAATCTGAATCTGAATCCACCTTCTTTCTTTCCTTCCATCCACGTCTGTTTTCACTCACCCATTCTCTTTCTCTTCACATCGCTTCCATTCCCCAAATTTTTGCTTCCCTCTCTTTCTGTTTCCTGCTTCATCCCTCTGCTTCTCCAATCCCTCCTCTTACGCCTACGTGCTCCTCCATTCCTCCCTCTACCCTCAGCCTCCTTTCCTTCTACCCATTTTATTGTTTCCCTCCATCTCTTCCTTTTCCTTTCACCTTCTTTACCTCCCTCTACTCCTATGTTATCCTCTCTCTCTCTCTCTCTCTTTCTTCCCTACAACTTGCTTCTCTCCTCTCAAGCCTACCTTTTGTTCAATCTCCCCCTTTTCCCTCCATCTCTCTTCCCTTCACCCACTCCGATGTTTCCCATCACCTCTCAACGTTCCACCCACGCCCATATCTACAGCAGGAACATGAAGAAGAATTAGTTGGGACAGCAGAGTACAGCACTCAAATGTTTACGTTCCAAGTTCGTCAACAAATTAGAATTAATGGGCCTAGGTGGGGCCGTTCGCTACCTGGTAATTGCACCGTGAGACCAATTGCCACGCCGAAAGTCACCGCAAAAGGAGGCACGTAGGGCAGGTAGGAAATAAGCAGGCAGGAAGGCAGGTAGGTAGCAGTAGTGGCGTTGGCGGCGAAGGCGGTAGCTTCGGTGGTGGTGTAAGCAGAATGACAGGTAGGAACATCAGTATGCTGGAAGGTTTACATGTACAGTAGTTAGGTAAATAAGTGGGTACATAGGTAAGTAGAGTGTTTGGTAGATAGGGAGATTGGTAGACAGACTCGTTGGTAGGGACAGAGAGATGGAAGGAAGGTCGATAAGGATGGAAGGAGAAAGATAGGAACAAAAGATAGTTGGGCAAGAAAAAATATACTCCGTCCATTTTAATTTAGACTGAAGCTGTCATTACGCCATCTTAAACTGTGAACTATAACAAAGAGATTAACACTAGCTGTACTTTTTAAAATTTCACTGTTACATATTTTCAAGCCTTTGTCAAAAAATTTCATTCACCAATATCTAAATTTTCTCATGCTTTTGGCCATATTCTTACCCTCCCTTGTATATAAATTTATAAATAAAGTGATTCATTTGGTCACATGAGCAATAATTAACCAACTTCTTAGGTGTTTGTTTTATTAAAATTTTCTAACATCCAAAAAATATGCGATGAAAGCTAGGACTGACAAAAAATTTTCAGCACAAAATAATTTGCTGTATTTTTTGTTTTCAAATTTGCATAAACAGCAGTCTTACGACGTAGATTCATAGAAAGAATGTATTCTTAATGTGTACCTTGTATATTTTTCACAAAACAAACATAACAAACAATAATTTTACCTTTACATTCATGTTTTTCATCATCAACGACTAAGGTGTTTCTACACTCCTGTGACAGGCTTCTCAAACCGAAGTTCAGTTTTCTTCTCCAAAGCAACACGTATTACCGAATCAACACAATGAAGTTTGTTTTTTGGTTTTCAGTTTACTAAGGCTGAAAATCCTTGCTCAGAAAGGAAAGTTGCTGTTATTACTAATGGTTCAAGGTCCTGCAAGTGAAATGTTTGGTATTCTGGGAAAGCAAGTACTCCAACCCAGTAGCTTCCATAATAGTGCAGCTAAGTAAATTATTTTTGAGCGAAGTCATAATGAAGTACCCTCTACACTTATATTTTCCCAACATTTGCTTGCATTATGTGGCCTGCAGTGAAAGAATTACCATTCCTTGTCTGGTTTTTAAAATTCTGCAGATGCTTCTGAAGGAAATGTCTCAAAAATTTTAGACCGCAATTGCACATGGCAGAAAATTATGTCCTATAGTGATTCCTCCAGATCAGGTTGTTCTCTTTCCTACTGATAGTCTTTGAGGAAACTTTTCAGATTTTCGAATTATGGGGAAATGGAGAAATGGCATAGAACAGTAATTCTAGCAGAACAGTAGCTAAATTGGCAACACAAAATAAAGTTACACTTCAGCAGTTGCCCTTGTATATCCTCTGGTGTTGCCATTTACAAATTTATGATCCCACTATCTCGTTTGGTCTCCCCTGAAAGCTTTCATAATACTTGCAAAATATCCTACTAAAACTGGAAAACCATTGTTAAAAGAAAAAAAAAACGTATTTCTAGCTCAAGTGCCAATAAACAGCAATAGGAACTTACAAAAATGTTTAGTGGGAATGCCTTTTCTCTTTTAAATAAGGAACAAATTTAAGTATCTGAACAAATAAATTGTGGAAAGACTGAAATTATTAATATGAACGTGGAGAACCAAATCGATTGTATAATTGGGAATAATGTGGTAAAGAATGTAGAAAGCTTTAAATATCTGGGAACGATTGTATCATCTAATGGATCATTAAACAATGAAATTGAGGAGAGGATTAGACAGGCTTGGCGAGCTGTTGGAATGTTGAAATCTGTTTGGAATTATAATATGCTTTCGGTACATATTAAAGTGAAAATTTACAAGTCCATGGTTAGACCAACATTAATTTATGGGCATGAGTCATGGTACAGTACAATTGCAACAGATCAGAAAGTATTAGGACTTGAGAATAAAATACTGAGAAGGATTCTTGGGGTAAAGTGGCAAGACAGAGTTACAAATGAAAGAGTAAGGGATATTACGAGAGTGGAACCAGTTAATGATTATGTGAGACTGTCTTGCTGGAAGTGGCTGGGGCACATATACAGAAAAGAAGGCTGTTTGATACAGGATGTGCCAGAGTGGACTGCTAGAGGAAGAAGGGGTATAGGTAGGCCGAGGGAAACCTGGCTGAGGACAATGAAAAGAGAAGCAGGAGATGAGTGTTGGTGGGACCTGAAGGAGATGGCAAGAGTCGAATATTGGTGGAGAGAGTTCATTGAGGCCCTATGCATCCCGTGGGGTGCCACGGGAAATGACTGATTGATTGAACAAACTAGGTCATTCAGCCCTCAAATTTCATTCACCTTCATTCACCCACTAGTTATATTCACTTCGAAAATAATTTCATTCACATTTGGGAGAACCATTTTTATAAGAAGCACTGCATTCGAGTACTCCTCCAAATGTTTCCTTGTCGTCATTATTCAGACCCTGCCAACATTTCATGAATTGGCAAAGCCCGCTGCCTCTTGTCAAATCTGTTGAGAACACTGATTTATGTGTACACAGCTGACAACTCCTTAACGCAGCATAGTCATGGCACTGGGTAACATACAGAGGAAACTCTCTTACCTTTTCCCAAATGATTTTTGGAGAGATAGATATCTGTAAAACTCAGGGAGTGTAACACAACTCTATGTAAAGCATCCAGTAGTAATATGGAGTCTTTAAAAATAAACTGAAATCCTGATGGTACGTATATGGGTTTACATCTCACATTTTGGTGGCTGTGGGGTCAAAAACACTCCGTCTCTCAAGTCTGTCTGCTGTCAAATCCAATAGTCTGTATACAGACTGTCAACCACATGTCACCAAGCCTGTAAGTCATCAAGCCTGTCTGTCATTAAGTCTTTCTGTCACCAAGCCAGCCTGTCACCAGGCCTGCCTATCACCAAGAATGTCTGTCACCAAGCCCGCCTGTCACAAAGTCTACCTGTTATCAAGCCTACATAGCTCTTCATTCCAACCACGATTTTGCTGCCTGTCAAACACCCAGTGACCAGGTGATCTGCAACCCGCCCTTTTCATCTACCCAGGTATCAATATCACCTCATACAACACCAAAGCCTCACATTTATAAGTGACACCATATGCTGTATAAATAGGTGGTGAGTTAGAACCATTCCGTAAAAAAGTTTCTTCTATTATCTCCAGACCAATATTTTTTAAACATTATTTTTTTTTCATCTCCTACATTATTAAATCACTATACTTAAAAAATACTTCTTCAGATTACTTTTCATACTCTCAACTTTCTGTTACTATATTCATCCATATTTTTTTTTTTTTTATGTGACCGACTCTGAGCATAGGCTTCACAGCCTGATTTCAAGGCCAGTAGTCCTCCTACGTACCGCACACCTCTACATGTCACCACTTCGGCGCTAACACCCATCGTCCATACTGAATACATGCTAGGGCTGTCTCATATAGGACTGATGTATTGGTATTAGTGGGGGTATTTTTACGACATGTCGGCGGGTCAACTGGTAGATCAGTAAAGTCTGATTTTATGAAATTCAAATCCTTAAACTGTTCCCTGCCTCAGCGGGATTTGAACCCGGGTCCGTCAGGACTGCAGGCCAACTCTCTACGGACACTTCATTTATAAATATTTTATTGATAAAACCCACCTTTGTATTCACTTACTTAATATTTTCTTTGTACTTTTTTCTTCCTCTCCACCTCATTTCTTAATGACTTCTCCTTACTTTAAGAAGAAGAATCTGTCTGAATATGATACACATACTCCCGTTGATGAAATAATACTGACCCAGAGTGAAAGCTCACAATTTGAGAAACAGAATGACGTATTCACGAGAAGATGTTCAATCAGTTGAGTCTTATGCATATCCTACCCCAATACATCACACATTTCTCGGTTACCTTCTCTTACTTTTACTTTTTTAAACATGATGATTCAACTTACATTCCCTCCTGCTCCCCAGATGATCATCTTGGAAGATGCATCACGTCCTAAATCTACGGGTATGAATCGTGCTGTTAATGTGTATAATTATATTAGTAGGGTGTACAGGCATTAATATAGTCATTATACAGTATGTAATAGTTGCAGGCATTAACCCCTAAAGTACTATGACTGATGATCGTCAGTTTGCGAGTTTGCAACGTAGAGTCCTATGACAGACAGTCATAGAAGGTCTGTAAAAAACTTCTGGCCACTAAACCAGCACCTTTTATGACGCAAATGGTTCCTGCCTAATCAGAACTAGGGGATGAGGTGGTGGGAAGGAAGATCCCGCCCCCTTACAAGGTCCTTTGGGGGGACCCCTCCCAACCACTTCACCTCCCTCTGGCTGATTGGATACAACCTGCTCTGTCCCCTCCCACCCAAGCTACTCACCAATACCACATCTACGTCGTATGGAGGGGTGTTTCATGCCCACCCACCCCCACCCCACCCCGAGCCCCCTCCCCCCTCCGTCACCACCTTCCATTCCCACCTTCATATCAAATGATGCACAATTTCCCTGCTATGATCTCTTTGTTTGAGTATTTCCTCCCACCATAATACCCCCAACACTACCTCCCCAGCATTGAGAGGGTGTCTTATCCCCCTCACCCCCACCAGAGACCCTCACTCTACCTTCACCTTCCTCCCTACTTATCCTGCGTCAAGAATATGACACGGTAATTTCATGATCAGCCTGTGTCTGTCTACTTTTACCAAAAATTTTTTTGACCTCCCCCCTTTTTTCACTCTTATGTTGACTGCTGCACCTGGTTTCATCAGGAGAAACGTATTTTACATTGATTTCATTGATTTTGGTAAGGTCCTGTAGCGAAAATTACTTTTTGCCTAATTTTTCCACCTTGGGAAGAATTATTTGCCTTTTTTTCACTCATGCTCACCCCTACACCTGATTTCATCAACAGAAACATATTTTACATTGATTTCATTTACTTTGGTAAGGTTCTCTAGTAAAAATTTTGGTTTCTGAAATTTTTTTCATATTCTCTTTTACCGCCAGGGGGGACTTTAATAATCTCTGATGGGCGGTCTTGCAGTAACCATTAGGCCTAGGGGACCGAAATTATCATTTTCCGGTGTGTAAATTTAAGCTCTTCAAATATATAAGAAAAAAAAATTTACTTCGTTAAAAGCTGAAATGTCAACTCCGAATTGCAGCTGGGGTGAAGCACAGCTTCAGAAAGATGCTGTCTTTAGGGGTAATATATTCATAGCACAATATGTAACACTAGCACAATATGTAATAAGCAGGTGGATGTCATGTGCATCAGGAAGAGAAAACACTAACATCCTCTGGCTCCTGACTACTAAGAATGTCAGAACACATGTATGTGAAACACATGATGCACCTCACGGAAGCCTGCCAGCCATGTGACACAAGCGTGCGTGACACTGTACACATGCACATAAACATACACACACGTCAGCAAACTGGAAAACAGGCTGTAATATATACCCAGATATCAGTAGTAAGAGGCTGAAGGAGATTGGGGATAAGTAAGAGAAGGAGATTGAGGACGGCAGTAGGAAAAGCAGTCTGGGGAGAGTAGGAAATAGAGTAGGAAGTTGGCAGCCAGAGGTTAGCTGTCACTCTGACAATCAGTGGGTTACGTCACACAACTGCAGGAGTTGGCATTGAACAATATAACTGTGTCACAATGAAATCCCCTTAGCCCCAGAGTGTCTCTACTTCACCTTCACGTACGTTACATGATAGACAGAGGAGGCGGGGGGGGGGGGAGTGAGACAGAGAAAGACCTACCTCAAGGCTAGAGAGACAAAACCCACCAATACACAGTCTCCACACTGTCCAATGCCCCACAGCTCTTTACATCTACTCGTCACATAGGTGCTTCACCAATCTACAGCTACAGTCCCAACTCCTAAGCAATAACTTTGGTTTACATATGGCAGCAGCAGTAATCTACGAAGCTCTACGATACCCGACACTGGTGGCAATGATTGTCTACAGTTATCCACATTATTGACACTGGCGGCACCTGCCTACCTAGATACCTGCCTACCTTACCTACCTATCTGCCTATTGACACTGGTGGCAGCAGTAAAGAAGTTTACAACGGTAAAGAAGAATAACTATCTAGGATGCAACTTTATGATTAACAACTCTATGATTTACAGTTCTATGATTTACAACTGTGTCATCTACAGCTCTACAATTTACAACTCTACATTTTACAACTATAAGATTTACAACTCTACAGTCGACTACAACTTCTACAAGTAACAAGCTCTGCAAATCAGTAACAAGGAGAAGAAGAAGATAAAGATGAAGAAGTAAGAAAGTGAAGTATGAAAGATGCAAGAAAGGTGTAAGAATTCAGGAAGTGACATGTACATGTCTGAGCTGTGTTCACCCGCAAATGAGTAGAGTTTCGATGTGAGCGGATTAAGCACTACAACACCTGACCTCCAGCCTCCATAACCACCTCTACCACAGCTACCATAAATACTGCCACATCTACCACAATTACCAAGGACACAGCAGGAAGGCAGTGGTGACAGCAGCTGCTGACAGAAGCATAACTAAACCACCTTCACCACCACCACCACCACCATCACCACCACTACCAGCATCGACTATAATCATTCCCACCACAATTACCTTTAGGGAGTTAAGTATTTATTCTTTTCACGGTGGCATTATTTTATTATCACTTCATCTTTTATAAATATACCTTATATATATATATATATATATATATATATATATATATATATATATATATATATATATATATATATATTGTTAAGAAAAGAGATTTGCCAGTTAGGCAGTCGAGCATCTTCTAGACGTTTCCCAATGTTTACCGTTGGTACCGGTACGAGTCGGAGTTGCCAGTTAGCTTGCTATTGTGAACGTAGTTATTTCGTAAGTTATGCATTAATTTTTCTGCTCTTTTTCTTCATAATATTTTATGTGATTGTTTGTTATATTATGTAATTTAATATAAGTTTGTATGGTAAATGATTTAGAGTGTCATGTAATATAAGAAAACTCTGGCATGTTTTGTATATTTTTGAGTTGGCAACTGTTGTTCTCATAGAATGTAGAAGTTTCTAGGGTCAAGCAACCTTATATAAGGATGGGGAAGAGACTAGAGCAAGTTCGGTCAGTTTTCAGTTCAGCTGGAGTGTAGTGCAGTGTCAGTGAAGTTTGTATATTTTCGGTATTTGTGAAAATAGTGTTGTCAATTTTTTTTTTTTTCATTTATTCTAAACTTCACTTCTGCATCTATTCTTCCATCCACAGCAACATGTGATCCTAGATATTTAATACACTCTACCTCCTCAAGCAACTCGCCATTCAAAACTATATTCATCCCCCTACCATCTACCAACCTCGTACACTTCTACTTTACTCTTATTCTCATTGACTTTCAATTTCCTCCTTTCACACACCCTTTCAAACTCCTCTACCAACTGTCTCAATCTCTCCTCTGAATCAGCCACCAGTGCAGTATCATTTGCAAACAACAGCTGCTTCAGATTCCACTCTCCAACATCAACATTCACCAGACTCAGACCTCCACCTAAAACTCTTCCATTAACATCCCTTACAACACCATCCATGCAAATATTAAACAACCAAGGCGACATCACACATCCCTGTCGCAGCCCCACTCTCACGGGAAACCAATCACTCACAGCATTTCCCACTCTTACACTCGCTCTACTATTTACATAAAAACTTTTCACCCCTTTTAGTAACCTACCATCAAGTCCATACAATCTTAAAACAGTCCACAAAGCCTCCCTTTCAATTCTATCATACGCTTTCTCTAAATCCATGAATGCCCAAAACACATCCTTGCCTTTCGCTAAATATTTTTCACACACTTGTCTCACAGCAAACACCTGATCCACGCATTCCCTCCCTTTCCTAAAGCCACATTGCTCATCACCAATCACTCCCTCTGTACCCTCTCTAACTCTCATAATTAACACTCTACCATAAACCTTACCTACAACACTCAACAGACTTATACCCCTAAAGCTAGTACATTCATACTTATCACCCCTGCCTTTATACAACGGGACCACACAAACACTTGCCAAGTCAACTGGCACCATACCTTTCACATTCAACAACCTTACTAACCAGTCAACAATAGTCACTCCACCACCCTTCAGGCATTCCACAGTACACCCATCCATACCTGCAGCTTTCCTTGTTTTCATCTCCTTAACTGCCTTCTCCACTTCCTCCTTCGTGATCAAAGAATCATTCAGCTCTCACAACACATTTATTCCTTGCACCCTTCCATCCGCTACAATCTCAGCCACCCTTTCCTCCTCTACGTTTAACAATCTTTCAAAATACTCTGCCCATCTCTTCCTTACTGCATCCATCTCAATTAACATCCTTCCATCCTCTGCTTTTACTCGTTCTTCCTTCCCAGACTCTCCCTTTCGCACCCTTTTCACCTCCTTCCAAAACATTTTCTTATTCTGTTGAAAATTCTCTGTCAGCCGCCTACCCCACCTCTCATCTGCTGCCACTTTAGCATCACGCACAGCCCTTCTCGCCCTATTCCTCTTTTCCTTATACCTTTCATATGACACTTCATCCTTCTTCTGCAGCCGCACTTCATATGCACGTCTCTTCTCAGCCACAGCCATATTTACTTCCTCGCACCACCATTCACTTCCTTTTCTTACACCACCACCCACACGTCTCACACCACACACCTCTTCTGCATGCCCCACCACAGCACCCTTAAACAACTGCCATTCCTCCTCCACACTGCCATTTTCCTGATTTTTCACTGCGTTCCACTCATCTTTCAATTTCTCCTGATACTCTATCTTTTTCTCTCTTTTATCCAACTCACTCACTTCCAAAACCTCCCTGCCACACCTAACCCTCCTAGCTCTCACCCATCTCTTACCTACTCTTAACTTTCCCTCCACCAGGTAGTGGTCAGACATACCTCCACTCTCCACTCTCAGAACTCTCACATCCAACAATCTTCCTATTACATTCCTAGACACAACCACATAGTCCATCAAAGGCCTATCAACAACCCTTCCACCCTCCTGTCTCACCCATGTATACTTATAAATATCTTTCTTCTCAAACAGTGTATTTCCAATCACCATCTCTCGCTCAACACACATCCCTATCATTTGTTCCCCATTTTCATTTCTTCCAGGCACACCATGCATATCAAGTACACCTTCAACTGCTACATTTCCCAGTCTAGCATTCAGATCTCCCATCATTACCACATTCACATTCGCTCCAAAACTATGCAGACACTCATTAACATCATTCCAGAAAGACTCCCTCTCTTCTTCATCCCTTTCACTACCAGGCCCATATGCACTCACAAACATCCACAACTCACGTTCAAATTTCGCTTTCACCCACATCAATCTCGATGACACCTCCTTCCATTCAATCACACACTGCTGTACTTCCGACTCACTAACAAGGCCACACCTTCTCTTGTCCTTCCTCTATCAACACCTGACAATCTTCCATTCACACTTCCAAACATAGACTCACCCTTCCCTTTCATCTTCGTTTCACTCAAAGCTAACACATCCAACTTTCTTCTCACAAACATTCCCCCAATCTCCTCCCTTTTAGCCTCAATCGTACTACATCCACGCACATTCATAGACCCAATCTTCAGGGTACGGGGATAACTCCATCCCTCATCCCTTTCTCTGGCCTGTCTCTTTTTAGGAATTAAAAAACAGAGTCAGGGGTCCCTAGTCCCCTCACCTCGCCCCTTTTAGTCGCCTTTTACGACACGTAGGGAATACGGTGGCAGTATTCTTCCTAACACAGAGTTGTAGTACCAGCCCATAGTGCGGCCAGATTGTGTCCCCCCCGCCACAGGGGGTAGGAATGAAAAAAGTGTTTAGATGTCGTTCACTTAGAATGGATGTAAAGAGAAGGCTGTATGAGAGTGTCGTGGTACCGACTGCATTATATGGGGCTGAAACATGGAATATAGGTGTAGCAGAGAGGAAAAGTTTGAATGTAATGGAGATGAGGTGTCTGAGGAGTATGTGTGGAGTGACGCGTATGGATCGAGTGCGAAATGATGAAGTGCAAAGGAGAACTGGAGTTGTTCAGGAGATGACTGGTAGAGTTGAGCAGAGGGTGTTGCGATGGTTTGGGCATATGGAGAGAATGGATAATGAGCGATTGGTGAAAAAGATAACTCGATCTGATGTGAGAGGTGTAAGGCTGAGAGGAAGACCACGAACAGGATGGATGGACAGTGTGAAGAGAGCGCTGGATGCGAGAGGGATGTCTGTTGAGCATGGAAGAGTGGCTGTGCGTGACAGAAATAAATGGAGAGAAGTTGTGAATGAATAAGTGATGATGCAGCCGTGAGGGGATATTCTCCCGCATTTGATCTGATCAGCTAGTCAGGCCAGGTGTGGGTAAGGGGATGGGTCTGTTATGATGTGGCAGGGGTAAACCAACTCTGCTGTCAGGCCCTGCTGCGGATGTCTCTGATTGAATTGCGCAGTTGACCCTTGTGCGGTGAGGATCTGTCCGTTCTCCCCTTTGGGGCTAAGATGCGAATGAATGTGTTTGAATGGATGAGTAAATGGGGAGTGTGTCGTCCTGTCTCGGCTACCTCCCTTTCCTTGGGGGAAGCAGCCTAGGTATATAGATTGATAGATAGTGTTGTCAAGCCTTAAGTGAAATTGCAGTTGGTTAAGTTTATATAGCTTCATTGCTTGGGAGAATAAACAAGCAAAGCTGGCAAGCATTAAGTGTAATTTTTTGGAAAATAAAGACAGTGAACTTAAGAGGCCATTGTTTATTTACAACACCTCAGCTAATCTTGCATACTGTACACCTAAAAGCTGACCATAGGAAGAACAACTCACTGGGCAACATCCTTCCTGTACTGAACTACTGCTATTGGAACCTGTGGCAGTGTGGGACGGAGACGTAACACTGGTGTCAGGAGTGGGATTATTAAGAGCTGCAGTGAGTCTGATCTTCGACATGGGGCAAGAGGGTGTGCAGACAAGATCCTGAGCTGGGCAGGAGGACGAGGTGTCATTGGTGGCGGTCAAGCTATTACAGGCACTGAATGAAAGATAGAAAAAACTCAAAGAATCATTACAGGCACGAAGTGTACTTTGAATGCACATAAGGAACAACTAGAGGCACAATGTGAAGAACCAAAATGATGATTTCAGCAATTTCAAAAGGCATCAGAGGAGCAACAGAGGGAATTACAACCGAGGATGCAAAGCCAACTAGATGCTTTCATGGGGGAAATGAAGGAAGAACAGCTACAACTTAAGGAGGAAGTAGATGCCAAGCTGGAGCAACAAAAGTATGAGAGGGCAGAGCACCTTGCTACTAGCCTCAAGGATGCTGCGGTGGAAATGGGCCAGATGTCAGTAGAGGACAGGATGCAGATGGAGGATGCAGATTTACAACCAGTGCTAGAGTGGCTGCAGTGGAGTACATTGCGAGCATTGTGGGAAGAAGTTTCCAGGTTAAGCTCTGCAACCAAGAGTTACTGGAGTCAGTACGACCTTCTTTGTTTGAACAACGGGATACTGGAGCATCAGTGGGAGACATCTGGTGGCCTCAGCAAGTATTGGCAACTGGTGGTTCTGAAGAAGATGAAGTCCGAGATCTCGGATGAGACCCATAACGAGGCCACTAGTAGGCACCTGGGAGTGAAGAAAACTCTAAGCTGGCTGCAACAGAGGTTCTACTGGACTGGCACGCATCAAGATGTTGAAGAGTGGTGTCAAGCCTGCGATGTGTGTTGTGCCAAAAAGGGACCCTAGAAACGTGATTGCACCCCTCTTCAGCTGTACCAAGTGGGTGCACCGATGGAAAGAGTCGCGGTGGACATTGCTGGAGCTTTGTCATTCACTGAAACAGGAAACCAGTATATATATATATGTGTCACCATGGACTACTTCGTGAACTGGCTATAAGCCCACGCCATCCTAGATCAAGAGCCTGCTACAGTTGCTCAGGTGTTGGCTACATTCAGACCAGGGTAGAAACTTCGAGTCTGCTGTGTTCCGTGAGTCCTTCAAGTTATTGGGGATCAAGAAGAGCAGGTCAACTCCATTAAGGCCACAGTCAGATGGGATGGTGGAGAAAATCAACTGGACCCTGGGACATGAACTGGCTAAGTACTTCATAGAGGGACAAACAGAATGGGACCAGAAATTACATGAGTTGCTAATGGCATATCGCTCTGGATTCCATGAGTCTACTGGCTACACCCTTGCAAAACTGATTTTGGACCACGAGTTACACTTACCCGTTGACTTGTTAGTGGGAAGACCAACTGGTGAAAAGCTGCCTACAGACACCTCCAACTACGTGAAGCATCTTCAGGAAAGGCTGGCTGAGGTACATCATCAAGTGCAAAGAGCCCTTGAGTTTTCAGGAGAGGTGATGAAGTGCAAGTATAATGCCAAGGCAAGTGAGATGAGCTTCAAGGATGGTGACCAAGTTTTGTTATACAATCCTCAGCAGAAGGGACAGTCACTGAAGCTGCAGAGCCCATGGGACGGGCCTTACACTGTGTTGGACCGCCTATCAGACATAACGTATCAGATTTGGGGAGGGAGGAAGTCTCGCCCAAAGTGGTACACGTGAGTCATCTGTGGCAGTACCATGGGCCAGGACAGCATAGCTGGAACGTCTCTGAGAAATCATGCTCTCTCATAGCCAAGGATGTTGAGGAGGACCAAGGGGCTGAAGTGCAAGAAGATGGTGACAGTTTCCCAAGAGAAGAAGTGAATCAGGAAGAGGACCAAGACCTTCCAGGAGGAGTGGACTGTGTGGAGAGGCAAGGGCATGGTCGGAAATGGCACAGAAAAAGGCCTGATAAGTTGAAGGATTATTTTGTGTATAGTTAGATGTTTCATTAGGATTAAGGTTTATACATGTGTATATTGTGTAGTTTTGTCGGGACAACAAAGGACTAGGGAGGGGGTAGCCTTAAGAAGAGAGATTTGCCAGTTAGGTAGTTGAGCAGCTTTTCTACGTTTCCCGATGTTTAACATAGGTACTGCTACGAGTCAGAGTTGCCAATTAGCCTGCTATTGTGAGTGTAGTTATATCGTAAGTTATGCAATAATTTTTCTGCTGTTTTTCTTTATAATGTTTTATGTGTTTCCTTCTTATATTGTGCAATTTAATTTAAGTTTGTAGGGTAAATAATTTAGTGTTATATAATATAAGAAAACTCTGGCATTCTTTGTATATCTTTTAGTTGGCAACTGTTGTTCTTGTAGAATGTAGAAGTTTCTGGGGGTAATGCAAGCTTATACATTGATGGGGAAGAGACTAAAGCAAGTTCAGTCGGTTTTCAGTTCAGTTTGAGTGTAATGCAGTGTCAGTGCGGTGTCAGTGAAGTTTCAATATTTTCAGTGCTTGCGAAAACAGTGAAGTGTTGTCAGGCCTTAAATGTAATTGCAGTTAGTAAAGTTTGTATAGTTTCAGTGCTTGTGAGAATAGCGAAGTGAAGCTAGAAAGAAATAAGTGTAATTATTTGGAAAACAAAGACAGTGAACTTAAGAGGCCATTGTTTATTTACAACGCCTCAGTTGATCTTGCGTACTGTACACTTAAAGGATGACCATAGGAAGAACAACTCACTGGGCAATGTCCTTCTTGTGCTGAACTACTGCTGTTGGAGCCTGTGGCAGTGTGGGACTGGGACATAACTATATATATATATATATGGAGCCTCTGTGGTACAGTGGTAAAGTGTGCATTTCGTACACTGAAGAACGAGGGTTCAAGCCCCGCCAGGGTTATAAACTTTGGGAGAGTTCACCCAGCCACGTACTGCATTGGCGGACATAAGGGGTGCTGTGGTTGAACCAGTGTCGCATACTATAAAGTATGTTTGCACCCAGTCGGCTTGCGCGGGCTGATTACACTTGGTTCACAGACCACACATACATCCAAACCACTCCAACACCACAGTTACACTTAAAAGTACTTCTCATCCTACATACAATCTCTACCAGACAGCCCAAGCCACTTGGTAGAGATACATTGGTTGTATCGTCCCCTCTTCGGTTGGGATAGGCCGGTCCTGCAGTGGACACTCAAACGGCTGATGAGATGATACAGTATATATATATATATATATATATATATATATATATATACAGGGTGTCCCGGGAGCTAAGTCAAAAACTTTGGGAAATGATAGAGGAGGGAATTCTAAGGAAAAAATGTTATATGAACATTTGTCCAAATCCCAACCATTACGGAGCTACAGTTACTGATGACCTTATGGGCGAATTATAAAGCAGGCCACTTACGCCATAAGGTCATCAGTAATTGTAGCTCCATAACGGTTGAGATTTGGACACATGTTCATATAATATTTTTTGCTTAGACTTCCCTTATCTGTCATTTCTCAAAATTTTTGACATAACTCCAGGGACACCCTGTATATATATATATATATATATATATATATATATATATATATATATATATATATATAATACCTATCTATCTATCTATTGCCAGACGCCTTTATCTCGTAAGAGGTGGCCACAAACAAATCTCCTCCATGTTGCCCTGTCCCCCGCCATTTCACTGTCCTTCTCCCAGTTCACACCCCTCTCTCTCTTATACCTCTCCACTACATCCCTCCATCTCATCCTTGGCCTCCTCATCCCTCTCCCATCCTCCACCTCACTCACATACACTCTCCTCATCAGTCTCTTACTCTCCATCCACTCCACATGGCCAAACCACTTTAATGTGTTTCTCCTAACACTTCCTATCAAATCCACATCCACACCACAACGCTCCTTCACATGCTCACTGGTCGTCTCTTCACGCGACTCCACATGCTCCTCTCAAATAACTCATTTCCACTGCTCTCATTCTTGACTTCTGTTCCTCCAACAAGGTCCAAGCTTCACTTCCATAAGTTAAATTAGGTATCACAATACTGTCATGTAGTAACTTTTTCACCTCCATGCTCACTTCCCTGTTTCTTATCACTGCTTTCAAGGAACCAACAACCTTTCTTCCTTGTTGTACCCTTTCAAGCACTTCACCCTCCAGACTTCCATCATTCCTCATCATACTCCCCAAGTACTTAAACGAATCCACATTTTCCATTTCCCCCTCATCCAACCTGACTGTGCATTCACTAATTTCACTTCTCTCGAAGACCATAACTTTACTCTTCCTTACCTTCACCTTTAGATTCCGTTTCTTACACTCTCTTCCAAACTCATCCACCAAGCCTCACAGCTCCCCTTCGTCTTCACTTAACAACATAGTACTATCTGCAAACAACAGTACAGGGAGTTTCCAAACACTGCCCTCTCTTATTAGGGCCACTCCAACATCCACTGCCCTACCTTGTATCTCTTTTATAACCTCATCCATATACACATTGAACAACCATTGAGACATGACACATCCCCGTCTCAATTCAACCTTCAAGTAGAAAAATTCACTCAGTTCGCTATCCACATGCACTCCAGCCTTATTACCCTCATACATACTCTTCAGAGCATTCAACAACTTCCCATCTACTCCATATATTTTTAATACTTTCCACAATCCTTGTTTATCCACCCTGTCATATTCTTTCTCCATATCCATGAATGCCGCATACAACTTCTTCCCCTTCTCTAGAAACTTTTCCACTAAAGATCCAAGAATGAATATCTGATCTACTCAACCTTCCTAAATCCCTCCTGTTCTTCTCCAACTAATTCCTCTGTTATTTCCCTGACTCTGTCAATATGTATCCTACCATATACTTCTCATATTAGAATAAGAGGATAAATGCCCCAGTGATTACCACAAACTTCCATTTCCCCTTTTCCTTTGTACAAGGGAATAATTATACCTGACTTCCAATCCTCAGGGACTCTACCTTCTTCTCAGGCCAATCTGCACATCCTCCACATCCACTCCACTACCATCTCTCTCCCATTCTTCAGCATTTCACCACACACTCCATTAATTCCTGGGGCTTTCCCCATTTTTACTTTCTTCATTGCTTCCACTTCTTCCATCCTACTGATTTCTTACTCTCTTCTCACATCCCTCCTTCTCGCAGCCATTCCCCAGCTACTTATACTCTCATTACTTGGTCCAACTAGGTACCGGTATTGTTTTTGGTTTTGTTTGTTTGTTGCTTTCTTTTTTTCGTTAGCAACATTACGGAAAAACGGCTGAATGAAATTACCTGAAACTTTGCGGATATGTTGGCAGTGGTCCCCAAAGAAAGTGATTAAATTTTGAGGATGAGTGACTCTGAAAAGTCAAAACCAGGGTCATGGATATTCAGAGGGCTGTTACTTGAAAACAGTTGAAGATAGCTATTTACTATTAGGAACATACAGGAATTCATAATATGGGCTTTCATTTGGGACCAACAGCTTTAACCTTGAATGACCCCGAAAGGTCAAACTCAAGGTCACGGATATTAGGGGGGTATAACTCGAAACTGGTTGAAGATAGAGAGATACAGTAATCCCTCTACTGTCCGATATAATAGAGCCAAAGGCATGTCTGGAAAGTGGTCCCGCTGGAAAGTGGGCCTCTGCCTGCTGGACTGGTATTTATGACCCTTACTCAGCCTAACTTTGAAAGCCACGTAAATAACTCCCTACCGGACATGCATAACACTTATTAAAAGCTATTTAAGACCCTATTCACACTAATAATGGACATAAAGCATGAAGTACATGAAAAGGAACCAGAGAGTGAGGAATTAGAAGTGAATATGGAAAATACGTAGGCCTAGCAATGTACAGGGTACTGTACTTACAGCACGTCTGTGGCCGCCTCCTCTAACTCTCTAAGGCTCTGGTAGTTTTGAAAATTCTCTTGAAGCATGTATAGTAATCCAGTGTTGTGCTACACTTAATTCTTTGCACTGTGAGTTATAATTGTATAACACTGCACATTCTTCTTAATTGCACCACGCTGGTGTCAATCGCCAGTTCCAACCGTCATTTTGCACTCCACACTCACTCCACAGTTAATCCTTTGCACTCTAAATTCTAATTTCTTAACACTGCACAACACTGTAAATTCCCATGTGGTCTAGTGGCGAGGTATTGCAGTTTATTCACTGTTTATTCATAATAAATGAGCACGTGTGGCATCCACTGCCATGGACGTCTTCCCTGAACGAAGGTTAGGCAGTAACTGGGGACAGGATAGTCAGATCTGAACTCAGCCACATTACCAAACTCCTCAATTTTCATTACCAAATTTAACTTGTCATTACCAAATTCTTTAAGGAAGCATTTATTCTTCACTAATTATATGTACAAATGCAAATAATCACTCTCCTTATAATCAACAGCATGTTTATTTTTGCACTATGTATGCTAGCAGATTAATCAAAGAAAGTAGAGAGTCCACCGTGTCTATTCTCTATATCTTCATACATGTGGAAAATCCGTTTGGTAATGGATCATGCTGATTCATTACCAAACAAACTTTTCAGTACCAAATTGGCCCACATTTGGTAATGAAAAATACCAAATGGCAACCGTGACTGGGAAGTGGGGAGGGGGAGGAAAGAAGAGGTGAAGGGGCCGTGGTGTAAACAGCTGTTTGGCGTCGCGCGGTGCGTAGCAATTTCAAATAACAGGTGGGAAAAAATTTTGATTTTGGGGGGATTTTTTCTTTTTTTGGCCATTTTTGGGTTCCGAAGGTCCAGGTCCACAATGTTCGGTAAGTGGGGAGTCCGGAAAGTGGGCCTCCGGAAAGTACTGGGATTACTATTTACTAATAACAACATATAGGGAATCCCATATTAGTTTTTAATTGGTACCTTGACCTTTGACCACAAGTGACCTTGAGAGGTCAAACATAAGATCACGGATATCCAGGGGGCTATATCTAGAAACTTGTTCAAGATAGAAATATTTACTATTAGCAAGATACAGAAAGTCTAATACGGACTTTAATTTGGCTGCATGATCTTGGCCCCTGAGTGACCTTGAAAGGCCAGATGCAAGATCAAGGATTTTCAGAGGGTGTAACTTGAAAACATTTCCCGCCATTAGCTTGGACTTTAGTTAGTGTTATCAACATATCCCATTTGAACCCAGTGTCCTCAATATAGGATGGAACTGGGAATTTTCAAAAGTTAAGAAAGTAGGGAAACCCCGGGTAGGGACCCGTAAGCTTCGCAACCATGCGCTGATAGGCAGAGGGTGTTACACTTAGTACCCTCCCAGTACAATCCCTCGCCCAGGAACTCTGGGAGCTAGTGGGTAAATGACTGGCAAATCTGTCAGTTTCTTTAACCCATTTGAGCCCAGTGTTCTCAATATAGGGCAGAGCTGGGAATTTTCAAAAGTTATTAAGGTAGGGAACCCCCCAGTAGGGACCTATGAGCTTCGCGACCATGAGCCGATAGGCAGAGGGTGGTACGCTTAGTATCCTCCTAGTACAATCCCTAGCCCAGGAACTCCGGGATCCAATGGGATATAGGAAGTTCCATTTGGGTTATTAATTAGTATCTTGACCTTTGACCGAAAGTGACCTTGGAAGGTCAAATTCAAGGTCATGGATATTCAGGGGGCTGTAACTCGAAACTCACTGAAGGTAGAGATGTTTCCTATTACCAGTATATAGGAAGTCTCATAGGGGCTTTCATTTGGCAGCATGACCTTTGTCCTTGGGTGACTGAAAGGTCAAATGCAAGATCACTGATTTTCAGAGGGCCTAACTTGAAAACATTTGTGCCGTTGCCTTAGACTTTAATATTGTGCACTGACACCAAATGGCAAAAATGAGTTAGTATTTAACAGGAGTAAAGTAACTGCTGTCGGGTGAGGTTTCTTGTGCCTGGCACCACTTGTTAATATATATATTTTTTCAATCGGGTTTCTTTACTAAATTTATATAGGAAAAATACCCATTCAGAAAAAAAAACTGTGTTCAGATGGTTGAACCTCTGAGGCTGAGCCCAGTATCAGAGGCTTGAATGATGTGTAAATGAGTGTCTAACTCATTTTATTGAGCTCGGAGTTCATAGTTCTCCCACTTTTCCTTTCAGTGTTTTGTGGATCCTACCTCTCCCATTTCATAGATGAGAAAAAAGATCCAGATGATCTTGATAATGATGGTGATGTATTGCACTGCATTATATCCTCTCTTTTTCCTTCCATTTGCATGATCTCTTTCTTCCACATTTTGTCCCAAATCTTTTTTTTATTTCTCTACTTTTTATATCTTTCTACCACTCCTCTCTCTCTCTCTCTCTTTCTCTCAGTGGAATTTCTTCGGATTAGGTTTCAGTCATTTCCGGATTTCCAGAAGGGTCAGTCCTTGGTCCAATTCTTGTCATCATTTTTATCAATGACTTGTGAAGTGTGCTGAAAGAGTTTTCAGAAGATATCAGACATGGAGCAAATGTGAGCAGCCTTGAAGGGACTGAAGTACTTCAGGCAGACTTATGTAGGCTTGGGGAATGATCTGAGATATGGCAAAGCCATTTAACTTGGCGAAATGCAAGGTTATATATTTTGGCCATGCAAATCCCAGGTCAGTCTATTCACATTTGGAAGAACTCTGTGGATGACAGATTTGGAAAGGGATTTTAATGTATTGATCAGTACTGACCTAAGTCTTTCCAAACGGTGCATTGAAGAGAAAAGGCCCAGAAATTGCCCGGCTATATCCAAACATAAATCGCCTTGAAATGGTTCAGTCTAGATTTACAAACCTTATTCCATCCATCAGGAGACTGAGTTATCAGGATCTCCTGACGACCCTGGGACTGTTTTTATTATAAATTCGTTCACTACGAGGTCAGCTCATTGAATTGTAAAATATTGAAAAGGTTTGACAGTCTTGACCATAGAACGTTGTTTAGTCTCAGCACGAACCGAACACGCAACCATGGCTGGAAGCTGGAATTGAAAAGATTAAACATAAGCATTTGTTAAAATTTTTTCATGTACAAGATTTACTCCGCCTGGACCAGACTATTCTTGGATTTTGTTAATATCATTACAGTAGAGCATTTGAAAAGAAACCGATAGGAACTTACTCACACTACAATAAATGCAAATTGGATATGCATCTCCCACCAAATACGAAGTATCTCCTCGATATGGACCGCAAGGTCTTTGAAATAAGAAACTTTCCCTGTAATTCCTTCTGTTTGTCTGTCTGTCTGTCTGTCTGTCTGTCATCACTTCTCTCCTTTTTTTCTTTCATTTTTCAACCAAGTTGTAGCTTCCTTGGCGAACCCTCGCTACTCATGTCTCACGCAGATGACTCCAAGTTTTGACGGAAATGTGAACACAGAATTGTAACAGAACGGGAAAGGACGTGCACTGGGGACAGTGTTGAGAGAGAGAGAGAGAGAGAG
>NC_137014.1:23593018-23933018 GCF_032717465.1 Coenobita brevimanus | reverse complement strand
ATACAGAGAGAGAGAGAGAGAGAGATGAGGGTGATGGTGAAAGGTCTGTTGTTTTAACAGTACATGTTCGCACAGTCGTCGAACAATGAGTGTATTTTATATATATATATATATATATATATATATATATATATATATATATATATATATATATATATATATATATATATATATATATATATATTATTGAACGATTATTGCATGCTTATGAATGAGCAATAGGTTTATAAGTAAGTTAGTATACCTAATGTTAATTGACATGGGAATGGGTAAACGAGTTGGGTGTTTTAAGAGTTTATTATTGTATATAACAAGGTAGGACGTACTGTAAGTCAGTCATAGTAATTTAATGGAAACCTGTTTTTGCTTTATAATATCATTAATGTAGTTTTTCATGGAATAAAAAAACAGCATAATACTCCTCCAAATTAATAAGTATCATGCGTATGGTAAAATGTTGCGTTAGTGACTCCACTATCTGATACCATTTTCGAGCGTTCCCAAACATCCCTTTCTATTGGAACTGCAGCTCATTATATAGGTTACTGAAAGATTCCTTAGTATTATATAACCACACAGTTTTTCGTAGAATAACTTCTGGCAAATGCGTCTTACAAAACTAACAAAACTATTAACAATTACAGCAAGCAACGCAGCCCCATTTCACGGCCGTTGGCTCGATGATTCTAGAGCAGGGGTGGGGAACGTCCGGCCTCCTGGCCGTATAAGGCCCGTAAGACCATTTGATCAGGCCCGTGATGCAATTCATAAATGCAATATCATGAACTCATGAATAAATATATATATATATATATATATATATATATATATATATATATATATATATATATATATATATATATATATAATAATGAACTGGGCTACAGTTGATTTTAAGTTGATAATTTTGTATGGCCCGCAAATGATGTTAAAAATATCTTAATGGCCCTTAATAGTAGAAAGGTTCCCTACCCATGTTCTAGAGCTTCTAACAAGAGAACGCACACCTTTGAGGGCCACAACTACTCGTGATATATTCTGAGGAGAGAAATAATTATTTACGTGGTCTCACCATGGTTACTGAAGGATTCCTTAGCAGTATATAACCACACAGTTTTTGTAGAATAACTTCTGGCATAATGCGTCTTACAAAACTACCAAAACTATTAACAGTTATAGCAAGCAATGCAGTCCCATTTCACGGCCGTTGGCTCGATGATCCTAGTGCTTATCTCAAGAGAAAGCACACCTTTGAGGGCCACACCTACTAGTGATATATTCTGAGGGGAGAGAAATAATTATTATACAGGGCCTCACCCTGCCCAAAGCTTGGTTCTTTTTCATAGGTACAGAAAATGGCTATATATACAGGCGTTGCCCATCCTGGTGACACAGGAGATATATGATGAAAGGGATACTGGGCAAGAGATGGAAGATGAAGAGGAGAAGAGGGAATGAGGGTAGAGGGGAGTTAGAGAGGGAGTGGGGAGACTGAGACAAGAAGGGCATAGGAGGATGGGAGAGGAAAAGTGAAAAAAGGAGGGAGGAGGAGAAAAAGGAGAGTTAGGGAGGATGGAGGGGGACACAAGCCTGAAAACTTGAAACGCATACCCGAGGGAAGACGGTAAGCATCTGCGAGAAGAGAAGGGAAGATGAAGGAAGGTGGGGGAAGACAAAGCTGGGAATGATAAAAGAGGGGAGGTATAGAAAGGGAGAGAGGAGAGACGGCGAGGGGGGAAGAGAGGAGGCCTGGACGGGGAAGTAGAGGTAGAAGAGAGGGGGAAGGAGAGAAAGTAGGAGGATGGGAGGAGGGAAGGGAAATCTTGGTCGTGAAGAGGGGAGGGAAGTACAAAAAAACACAAGGGAAAGCAAACCAACACTTTTAATGTTTTCTTCGAGGCTGATTTTTAGGAAAGACAGTGACTATGATACCTAATTCTGTGAGGTGAAAATAAGAATGGCAAAGGTGGAAAGCCCTACCCCTCCCACAAAATCCACCAGCCGAAGCCGACAGGAAAAAGATGAGAAAAACTGCCATGCAACATAGAAAAACTGCAATGGAAATGGTTGGTAGGTGGATGGGAAGAGGGAAGGTAGGGAAGGGGAGGAAGGTAAGGCGCAAAATAAAAAAAAACAATTAAATGGTCGAAGGAAGAAGGACGGGGGTTCGGGGAGATGAGAGTGTGATAAGAGGACAGGAGGAGTAGGGCAAGGGAAAACGGGGGAAGAGAGGGGGAGATGGGAGGGGGAGGGGGGGCAAGCAAGAACCCAGCTTCCACATGACCAAGGAGAAGGGGAGAGGGGGGGGAGGAAGGAAAATTGGGGAGAATAAGGAGGGAGAAGAGGGGGTAGACGGCGAGAGAAGGGGAGAGACCGAGGAAAGAGGTGTAAAGGATGGGAAATAGGCACAGAGAGACAGAGAGAGACATTCCACCAAAGAAATATGTAAATTGAAAACACAAGTCCTTCTTGCGTGGAACTACCATTACCGCATGATCCTCAAAATCTTCAGGATCCCAAGTTGATGGAAACTGGCAGGGAGGGGGAGGAGAGTGATGAGGGGAGAGAGATAGGACAGAGGAGGGGCGCAGGTAGAGGAGAAGCTGGTTGAGAAGCAGCAGGGGTGAGGGGCATGGGTGGACGACGATCTGGTGGGAACGTGATTATAAATGAAACTGTGATTCTGCAGTAGGCATGATTTAGTACGATTTGTTTTATTATTTAACATTATTTCTCAGTGCACATGCGGGTACACACACACACACACACACACACACACACACACACACACACACACACACACACACACACACACACACACACACACACACACACACACACACACACACACACACACACACACACACACACACACACACACACACACACACACACACACACACACACACTATATGTGTCAGATTACCTTTTTTTAGGGGGGGATGTGAATTGCTATGTACTAATATGAAATTTTTCTCCTGTGCGTTGTCTGAGGCTTATCAACTGTAAGTGAAAAAAAAAAAACATGATAAAGGCTTAGATGATGTGCGAATGACTGTGGCACATAATTTCTTACTCTTTTTGTTATTTTTTTTCTCTCCTTATTTGCACATAGCCCTATCACATCGCTGAGAGTCTGAGCTTGAATGATTATGATGATGATGATTATGATGGCTGTGGTCATTATGTGCACAATTCATGACAACAACCTTGAGTACGCTCAATGAAGATGAAGGTGTTGTATCGTGTGGTGATCCATATGAGTGTGTGTGTGTGTGTGTGTGTGTGTGTGTGTGTGTGTGTGTGTGTGTGACTGGTATGCATGTACGTATGTTTTTTTTATGTTTCCGGCTCTGGGCCTGTTCCTTGAGGCCCAGTATTCCTCCTGATTATCATACACTTCCACATGTCACCACTTCAGGGATAACACTCACTGTTCAAATGAAAACATGCTAAGGATGCACTGGTGTTAACGGGGTTGTTTGCAACATGTATGTGGGTTTTAAGGTAGATATGTAAAATATACTTTAACAAATACAAATCCTTGAACTGTTTCCTGCTGCAGTCGGGTTTTAAACCCGCGTCCATGAGGGCAACAGATTTCCTCTACAGACTGTACCACTGCAGAGCATGTATGTGTTTATGTATTTATGTACAACTGAAAATCGATAAGCTTTTGTTTTGATGTTGGGATGAGTCTCGTTGGAAACTGGTCACATAAGCCATCAAATCTGACTGCACTTGGACATCAGCTGAGGTAAGAAGGATGAGAGATCTTTGCCAGTATAGAAGTTTTTGCTATATATTGTTCCTACAGAATCTCCTGACAATCTTTTCTCTTCCACAATGTATGTGCCAGAGTTAGGGATTTTCGTCGTTAGGGAAAAGATGCTGTGATTCAGGATCACTAAAAACAGTTCTCTTTTGCTCTACAGATTCAATGACAAAACTAGCTATACAGTATTTCCCACATTGAACACTTTCAAGAAGTCTCCTTTTTCTCTCGGTTGGCTCCATTAGTAATAAAGGCTCTTCTTCCCCCCTACAGGTGCCATCTTTGACCGCGACTCGAGGGACATCCAAGGCGCCTTCCTTCACGCCATCAAACAATACAACCAAAACTCAACCAGTCGCAGACTCGAGCTACACGCTTTCGTCGATATTATCAGCACTGCCGACGCCTTCAAGATATCCAGACTAAGTGAGTTTTATTATCTCGCCCGGGCGGAGTCCGGCGAGATATACTTCTGTTTTTGGTCGTTTGTTTATTTGTTTGTTTGTTAGCAACATTACGGATAAACGGCTACATGAAATTACATGAAACTTTCAGGATATGTGGGGACTGGTCCCAAAAGGAAGTGATTAAATTTTGGAGGTCATCGAGTGACGCTGAAAGGTCAAAATCAAGGTTACGAATATTCAGAGGGCTATCACTTGAAACCGGTTGAAGATAAGAGATGTTTGCTATTTTCAGTGTACAGGAACTCCCATATGGGCTTTCATCTGCCACCAAGACCTTTGACCATGAGTAACCCCGAAAGGTCAAACCCAAAGTCACAGACAATCAGGGGGCTATAACTCGAAACTGGTTGCAGATAGATATTTACTGTTATTAATATACAGGAAGTCACATATGGGTTTTAATTGAGGAGCTTAGAATCATAACGTCCCAAGCACCGTTGTTTTGAGAAACATCTCCAAAGTCTAACGTCTTTTAAAAACGTATACCTGTATCTCAGGAACTGAGACAGATATTGCACTGCTTTTTTTTTCTAAATATAGTGCATAGTCTCAGCTATAACATCTATTCACTTACATGAAAGAAAGAGAGAGAGGGAGAAACATTAAATGTTATTTCACATACACAGTATACACTACACTTTCACACGCACACATGCTCACAAACTCATTTTTACTGCCATTATGAACAGTCTCATTATCACCAAATTCATTGTAATCATCATTACCAAATGTAGATGCCTGTATGTGTACGCGAGCTTGTGAGCGTATGAGTTTGTGACATAATTGAGTTTGTATGCATGTGTGTGTGAAAGTGAAGTGTATACTATGTATACAGTATAAAATAAAATTTAACGTTTCTCTCTCTCTCTCTCTCTCTCTCTCTCTCTCTCTCTCTCTCTCCATGTATATTATAGGATTTTATAGTTGAGACTTTGCACTACATTTAGAAACAAAAGCAATGAAATATTTCTCTTAGTTCCTGATATATACGTGTTTATATGTCGCCAGACTTTGGAGGCGTTCTTCTCGTTGTCTGTTGTTTTTTGAAGCATTTTTACTTCCCTTTAGGACCGGAGAGTGTGAGTCTTTGTTATCTTCTCTTAATTTTTTGATTATTTATAACTCATCTCAGGATCTCATTTTTGTGTTCTCTTGAATATCGGATTATCTTTACCTACGTCCAATCATTCCCTTACAACGCCATTTTAGCTTTGTTCATACTGTCCTCTGACGATTTAATTCAGTTTGGGATGGACTACTTACGTGACAAGTAAGATATAGCCGTCCTGAAGTTCTTCGCTACTGGAGGATACTTCCAAATTGAATGTAATCGTCATCAAATACAAATAAATAAATAAATAAATAAAAAGTTGGGTTAAAGGATACGATCGACAGAAAATGTGTGTTTGTTGTGCTCCTTACTTTCAGATTGTATGTAATTCCTCTCACGATCTCCAGACTAACCTGGAGTCGTATTATAAGTAGATCTGGCGATTTTGCAACACATTTTTCTTGACGATTTATTCCACTTATTACATTTCAATTCCTACTGAGATGATATCGATGCAAAGTACGTCAGTGTTAAACTAGAGCATATATGTAATGTATAAAAATACTAAATAAATCTGTATGAATGAGACACAACAAAGCCTGAAATGCCACACACCTAGTATCAACTCTCACTCCCACAACTGTCACACTCACATGTCACCTCAACACCCGCCTACCCCACATTGTCACCTCAACACCCGCCTACCCCACATTGTCACCTCAACACCCGCCTACCCCACATTGTCACCTCAACACCCGCCTACCCCACATTGTCACCCTCACATCCGTCACTCATACACTCTCACCCTCACACTCATCATCCTCCAGAAAAGTCATCCTCACATTTGTCACCCCCACACATGTCACCCTCGCCTGGCACCCTCACACCTGTGACTCGCTTACGTGTTCCATCCTCATCCTCATGTCACAGTCGTAATGGGAATGTACTGTAACACTTGTTTAAAATTTGGATAATCCAGTAAAAAATTATAAGACTTGGGAATCGAATGCTCCATGTGTGATGCATAAAACTTGCTCTTGCCTTAATAATGAGGGATAATGGCCACAAATATCTTCCCGCATAAATTCTGTCTTTTCTGGTATAGAATGATTAATTGAAACGGCACATGGAGGTCTATTAAGAGATCTCTGAAGAAAGAATAAGTCAAGGTTCAGATGGTGGTGGTAAAGTGCAAGGAAGTAGTCTGTTTTTTTCGAAAAGGTGTTAGTTTGGTCTTAGTTTGTTGCAGAAAATTGTTTGGTTATTTGGGTTTCGTTAAAGCAGACTCTCTAATCCTCCACAATGCCCAGTGACTGTCATAAAAGAACCTCCCACGCTAATCATGTTAAATAATTCCTGAAGGAGTCTGACGTAGCATGTATTCAGTGTGAACAATGTGTATTAATGTCGAAGTGGTGACAAATAAAGATGCGTGACACGTAGAAGTACGGGTCTTTGGGATCGGACTTTTATTTCCTTTATAAAGAAAGGTATTTCCAACGCCGGATTAAGGGGGGGCCCAAGGGCCCCGGACCCTGGGCCACCCACCAAGAGGGGGCCTCCCACCAGAGCAACTTGTGTTCATTTCATTTATTGTTTATGCATTACATATTACAGCACTGGATGAATAGTCCCCGTTCAGTATTTCCTAACTAAAAGTGTCCTATTTATATATTAGGATTTAGGTTACCAGTCTGTGGTGTATGCCATTGGGGGAGTTGGAAAGGGGGCCTCCCTTCCAAGCGGGCCCCGGGCCTCCCACATGCTTAATCCAGCCGTGGGTATTTCTGTTCCTCTCTCTTTTGCATAAAGGAGTTGAGGACAGAAGGTCTGAAAAAAAAAAAAAGTGTTCTTCCCAGGAAAATTTTGTTATTAAAATGATGAAACGGTGATACATTCCTTTCCAGCACCATTTCCACAAAGTTAGTTCTGTACGGTAACGTGTGCTCAGTTACCAAAAGTTGAAGGCACGGGCAGTGTGTGGGGCGGCCGCCCCTATATATAAGGTATATATATTTTTTCTCTCTCTCCCAGCATGAAGCAGAATATGAGAGAAACAAATGGGAAAATTATACCCACATTAATATGATTTTAGCTGGTCAGGACAGTTGTAGTATTCTTGTCCAGCTAATTGCCAGACGATTTTATATAGTTGATTGAATTTAAAAAATTAAGTGTTAATACAGATACAATTAAACCGAATATGGCAGGAGCTACATCAGTATTTTATTCCAGCTAACGCCAGGGCATTTTGTAAGAGCTGAGAGTGTTAATGCTGATACCATTAAATATTTTATGACAGGATAACTCTGGTACTCTTTTCCCGGTAACATCAGATGTTTTTTATGCAGCTGAGAGAGTTAATACTGGTATCACTAACCCTCTCATCCTTGGAACAACTCTTGCATTTTATTCCATTTAACACTTGACGATTATTTTCTGCTAAGTCAGTAACGAGCCTGAAGCTGATGTTACTGGTACATCTATACTATGGTTTCCTGTCAGGAACAACTCTAGTATTACAAGTACAGTATTTTCCAGTTAACGCCACGTCATTTTTTTCCCAGCTGAGAATGAGTCATAAAAAGCCAGAGAGAGTTGACGTCTGTTCCAATAACACTTATGATCGGGACAATTCTAGTATTCCGATCTGAATAAAATCCCACAGCAGCAGAAGGAATACAATATAAATTTGCTTATCGGTGTGAATGTGTTATTAAAATGGCATTACAAGGGTCACAGGCTGAGGGGTTTGAGACACCAAAAGGGTCACCTCGATACCAGGGAGGATGTGAAATTATTTTTTTTAACTGCAAGAGAGAAAGATAGATAGATTGAGAGAGAGAGAGAGAGAGAGAGAGAGAGAGAGAGAGAGAGAGAGAGAGAGAGAGAGAGAGAGGTTTTATTGGTTACAACAAATACAAAAGTCTAGAGGGCCCGGCCAAATAATACTATGCCACTAGGCTACTGTACAGTATATCAAAAGTATACATAATGAATCATAATTTCATACCACGTTCACTGCGGAAAGACATCTGCAGGCGACCTTGGACGTGGCAACTTCCAAAGAATGAAAAAAGGAATGTGATAAATGCTCTTCCAGATTAGTGATCGATATGCTTTAGAGAGTATTTGCCAAATTCTTATATAGTTAAAAAGACCACAAAGACAAGTTCTGATGACTCCAGCAGTGAAAAGCGCAATAATGATGATAAAGATACAGCACCAAAGAAAGTGAACAAAGCAGCCACACCCACACAGAATGGCATTCCATCCAAGGAAGATAAAGGTGATGAAGAAGACGGCAGCGTCAAGAAACCTCCTCGTGCCGACTTGGGCTACCGAGGGAAGGGAGGGGACAATAGGGAGTTGGGGCAGAGATGGGGGTGGACGAGGCAGGGGCTTTGGTAATCGCGATGTGAATGACAGAGGTTTCAGAGGAGGGAGAAATGGTGGTAGCTGATTTAGAGGAAGAGGTCGAGATTTTAAGAGGGGGTGCAGGATCGTGAGGGCTTCAGGGATAATGAGAATGGGGATAATGGAGACAGAAGCTCATCCTTTGGTGGGCGTGGCGGTTTTAGAGGTGGACTTGGAGGCTTCAAGAATGATGAAAATAGGGGCGATGGAGGTGACAGGAGGTCATCTTTTGGTGATTGTCGAGGCTTCAGGGGTAGACATGGGCGCTTCTGAGGGAACGATAATGGTGGTGGACAAAGGAGTTTTGGTGGAGGATTCAGAGGTGGCCGTGATTGCTTCGAGGATTCTGATGGAAATGGTGATGGGGGGAATAATGGGAGGTCATCTTTTGGTGGACATAATGGAGGATTTAGAGGTGGTCATGGAGGTTGCTCAAGTGGCCGAGGAGGATTCAGAGGAGGTCTTGGAGTCTCAAGGGGAGGGTTATGGGGTGGGTTTAATAGCAGCCCAGTATTAGGCATAAGCCAAGGCTTAGGGCAGAACATGAAGATAACATTTGGGGATTTTTTTTTTTTTTATGCGAGGAAGAAGGAACCAAAGGCCATGAGCCCGCAGTAACAGTTCCCTCCAAGAGAAAAACAAAATACAATATAGAGCCAAATTCAAGATCCGATCATTTTGAGATGCCTGGACACACTGCATTTGAAAGACTGGAGTTCATAGGCAGCAGGAAATACAGACAGAGGGAGACAGTTCCAGAGCTGACCTGTTGCATAAATGAAAGACTGGGAGTAACGGTTAACTCTTGCATTAGAGAGTTGGACAGAAAAAGGATGAGAGTTTGCTGCCAGACAGGTGCTACACGCCCGTCGTAGAGGTGGAGGAATGCAAGCAGACAGTTCAGAGGAGCAGTGACCATTAAAGTAGCGATAGAAAAGAGATAAAGATGCAACAGTGCGGCGAAGAGACAGAGGTTGAAGGGAGTCAGTAAGAGGAGGAGAGTTAATGAGACGAAAAGCCTTTGACTCCACCCTATTGAGAAGAGCTGTATGTGGGGAGCCACCCCACACATGAGAGTTGTACTCCACACAGGGGCGGATAAAACCCCTGTATAGAGTCAACAATTGCGCAGGGGTAAAGAAAGAGCGGAGTCGGCTTAGCACACCCAATCTCTTGGAAGCAGATTTTACAAGAGATGTAATATGATCTTTCCAAGATAAGTCCTGAGTAAATGAAACCCCAAGCATGTTCAAGGATGATGCAGGATTAAGCTGAATATTATTAAACATTAGTGGGTATACCTGTGGAAGATTTTGTCAGGTTGATAGGTGTAAGAACTGAGTCTTAGATGCATTAAAGACAACCATATTATTTTTACCCCAGTCAGAGGTAAGAGCCAAGTCAGACATTAGGTGTGCCATAGCCTCATCCCTTGTTTGTTGAAGTAACTGTTGAGATGGGCGTTGCGGGAACCGAATGGAAAGGTGAAGGGTGGAGTCATCAGCGTATGAGTGGACAGGGTTAGATGTACAGCTTAGAAGATCATTGATGAATAAAAGGAAGAGAGTTGGTGATAGGACAGAGCCCTGAGGAACACCACTGTTGATAGATCTAGGAGAAGAACGATGGCCGTCTACAACAGCGGCTATAGAACGACCGGAAAGGAAGCTAACGATGAAGGCACAGATAGAAGGATAGAAACCGTAGGAGGGCAGTTTGGAAATTAAAGATTTATGCCAGACTCGATCGAAAGCCTTTGAGATGTCAAGTGCAATGGCAAAGCTTTCGCCAAAGTCCCGAAAGGAGGATGACCAGGAGTCTGAAAGGTAGGTGAGAAGATCGCCAGTGGAGCGTCCCTGACGGAACCCATACTGACGATCGGAAAGAAGGTTGTGATAGGAAAGATGCCTTAAAATTTTTCTATTAAGAATTGACTCGAAAACTTTTGAAATACAGGACGTTAAAGCAATTGGACGATAGTTGGAGGGTTGGGAGTGGTCACCCTTCTTTGGGACTGGCTGAATGAGAGCAAACTTCCAGCAAGAAGGAAAGGTACAAGTTGACAGACAAAGACGAAAGAGTTTGCCTAGGCAGGGTGTAAGCACAGAAGCACAGTTCTTGAGAACAACAGGAGGGACCCCATCAGGCCCATATGCCTTGTTAGTACTGAGGCCAGTGATGGCAGAAAATACATCAACTGAAGAAATTTTAATGTCAGCCATGAGGAAGTCAGAGGGGGGAAGTGATGGAGGAACAGCACCGGAATCGTCTAAGGTAGAACTGGAGGAGAAAGTCTGTGCGAAGAGATCTGCTTTATCAGTAGAAGAAATAGCTACAGAACCATCAGAGTAGAAAAGAGGAGGGAAGGATGATGAGGTAAAGTTGTTAGAAAGATTTTTGGCAAGATGCCAGAAGGAGCGGGAAGAATTCGAGTTGGAGAGTTGAGAGCATTTAGTATGGATGAAATTATTTTTAGTAGAGCGAAGAACAGACTTAGCACGATTCCGGGCAGAAACATAAAGATGATGTGATTCAGGGGTGGGTTGGCTCCGGTACCTTTTGTAGGCCCTCTCCTTGTTGCGGACAGCATTAGAACAAGCGTGATTAAACCAAGGCTTTCTTGCGTTAGTCAAAGGATATGAGAAAGGAATGTATGCTTCCATCACCCGAGAGAATAACCTCCGTAATGCGCAAGGCACACTCAGATGGCTCACGGCCATGGAAGCAATAATCATTCCAGGGAAAATCAAAGAAGTACTGCCTGAGGGCCTCCCAGTCCGCGGCTCCAAAATGCCACAGACGATGTTTCACTGGAGGATCCACAGGCCGTACCGGAGTGATAGGACAGGTTAAGGTAATAAGGTTGTGATCGGAGGAGCCCAACGGAGAGAAAAGATTAACAGAGTAAGCAGAAGGATTAGTTGTGAGGAAGAGGTCAAGTATGTTGGAGCTCTCTCCAAGGCGGTCAGGGATACGGGTAGGGTGCTGTACAAGCTGCTCTAGGTCATTAAGGATAGAAAAGATGTAGGCTTGTTCACCAGGTGGATCCGTGAAAGGAGAGGAGAGCCAAAGGTAGTGGTGAACATTGAAATCTCCAAGAATGGAGATTTCAGAGAAAGGAGAAATGGATAGAATGTGTTCCATCATAGAAGTAAGATAGTCGAAGAATTTTTGATAGTCAGTAGAATTAGGGGATAAGTAAACAGCACAGATATATTTAGTCAGAGAATGACAGGAAAGCCGAAGCCAGAGTGTGGAGAATTCAGAAGAATCAAGTTCAGGAACACGAGAGCAAGATAAGTCGTTGCGTATATATACACAACTGCCACCTTTGGCTTTGTGTATATATACGCAACCTACCTCATCTGTTACAGGGAAAATTCAGAACACAAGTTTTGCTAGTTCTGGTTTGCAGTGTGCACCTCGAGTGTTTCAAGTTTAAAGGAAATATTAGGCTACGGGTTGTAGAAGTGATTATATATTTTTTTATTATATTTGACTCATTGCTGTGGGTTAATGAGGCTTAGAATTGCTAATGACTTAATACACTGTGCATGGTACTACACTCCCAGATATAACCTGCTACTGTCACAGAACACCTCTTAATTACGCTGCACCTCAGCACATTTCTGAGGTAAGTGCATTATTGTACTGTACCATACGTTATGAGAGTAAACATCTCACACTACACCACACTTAATTGAAACCATTTACTACGCTGGGTGGAAACCATATAACAAGGGTTTCTAGCAGGGTTAAGTGTCATCCAGATACCCTTATATGAAATCACTAAATTATGGCAAAAGTTTTGGAGAGCTTCGGAGGGTCCAGTACCATCCCAGGACCCCAACCAAATGGGCAGATTCGCATGGCCATGTGGAATGTGAGAGATGTGAATGAGGAAAGTAAGATAGTGGAAGAGATGAATGTGTTTGACAGTGCGAGATATGCCGTGTGGCATTGTGTGAAACTAAGATGAAAGGATGTGAAGTGGAGGAGTGGGAGGGTGTAAAGTGTGTAAGGTCGGGCTTGAATGGGCGAGGAAGATGCATGGAAGGAGTTGCTTTGTTGCTGAATGAAGTGTGGCAGAGTGGAAGGAGATATTACAAATGTGTCAGCTCGAGATATATCATGTTCAAGTCTGAGAAGGTGAAAGTGGCAGTGATTGTAGCGTATACACCATATGATGACAGGAGTGAGAAAGAGAAAAAACAGGTTTTAGGATAAGCTGGATGAAGTAGTGGGAGAAATGCCCAGGAGTTATAAAGTGATTGTATCTGACTATATGAACGGTAGAGAAGGCACTGGTCCTGTGAATGATAAAATGGGTAATAATGGAGTACTGGGAGAGAATGATAAAGGGAAGGGACTGAAGGACATGTGTCAGGAAAGGAGGCTGTGCAATTGTAAATTCTTATTTTAAACACAAAGATTCACATAAATATACGTGGAAGAAAGGGAATGGAGATCATGTTGAAAGGAGCCTGATTGATTACATGCTCGTAGAGAAATCGATACTGGGTAGTGTCGCTGATACGAGGGCAATGAGAGGAAGATGTGGAGGTTTGTCAGATCATATGATTGTGGTATGCAGGATCAAGCTGAGAGGAGTGAGATGGACCAACAGAGAGAGAAATAGGAGCTGAAGGGAGTGAGATTGAAAGTCGAGACGCTGAGGATCAAAGAAATGGCAGAACACAGGACCAAAATAAGGGAGGAGCCGGAATCAGTGAATGGGAATGAAATGGATCTGGACAGCGTGTAAAATGTATATACGGATTGCTTAGTTAGGAATGCTAAAGCTGTGTGTGGTGTGACAAACGTAGCAACAAAGAAGAAAGGTACGGCATGGTGGGATGAAGAGGTTAAGAGAGCTGTTGAAGAAAAGAGGAAGTGGCTAAAGTGGATACAGGACAGGGGTTCAGTTGAAATAAGAAGTGAATAGATTGAGATCACGAAACACGTAAAGAGACTCCAATATATTACCATTATGCCGGGAATCGAACCCGGAACTCTCAGGTGAGAGCCAGGCGGCATACCACTACACCACGACAAGGTAAAAAGTTATCTCACATTGTCACAATCATGTAACCAATGTCCCTCTGCCCCCAGTGTGAGCCTGAAGAGGATGAGATAACCCCCTGGCACTCGGACAAGTAGATGCTTGTAATCTATCCCAAGCACTTTCGGCAAGTCAGAATGAAAAAAAGAAGCCTGTTCTTTACACAAGAAAAGTCATCCAATATATTGTCATTATGCTGGGAATCGAACAAAGGACTCTCAGGTGAGAGCCAGGCAGCATACCACTACACCACGACCATGTAAAAGTTATCTCACATTGTCACAATCTTCTAACCAATGTCTCTCCGCCCCCACTGTGGGCCTGAAGAGGATGAGATAACCCCCTGGCACTCGGGCAAGTTGGTGCTTTTTTTTTTCTCATATACTTTGACTAACGCAAGAAAGCCTTGTTTTAATCACGCTTGTTCTAATGCTGTCCGCAACAAGGAGAGGGCCTACAAAAGGTACCGGAGGCAACCCACCCCTGAATCACATCATCTTTACGTTTCTGCCCGGAATCGTGCTAAGTCTGTTCTTCTATCTATCTATCTATCTATAGCCCGACGCCCTAATCCCGCAAAGGGTGGCTGCAGACAAAACGCCTCCAAGTCGCTCTGTCACCCACCGTTTGACTACCCTCCCCCCAAATCACCCCCCCTCCCCCATATACCGCTCAACTCCATCCCTCCACCTCATCCTCGGTCTACCTCTCCCTCTCCCTCCCTCCACCTCACCTACATACACCTTCTTAGTCAGTCTTTCATTCTCCATTCTCTGCACATGTCCAAACCACCTTAGTGTATTTCTCCTAATCTTCTCAACCACATCCACATCCACCCCACAGCGTTCCTTCACTTCTTCATTCGTCAACCTGTCCCTCCACGTCACTCCACATGCTCCTGTCAAGTAACTCATTTCCACTGCTCTCACTCTTGACTTGTTCCCCTCTTCCAAGGTCCATGCCTCGCTTCCATACGCCAGGGTAGGGATCACAATACTATCATGCAGTGATTTCTTAACTTCCATACTCACCTCCCTATTTCTCATCACTGCTTTCAGTGTACCAACAACCTTCCTTCCCTGCTGTACCCTTTCACATACTTCATCCCCTAAAGTTCCATCCTTACTCATCACACTACCCAAGTACTTGAATGCACTCACATTCTCCATATCCTCACCATCCAACCTCACTACACACTCTGTGACTTCATTCCTCTCAAACACCATAACTTTACTTTTGTTTACATTAACTTTCAGATTCCTCTTCTTACACACTGTCCCAAATTCATTCACCAAACCTTGCAACTCCCATTCATCTTCACTCAACAATACTGTATCATCAGCAAACAGCAACACCGGAAGCTTCCAAATCTCACCCTCATTCATTAGAGCCACCCCCACATCCACTGCCCTACCCTGCACCTCCTTTACAACCCCATCCATGTATGTATTAAACAGCCATGGAGACATCACACAACCCTGTTTCAGTCCCACATTGAGATCAAAGAACTCACTCAGCCCACCATCCAATAAAAAAAATTTCATCCATACAAATGCTCTCAACTCTCCAACTCGAATTCTTCCCGCTCCTTCTGGCACCTTGCTAAAAATCTTTCTAACAACTTTACCTCATCATCCTTCCCTCCTCTTTTCTACTCTGATGGTTCTGTAGCTATTTCTTCTACTGATAAAGCAGATCTCTTCGCACAGACTTTCTCCTCCAATTCCACCTTGGATGATATCGGTGCTGTTCCTCCATCACTTCCCCCCTCTGACTTCCTCATGGCTGACATTAAAATTTCTTCAGTTGATGTATTTTCTGCCATCATTGGCCTCAGTACTAACAAGGCATATGGGCCTGATGGGGTCCCTCCTGTTGCCCTCAAGAACTGTGCTTCTGTGCTTACACCCTGCCTAGGCAAACTCTTTCGCCTTTGTCTGTCAACTTGTACCTTTCCTTCTTGCTGGAAGTTTGCTCTCATTCAGCCAGTCCCAATGAAGGGTGACCACTCCCAACCTTCCAACTATCGTCCAATTGCTTTAACGTCCTGTATTTCAAAGTTTTCGAGTCAATTCTCAATAGAAAAATTTTAAGGCATCTTTCCTATCACAACCTTCTTTCCGATCGTCAGTACGGGTTCTGTCAGGGACGCTCCACTGGCGATCTTCTCACCTACCTTTCAGACTCCTGGTCATCCTCCTTTCGGGACTTTGGCGAAAGCTTTGCCATTGCACTTGACATCTCAAAGGCTTTCGATCGAGTCTGGCATAAATCTTAATTTCCAAATTGCCCTCCTACGGTTTCTATCCTTCTATCTGTGCCTTCATCGCTAGCTTCCTTTCTGGTCGTTCTATAGCCGCTGTTGTTGACGGCCATCATTCTTCTCCTAGATATATCAACAGTGGTGTTCCTCAGGGCTCTGTCCTATCACCAACTCTCTTCCTTTTATTCATCAATGATCTTCTAAGCTGTACATCTAACCCTATTCACTCATTCGCTGATGACTCCACCCTTCACCTTTCCATTTGGTTCCCGCAACGCCCATCTCAACAGTTACTTCAACAAACAAGGGATGAGGCTATGGCACACCTAATGTCTGACTTGGCTGGTATCTCTGACTGGGGTAAAAATAATATGGTTGTTTTTAATGCATCTAAGACTCAGTTCTTACACCTATCAACCCGACAAAATCTTCAACAGGTATACCCACTAATGTTTAGTAGTATTCAGCTTAATCCTGCATCATCCTCGAACATGCTTGGGGTTTCACTTACTCGGGACTTATCTTAGAAAGATCATATTACATCTCTTGTAAAATCTGCTTCCAAGAGATTGGGTGTGCTAAGCCGACTCCGCTATTTCTTTACCCCTGCACAATTGTTGACTCTATACAGGGGTTTTATCCGCCCCTGTGTGGAGTACAACTCTCATGTGTGGGGAGGCTCCCCACATACAGCTCTTCTCAGTAGGGTGGAGTCAAAGACTTTTCGTCTCATTAACTCTCCTCCTCTTACTGACTCCCTTCAACCTCTGTCTCTTCGCCGCACTGTTGCATCTTTATCTCTTTTCTATCGCTACTTTAATGGTCACTGCTCCTCTGAACTGTCTGCTTGCATTCCTCCACCTCTACGACGGGCGCGTAGCACCCGTCTGGCAGCAAACTCTCATCCCTTTTCTGTCCAACTCTCTAATGCAAGAGTTAACCGTTACTCCCAGTCTTTCATTTATGCAACAGGTCAGCTCTGGAACTGTCTCCCTCTGTCTGTATTTCCTGCTGCCTATGATGTCCAGTCTTTCAAACGCAGTGTGTCCCGGCATCTCAAAATGATCTGATCTTGAATTTGGCTCTCTATTGTATTTTGTTTTTCTCTTGGAGGGAACTGTTACTGCTGGCTCATGGCCTTTGGTTCCTTCTTCCTCGCGTAAAAAAAAAAAAAATAATCCAAGCACTTACGGCAAGTCAGAATGAAAAGATTTTTCCTGTGTAAAGAACAAGTTTCTCTCTTCATTCAGACTACGGTTAACATTACTGGTTTTGGGGGTGTACAAAGAAAGAATTCAGTGCCAGGAAACGTGACACTCGCAGAGGTGAAGAACGCTGTGATGCGGCTGAGGTTGATGAGGTGTATGAAGTGATGATTAAGTGTCGTGGAGAGAGTGGAATGAAGTGCATGTTGGAGATATGTAGAAAGTCATGGATGATTGAAACTGTGCCAGTAGAGTGGAAAAGGGCAGTGATTGTGCCGCTGTACAAAATATAGGTGAGCCAAGTGAGTGCAAGAATTATCGTGGCATTAGTCTATTTGGAGTGGTAAGGAAGGTATATAGAAAAATTATTAAAAAAGAAAGCAAGAAAGACATCAGAAGTCCTAGTGATTGATGCACAGGGTAGCTTTAGGAGTGGCAGACGATGTGTGGATCAAATAACAGCAGCAAGACAGATAGTGGAGAAGGGGTGTGAGAAGGACTATAAGTCATATATGGATCTGGAAAAAGCATGTGACAAAGTAACCAGAGAAAAATTGCGGAAGGTTTTGCGCATGTACGGCGTAGATGGTAGCTGCTAGGTGCTGTCAAGAGCTTTCACGATAGTAATGAGGCATGTATAAGGGTAAATGGGCATCTAAGTGATTGGTTCACGATCAAAGTGGGTGTGCGACAAGGTTGTGTGATGTCCCCATGGTAGTTCAGTATACTGTATATATGGATGGGGTGATGAGAGAAGTTAAACCACGGGTAATGAAGAGAGGGATGGCGTTGATAATGAATGGTGATGGATAGAATATCTCAAATTTGCTGTATGTTGATGATGCAGTGCTTCTTACAAATACTGAATGAGAGCTTGATAGACTAGTGCAGAGTTTTGTAGATATCTGTGAACGCCGTGCCTTGAGAGTAAATGTAGAAAAGAGTAATGTGATGGTTTCTGGGGAAGAAGGTGACTCCCAGTGTGATGTTACAGTGAATGGAGAGAGACTGGAGTTGGTGAGAGGGTTCAAATACCTGGGTACAGTGATAGAAAATACAGGAAAATGTGCCAGAGAAGTGGACAGTAGAGTGACACAAGGAACAGCTGGTGCTAAGAATGCCTCGATAAAAAAAACAGAGCCTTAAGTGTTGTAGCTGTGCCAGGCCTATAATTATGAAGGAGTGTTAGTGCCAACTTTAACAACTCTCTCCCTCTCTCTTCATACATACTTACATATATATATATATATATATATATATATATATATATATATATATATATATATATATATATTTTCGTTTCCGTTTTTGAAGGCTCCAACATGCTTGCATGCATCGGCCTTGGTCACCTAATGGCAGCTCTCCATGCTACTCGATCTCTGGCAGTTTCTCTGTTTAGTCCCCTAACCCTGAGGTGACACTCAGTGACCTCATCCCAGGCCTTCTTTGGTCTACCTCTCACCACCCTACCCCTAACATTAATATTTCTCACTTTCTGCACCCAGATATTAATCCCCCATCCTCTCCACATGCCCAGACCATCTCAATCTATCTCTCCCCATCACAACACCAATACACTCCACTTCTATCCTACCTTTCAACTCTTCGATCATAAACCAAGCCCCTCCAACCCAGGCCACGCACCCAAGGACACACTGCACTGCACATCCACCTAATCATTGCCATTTCTGTACAATTAAGCCTGCGAATATCCTCTTCCTTTACTGCCCAGGTCTCACTACCATACAGTGTTGCACTTATAAAACATGCCGCATACAAAGATCCCTTAGCACGGAGAGAGAGTCCTCTCAATGTCAGGAGAGGCAACCGCTCCATGAACTTCCTCCAACCACTCCTGCCCCACCTCCAGCACGTAACATGTCTCCCAGATAACAAAACACTTCCACTACACACACAAGAGACTCACAAGTAAGTTCAATCCTTTACATGCCTGGATATATATATATATATATATATATATATATATATATATATATATATATATATATATATATACTGTATGTCTATAGCCCGACGCCCTAATCCCGCAAAGGGTGGCCGCAGACAAAACGCCTCCAAGTCGCTCTGTCACCCACCATTTGACTACCCTCCCCCCAGCTCACCCCCCCTCCCTCATATACCTCTCAACTCCATCCCTCCACCTCATCCTCGGTCTACCCCTCCCTCTCCCTCCCTCCACCTCACCTACATACACCCTCTTAGTCAGTCCTTCATTCTCCATTCTCTCCACATGTCCAAACCACCTCAGTGTATTTCTCCTAATCTTCTCAACCACATCCACATCTACCCCACAACGTTCCTTCACTTCTTCATTCGTCAACCTGTCCCTCCATGTCACTCCACATGCTCCTCTCAAGTAACTCATTTCCACTGCTCTCACTCTTGACTTGTTCTCCTCTTGCAAGGTCCACGCCTCGCTTCCATACGTTAGGGTAGGAATCACGATACCATCATGCAGTGACTTCTTAACATCCATACTCACCTCCCTATTTCTCATCACTGCTTTCAGTGTACCAACAACCTTCCTTCCCTGCTGTACCCTTTCACGTACTTCATCCCCCAAAGTTCCATCCTTACTCATCACACTACCCAAGTACTTGAATGCACTCACATTCTCCATATCCTCACCATCCAACCTCACTGCACACTCTGTGACTTCATTCCTCTCAGACACCATAATTTTACTTTTGTTTACATTAGCTTTCAGCTTCCTCCTCCTACACACTGTCCCAAATTCATTCACCAAACCTTGCAACTCCCATTCATCTTCACTCAACAATACTGTATCATCAGCAAACAGCAACACCGGAAGCTTCCAAATCTCACCCTCATTCATTAGGGCCAGCCCCACATCCACTGCCCTACCCTGCACCTCCTTTACAACCCCATCCATGTATATATTAAACAGCCATGGAGACATCACACACCCCTGTTTCAGTCCCACATTGAGATCAAAGAACTCACTCAGCTCACCATCCACTCGCACCGTAGCCCTAGCTCCCTCGTACATACTCTTCACAGCACTCAACAATTTCCCCTCCACTCCATATATTCTTAATACCTTCCACATACCTTGCCTATCTATTCTGTCATAAGCTTTCTCCAAGTCCATGAAGGCAGCATACACTTTCCTTCCCTTCTCTAGATACTTCTCCACTAAACATCTTATAACAAATATCTGATCTACACACCCTTTTCCCTTCCTAAATCCCCCTTGTTCTTCTCCAACTAGCTCCTCTGTCATATGCCTAACCCTATCAATAAGTATTCTACCATATATTTTACCAGTCACACTAAGAAGGCAAATACCCCTATGGTTACCACATACTTCTCTCTCCCCTTTTCCTTTGTACATAGGAACAATTATAACTGATTTCAAGTCCTCTGGAACCCTTCCCTCTTCCCAAGCCAATCTACACAATTTCCATATCCACTCCACAACAAAATCACCCCCATACCTAAGCATTTCACCACACACTCCATATATATATATATATATATATATATATATATATATATATATATATATATATATATATATATATATATATATATATATATATATATATATATATATATATAAAGGAGCGTTGTGGTGTTGATGTGGATGTGATAGGAAGTTTTATGAGGAACACACTGAGGTGGTTTGGCCATGTGGAGAGGATGGAGGGTGAAAGACTGACGAAGAGAGTGTATGTGAGTGAGGTGGAGGGGGGAAGAGGGAGGGGGAGGCCGAGGATGAGATGGAGGGATGGGGTGGAGAGGTATATGAGAGAGGGGTGTGTGAGTTGGGAGCAGGGCAGTGAAATGGCGGGGGACAGGGCGACTTGGAGGTGCTTTGTTTGTGGCCACCCCAAACGGGATTGAGGCGTCTGGCAATATATATATATATATATATATATATATATATATATATATATATATATATATATATATATATATATATATATATATATATACAATATCATCATCATCATCATCATCATCATCATCATCATCAGCCATAACTAGTCCACTGCTGAACAAAGGCCTCCCCCAACCTTTTCCACGAATTCCTTGACTGAGCCAATCTTTGCCACGTTTTCCCTGCAAATTTCTCAATCTCATCTCTCCATCTCCTGTCTGGCCTTTTTCTGCTACGCTTACATTCTCTTGGTGTCCAGTCCGTCAGCCTCTTACTCCATCAGTTATCCCTTATTATTGCTATATGGCCTGTCCACCTCCATTTCTGTTCTTTTATAACTTCTATGATATCTTTGACTTTAGTCTGCTCTCTCACCCAAGTTGATCTTTTCCTGTCTCTTATAGATATTCCCAACATTGACCTTTCCATTGCTGTCTGAGAACGGATTAATTTATTTTCCATTGATTTTGTCAGTTTCCAGGTCTCACAACCATACGTCATAGCTGGAATTATACATTCGTTATATACTTTTCGTTTCATACAAACTGGTAATATATATATATATATATATATATATATATATATATATATATATATATATATATATATATATATATATATATATATATATATATATATATATATATATATATATATATATATATATATATATATATATATATATATATATATGTGTGTGTGTGTGTGTGTGTGTGTGTGTGTGTGTGTACATCACGGCAGCTATAACGAATATTAAATATGTACAATAGTCCTATGAACAAACACATTGAGAAAAATATTGGTCTGCAGTATGGGTCTGGAGTCAGTGAAAAATCATTAAGGAGTTTGCTGTTTGTAAATTATTAGTTAATAAAAACAAAGTGTATATATAAAAGTGGTGTTTAATTTACAAACACTATTGATTTTAGGGGAATACAAATGTAAAATTGAACTAATTACTGGTCATACTTTTTCATCATCATTCTACCCATAAATGTCATTTGTTGCGAATATGTTGTGAAAGTGGACACTGTTGTACAACGTGCACCTCTTGTCAGCACTTGTCCTCATGAGCACAGCTACTCCGCCATTGGCGGGTGGCTACACTCCTTCCTGCTCCACCTGCCCACCTCCACCGCCAAGGAGTATGCCGACAGCTGAAAACGACTGAAAGCTGTCCTGTATTATTAGCTGATATTGTGCTTCCAGATATAAAGTAAATGTACTGTTAAGCTAGGGTTCGTTTCTCTGTACAGATTTTTCCGTGGTGAGTCTGACTGGATATACCACTTGTTTCAACGGCAACTGTTGTCATCCATATCATTACTTAACAATTCTGATACATAGGTTCTTTTAGTACATTAAGTATTATGGGTTATTATAATTGCAAAGACTAAGCGGTCATTAATCATAAATGACTATTCATGCCAAATTCTTCTTTTAAAAATAGCTCTGTTTGCTCCATACTAAATGTTTGAGAAGGGGATAATCAGACGGTACAATTATCGTTTAAGCCCCAACCCCCCTTTAATTTTGCTTTTTCAGAAACCTACTAATTTTTGTTATTTCTGTAGGATATAGATTGTATATTTTACCCCCCAAATTACCCGTTTTCGAGTTTTTGCTCCCTCCTTTCCCCACTTCAACCCCCCCGAAACGGGCATTTTGCGATATAATCAGCAATAAAAATCGTACAGAAATCACATTGAAATAGGTTTTAAAAAGAACTGAATATTTGATTAACTGTGCATCCTAACCTACCCTAACCAGTCAAACGTAACCTTGTATAAGGCTGTGCTGTGTTAACTGAAGTAACTTTGTCCTTTTTTTTTTCACTAATCTAACCTAACCTAACCAATTAAACCTAACCTTGCATAAGGCCATGCTCTATTAAATGAACTAACCTTAAGTCACTGGCTGTTGGCTTGCCCGTGTGACTTGTAGAGATGTGCTGCAGCGACGAAGAAGTGAAGGAGTGTAGCAGTGGTACGTTCCTTTAGGAAGAAATATTTTGAGAAATACTGACGAAAGTGTTCCGTCTTCATTCTTGGACGTTTTGTCCAGGAATTTAATAGAAACATGGTCGTTTTCGAAAAAAAATTACAGTGAATTCGTAAAACCCATTGTCACAACTCGGACAGTTGCACTGGATGATCGCCATAGCTAGACTAAATTCTAATTCATTTCAAGGGCTTCCCTTTCCTTTTTAGGGAAATTAGGTTTGAAATGACTGCCCTGAAACAAAAGAAATTGTAAGGAGGTCACTCATTGGCCATAGTCCATGATTCACTCAAAATGACCGCCCTTGACATCAGGTTGCTTACTGGTCGCCGCTCAAGGCCGGTAAAGCGTGGTGGAAACCAGCGTACATACGCGCTCTTAAGTCACCAGATCTGGTCGCGAGAAGACCAGCTTCCGACCGAAATTTCAGAAAAAACAAAAAAAAAGTCTGTGTTGCCCTTATTACTGAGCTGTGGTGGTAAGTGCTGGTACTCAAACTTCTTGTCATCAAGAGAACTATCCAATTCGAACAGAAAAATAATGAATTCCGTTAGGAGCTGAAACGATAATAGAAACAACCAGACTCTAGGTGGGACATATCGTAACAGCATGTCATTCAAACGCCCAGCAGTTGCTTGACTGACCAGTTACAGAGCTTAATTACTGGCCTCAGATCTGCATTCATCCAGGCCTCACTCCCATATATGATGGTCGGAATACGTGTAGCCATAAAAATTGACTTATTCACTGTACTGTACTGTACAGTAGATGGAATATTTTTTTTTTTTTTTTTTTTTTTTAATACGTGAACCCTGACTGTGGAAGATACAGAACCGTGAAACGTGAAAGGCGAGCCTAAACATATGGAATGACTGCATGTTTTAAAACTAACCCATCCGGTCTCATTGGCTCTATATCTAACAGATGGCCACAAACAACAACAAAATTGAATCTAGATTCATAATGTTTTTTATCATTTTCATCACAGAAATGTTTTAAAATCTCTAAATTCATCAACGTAATGTACTCTAGAAGTAGATAACAGAAATGTATCGTCCATTAATACAACCAAATGCAACTATGACAGAAATTACACTGATCTTATGCTTTATGACCTCATAAACATAGCAATATAATATAAAGAGTAGGCAAGAGGTGGGTGACCCTAGACGTACACCAATCGTAACTAATATAACTGACAGACAGAGAGACAGACGTAATGTGTGTGTGTGTGTGTGTCTTCCAGAAATTTCAGTATGGTAATTCGTAGCAGAAAAAAAAAAAATCGTAAAGGTACAGGTTTCGGAGGAAGAGTTCGCGAAAAAAAATTAAGTGGCATTTCAGGTCTTGTGAAAAAAGTGGAGATTTAGAGCAGCATTCTTAAGGCTCGGTTTTGGCATGAGTTTAGTAAGCTCAGCCATCTATTTCCTTCCATCTGTGCTCGCTGGGTAGCGAGACAGTATACCTTTTCATCATTTTCACTGCATTTTTCTCTTATTTATTCCTACTCTTACTCTTGTGCATTATATATCTTCTCAATTTTTTGTATCACAACTTAAGATGGAGATTATGATGCTGTTAGTTAAGTATTTCGTTTATTTCCTTCCATTTAACACAACTGAGTAGGAAGTGAGTGATTATTTCCATCATTATATTGCATATAGGGCCAATTTTAGCATGTGTTGGTATGTACGCTAAATGTGTGCTGGTTGCATTCCTCAAATCCCATAAGGATTTGAAACGTGTAGTGTCTATCAAACGCGTAGTCTCTAACAAAAACAGCCCCAGTGCCTCTGATAGCCCATGTGCCAGATGAATGGGATGTTTAGTAGCCCAAGCATGGAGTATCTCAAGCCTCGTAATACTTTTATTTGCGGTCGGCCACAAGAACTGCACAGCACATTCCAGATGTAACCATACATGAAAATTGAGCAGGGAGAGTATCGTTTCCCCATTTTTTCGTGAACTGCTTTAATATTGTATAGAAGCCTCTATTTTTTTTTCCTCCATTGCAGTGCTCTGATTGGAGGACGCGATGTCACTGTTGACAACTATAACTAGGAGTTTCTCCAAATCATTACTGGTTACTACACATGGTTCTTGAATTTGCAGGTTCAGTGTTCATCACCGTTTGGACCACTCCCCTGTCTTGACAAAGTCCCTACGAAGGTCATTTGTCTTTTCCAGGCTTTTATCTTTCCAGCAACGAAGCATTACTTCCTACTTTTCTGTCGTTCAACTATGGATGGCCACATTTACATCACTGATATAATAATTGATATAATCGCTGATAAAACCCAGGGGCACTCCACCTGTAACTGACTCCAAACTAGAAGTTTTCCCATTACCAACTATTCTCTGCACCGTTCGATCAGCCAATAGTGAATCCATCAAGTTAATTCACCCTGAATTCTTAGAGCACGAGTTTTTGCCAATGAGGTACTATATCATCTTTTTTATTGATGTCCAGCAATGGAAGTAAGATTTTTTTTTTCTTTTTTTTGAATGCAAGGAAGAAGGAACCAAAGTCCAGAAGCCCACAAGATTGTTTTCTCAAAGAAAAATAATATTAAAATAACAGAGAGCCAGCTTCAAGATCTGTTCATTTGGAGAAGCCTGGACACACTGCGTTTAAAAGACGGGGGGTCATAGACAGTAGGAAATGAAGACAGAGGAAGACAGTTTCAGAGTTGGCCGTTGCTTACATGAAGAACTGGAGAAATGGTTAATTCTTGCTTTAGAGATTTGGACAGAAAAGGTGTTAGAGTTTGTTGTAAGGCGGGTGCTATGTGCCCACAGTAGTGGTGGAGGAATGCAAACATACAGTTCAACGGGCAGCATCCATAGAAGTACAGATAGAAAAAAGATAAAGATGCAGCAGTGCGGCAAAGAGACAGGTTGAAGGGAGGCCGTAAGGGGAGGAGATCTGACGAGCTGAGATGCCTTTGACTCCACATTTTTCGGAAATGCTATATGTGGGGAGCCTCCCCACACACGAGAGTTGTACCCTACACAGGGGCGAATGAAACCTCTGCTTAAAGTTAACAACTGTGCAGGTATAAAGAAGGCACTGAATCGGCTTAGGACTTCTAATCTCTTGGAAGCAGATTTCTCAAGAGAGGTAATATGGTCTTTTCAAGATAAATGCCATGAGAATGAAACCCAAAGTTTTTTCGAAGATGATGCAGGATATAGCTGTATGTTGTATATATATATATATATATATATATATATATATATATATATATACTGTATGTATATATATATATATACGCTGGGTGGTAACCATATAACCAAACCGTATGTGCTCCGTGCGTGTCAGCAAGTGGGTCGGTGGAGGGTTAGTGCTCCTCCCCGTAAAACAAATAACTCAGTGTCAAATGGCCACCCCTTATGGGATTGTTGCATCCGCCAAAATATATATATATATATATATATATATATATATATATATATATATATATATATATATATATATATATATATATATATATTTGATACTGCTGCGGAAGATTTTGACAGGTCGAAAGTTGTAAGATTTAAGATTTTGATGCTTTAAAAACAAAATTACTTTGACTTCAATCATATATATGAGCTATGTTAGATTTTAAGTGCTCCATAGCCTCATCCCTTGCTTGTTGAAGTAACTGCTGAGATGACCGTTGTGTGAAACAAGTGGAAAGGTAAACGGTGGTCATCAGCATATGAGTGGATAGGGTTAGATGTACAGCTTGGAAGGTCATTGATGAACTGAAGGAAGAGACTTGGTGATGCGACAGAGCCCTCAGGAGTGAGAATATTGATTGCCCTAGGAGAAGGACGATGTCCGCCTACAACGGCTACAGAACGACCAGAAAGGAAGCTAGAGATGAAGGCGCAGATAGAAGGAAAGAATCGGTAAGAGGGCAGTTTGGAAATTAAAGATTTATGTCAGACTCAAGTGAAAGCGTTTGAGATGGCAGAACTTTTGCACAGGCCCGAAAAGAGGATGACTAGGAGTTTGAAAGAAAAGTGAGAAGGTCGCCAGTTGAACGTTCGTGGCGGAACCCACACTGGCAACTGGAAAGAAGGTTTTGATAAGTGAGGAGCTTTTATGTTTAAAGTATATTAAGAGAATAAAAAAAAAAAAACTTTTGAAAATACAGGTTTTCAAAGGCAATGGGGGATAATTAGAGGGCGGGGAATGGTCACCCTTCACTGGGACAGGCTGAATGAGAGCAAATTTCCATCAAGAAGAAACGGTGCAAGTCTACAGAGGAAGGCAAAAGAGTTTATCTGGACAGGGTGTAAGCACACAAGCACAGTTCATGAGGCCAAGAGGAGGGACCCCATCATGCCTATATGCCTTGGTAATATTGAGGCCAGTGAGGACAGAAAGACATCAGTTAATGATTTAATTTCAATCATGAGGAAGCCATTTTTGTCAGTTGCCACACATTAATTCTCATAGTTGTTTGTATCGGTTTAATCATTTAGAAAGTCGCGGCTTCACCCAGATAATTGAAATTTTTTGTCGTTACCCAGAATAAACTGTGTAATTGAGACGCAACTGATATTTATATAATTTGCACCATCACCAGTAATGAATATTTCGGTGTGTCATAAGTAGGAAAAATTTTGCAAGACAGAGCTCTTAGTGAACACTCTTAACTAATAGGAACACACACACACACACACACACACACACACACACACACACACACACACACACACACACACACACACTCACTCACTCAATTCACATCACGGTTATGTGTTTGGATTCTTCCACACACACACACAGTGCACATCACGGTTATGTGTAAGGTTTCCTCTAATACCAACTTCGTGAACAGGCAGGATTCCGAAGCGGGTGCTCGACTACTGATCATCTACACACAGTGAAGCAGCTAATTGAGAAAACTACAAAATATAATAAATCACTGTGCTTAGGTTTTGTTGATTACGAAAAGGCTTTCGACTCAGTGGAGCACATAGCAATTATAAATTCATTGCAAGAACAAGGAGTGAATGAGAACATTGTAAAACTGCTCGAGAAAATATATAAAGAGGGAACTGCTCCAGTTAAATTGCATAACGACTCAGAAAAAATTAAGATTGAGAAGGGTGTGCGTCAGGGAGATATAATTTCACCAAAATTATTTACAGCATGCCTAGAAAGTATTTTCAGAAAGCTAGACTGGGAAAACAAAGGAGTGAACATAGATGAAGAAAAGCTAAACCATTTAAGATTTGCAGATGACATTGTCCTAATCTCAGAAACAGCAGAGGCATTGCAAGAAATGTTAAATGACCTGAACAGAGAAAGTCTCGAAGTAGGAATAAAGATGAACCAGAGTAAAACTAAAGTAATGTTTAATCCTCAAACACCAATGAGCGTCATCAGAATAAGTGGAGAAATTCTTGAAGAAGTCGAGGGGTACAATTACTTGAGACAATCACTAAAATTAACGAAAGATAATAATAGCGAAATAAAAAGGCGCATTACAATTGGATGGAAAGCTTTCGGTAAACACTGGGACATTATGAAAAGAAGCTTGCCAGTTTGTATGAAACGAAAAGTATACAGTATAATGAATGTATTATTCCAGCTATGACTGACAAAATCGATGGAAAGTAAATTAATCCGTTCTCAGACAGCAATGGAAAGGTCAGTGTTGGGAATATCATTAAGAGACAGGAAAAGATCAACTTGGGTGAGAGAGCAGACTAATCAATCAATCAATCAATCATTTCCTGTGGCACCCCACGGGATGCATAGGGCCTCAATGAACTCTCTCCACCAATATTTGTCTCTTGCCATCTCCTTCAGGTCCCACCAACACTCCTCTCCTGCTTCTTTTTTCATTGTCCTCAACCAGGTTTCCCTCGGCCTACCTCTACCTCTTCTTCCTCTAGCAGTCCACTCTGGCACATCCTGTATTAAATTACCTTCTTTTCTGTATATGTGCCCCAGCCACTTCCAGCGAGACAGTCTCACATATTCATTAACTGGTTCCACTCTCGTAATATCCCTTACTCTTGCATTTGTAACTCTGTCTTGCCACTTTACCCCAAGAATCCTTCTCAGTATTTTATTCTCAAATCCTATACCATGACTCATGTCCGTAAATTAAAATTGGTCTAACCATGGACTTGTAAATTTTCACTTTTGTATGTACCGAAAGCATATTATTATTCCAAACAGATTTCAACATTCCAACAGCTCGCCAAGCCTGTCTAATCCTCTCCTCAATTTCATTGTTTACTGATCCATTAGATGATACAATTGTTCCCAGATATTTAAAGTTTTCTACATTCTTCACCACATTATTCTCAATTACACAATCGATTTGGTTCTCCACGTTCATATTAATAATTTCAGTCTTTCCACAATTTATTACCAATCCCACTTTTTCTCCTTCCTCCACCAGACAATCAAGCACCCTCTGCGGCTCGTAAATACTTCCGCAAATCAGTACAATATCATCAGCATAGTCCAAATCCATCAGCTTCTTATTTTCTTTCCAGTTAATTCCTGCACCTGTTCTCCTTACAACCTTTTTCATAACATAATCCATAACTAAAACAAACAACAATGGCGAAAGAACTAATCCACGAATCACTCCTGACCTAACTTGAAATGGATCACTCAAAGAACCACCCACCATTACCTTACAAAAAGTACCTTCATGCAGGCTTCTAATAATATTTACAAACTTTTCTTGTATACCATAGAATCTCATAATTTTCAACATAGCTCCACGTGAAACACTATCAAACGCCTCAAAATCCACAAAACACATACTAAGTGGCATTTTCATCTCATTAGCTTGTTGCATTAGATGCCTTACAATAAAAATCTGATCATTACAACCTCGACCCTTTCTAAAGCCCGCATGTTCTTCTCTTAAAAGATATAAAAGAACAGAGATGGAGGTGTGCAGGCCATGTAGCAAGAATAAGGGATAATCGATGGAGCAAGAGGTTGACTGACTGGACACCAAGATATTGTAAGCATAGCAGAAAAAGGTCAGACAGGAGGTGGAGGGATGAGATAGAGAAAGTTGCAGGGAAAACGTGGCAAAGATTGGCTCAGTCAAGGAATTCGTGAAGAAGGTTGAGGGAGGCCTTTGTTCAGCAGAAGACTTGTAATGCCTGATGAAGATGATGATGAATTAGACTATATAAGATTGGCTCAGTCAAGGAATTCGTGGAGAAGGTTGGGGGAGACCTTTGTTCAGCAGTGGACTTGTAAATATATATATATATATATATATATATATATATATATCATCAGCCGTTTGAGTATCCACTGCAGGACCGGCCTATCCCGACCGAAGTCGGGTCGATACAGCCAATGTATCTCAACTAAGTGGCTTAGGCAGTCTGGTAGAGACTGTATGTAGAGTGAGAAGTGTTTGTAAATGTACTTGTAGTGTTGTAGAGGCTTTGGATGTGTGTGTAGTCTGTGAACCAAGTGTAGTCGGCCCGCGCAAGCCGACTGGGTGCAAGCATACATTATAGTAAGCGACACTGGTTCAACCACAGCACCCCTTGTGTCCGCCAATGTAGTATGTGGCTGGGTGAACACTCCCAAAGTTTATTAGCCTGGCAGGGCGCGAACCCTAGCTCACCCGTGTACGAAAACGCACACTCTACCACTGAGGCTCATATATATATATATATATATATATATATATGCTGATATTTACATGGGGAAGGAAATACAAAATATGCCAAACGTGTATTAGGCTACTAAAGTGGCATAAGGTCCATTCTAGATGATAAGGAATTGGGACGATCCCGAGGTAAGGCTCCTGCTGTTGAGGGCATGTGTGAAGGGGTCCAAAGGCATAGCCGCACCTCCCTTCCATAGATCAATGTCCGCATGGACAATGCCATGTAAGGACCTGCTCTCTTGTGATATGCATGAAACTTTGGCTGTCATGATATAGGTAAGCAGTACCGATGAGGGGAGCAGTTGGATGAACTCGGTTACAGATAGGTAGGGCTTTCTCTCTGTGTTTTCTGTGTGTTTCATGTCAATTTGTACATAAGGCGATTTTATATATAATTAAAAGATAAGGTGATATATGAAGGAAAATTTACTGTAAGAGCTGAGCAGATAATAGGTAGTGATCATCAACTTGTGTTAAAGATTAAAATAAAACTTAAGAGAAACGTTAATGGTAATTGTACAGGAGGTAATGAATATGATTTTGATGAGCTAAGAAATGATGAGAACACGAAGGAAAAGTTTCGGTGGGAAGGAAGGAACAGGTTTCTAGTCCTGTAGACTTTGATGGAATGTGAAGACAATGATATTAATCAAATGTGGAGAGAGGTAAAAGAGGTTTTACATAAGAGTGCCAAGGTTACTATTAAGAAAAGGGAAAAGCGAGAAGGAAAAAGTGGATGTCAGATGAAACATGAAATGCAAGTCAGAAAAGGAAAGAGGCGAAGTTAAGAAGTGAAGAACAACATGTTGATAACCAGGTAGTTGAAGTACTTAGAGCAAAGTACTGTAGTTTACGTTCTGAAGTAAAAAGACTCGTTAGAGGAGGCTTTATGATGAAAAGGCAACAGAAACAGAAATTTAGTTTAGTAAAAATGGCGGCCAGAGCACGAGAGCAGTGTATCAGGCCACAAAGGAGTTAACTGGGACTGAAAAGAGAAGGAAGGAAATACCTTTACAAGATAGAAATGGTAACGTGTTGAATAAAGATCTGGATGTAAAAGGAAGGTGGAAAGAGCATTTTGAATCTGTTCTAAAGAGACCAATCCCAGCTGAAGAGGACATTTTGCCAGCCGAGAGATATCTGCAGATAGAAACAGGGGGTATAACCTTGGAAGAGGTAGCAAAATCTATAAAGAAATTAAAGAATTTTAAGGCCTTAGGAGAGGATGGAATATTTCCTGAAATGCTTAAGGTGGAAAATTATGAGTTGATGAATGCGCTTTTGAAACTTTTTAATGTGGCTTGGGATAATGATGGAATTCCAGAAGAGTGGTAAAATGGAGTAATTATAAAATACCAAAAAAGGGAGATTTAAGTGTGTGTGGAAACTGGAGGGGGATAACTTTGACACCTATAGTTGCAAAAGTCTTTTCCAAAATTTTTTTGAACAGAATAGAGACAGTAATTAATAAAATTTTAAGAGAAGAACAAACTGGATTTAGAAAGGGTCGAGGTTGTAATGATCAGATTTATGTCGTAAGGCATCTAATGCAACAAGTTAATGAGATGAAAATGCCACTTAATATGTGTTTTGTGGATTTTGAAAAGGCGTTTGATAGTGTTTCACGTGGAGTTATGTTGAAAATTATGAGATTCTATGGTATACCAGAAAAGTTTGTAAATATTATTAGAAGCCTGCATGAAGGTCCTTTTTGTAGGGTAATAGTGAGTGGTTCTTTGAGTGATCCATTTGAAGTTAGGTCAGGAGTGATTCAAGGAGGAGTTCTTTCGCCTTTGCTGTTTGTTTTAGTTACGGATTATGTTATGAGAAAGGTTGTAAACAGAATAGGTGAAGGAATTAACTGGAAGTATTTACGAGCTGCAGAGGGTACTTGATTGTCTGGTGGAGGAAGGAGAAAAAGTGGGATTGGTAATAAATTGTGGAAAGACTGAAATTATTAATATGAACGTGGAGAACCAAATCGATTGTGTAATTGGGAATAATGTGGTGAAGAATATAGAAAATTTTAAATATCTGGGAAAGATTGAATCATCAAATGGATTACTGAACAATGAAACTGAGGAGAGGATTATACAGGCTTGGTGAGCTGTTGAAATGTTGAAATCTGTTTGGAGTTATAATATGCTTTCGGTGTATACTAAAGTAAAAATTTACAAGTCCATGGTTAAACCAATATTAATTTATGGGCATGAGTCATGGTACAGTACAAATGCAACAGATCAGAAAGTATTAGGATTTGAGAATAAAATACTGAGAAGGCTTCTTGGGGTAAAGTGGCAAGACAGAGTTACAAATGAAAGAGTAAGGGCTATTACGAGAGTGAAACCATTTGATGAATATGTGAGCCTGTCTCACTGGAAGTGGCTGGGGCACATATACAGAAAAGAAGACAATTTAATACAGAATGTGCCAGAGTGGACTGCTAGAGGAAGAAGAGGTAGAGGCAGAAGCAGGAGAGGAGTGTTGGTGGGACCTGAAGAAGATGGCGAGAGACAAATATTGGTGGAGAGAGTTCATCGAGGCCCAATGCATCCTGTGGGATGCCACTGGAAATGACTGATTGATACTTATCTCATTTTTGTTTATTGAGGGGTTGAATTTTGCTTTGGAATTGTATAATTATAATTATCTCAATATAGTATTATCTCTCACCCTTTAGTTAATAATTCTGTATGAGAAATACACAGAGTTTAACCACTTTAAGAAGAGATGAGAAGTCTCTTTTCTGGCATAAAGCTCATTCTGAAATAAGCTAGTCCCAAAGACATCTCTTGAGTGAAAATAAAAAAAAATTCAGTATTAAACTATAACCTACTGGTAATATGTTACATTAAGAATAAATGAAGAGCTCCGTGAGGTCACTCCCAATTAAGTCCAAACAACACACTTAAAATAAAAAATAACGCTTCTAGTCTTCAGGAGTAGACATTAGATACAGTAGTCCTAAAATATAAGCAACTGGGAGAATGAGAGTAATTTCTTCATATATATATTTTTAAATAACTGCGATTAAAAACAAGTAATAAGGAACTTGGTAAGCGAGCTGATTTGTTAGGGTCAAATCCAAACTCATAGGGCGAGTTTTTTTCTCGCTCTAAAAATTTTTTAAGTTAAAACGGAATCTATAATCATAACAATGCATCTGATTAACCCATACCATGCTGGGCAAAAATGTGAACTGATACCCCTCTATGCTGGCCGATTTTTTTTTTTTTTTTTTTTTTTTTCAGAGATCCTGGCACTAATAAATGTAATTACTAAACCCAGAAAGTTGGTTGAATCGAGTCAGGTTGGTGCCACTCTACCTATGAAACCTTTGAGGTTATTGAGAGACTGGACGGCTGTGAGCCTGTGAACCGATTTCATTTTTTTTTTTTTTTTATGGCTAAATGGGCTGAATACATCAATGTAAGATCCTTGGTACTGATAAAAATAATCACCAATGCCAGAAAGTTGGCTGAATCGAGTCAGGTTGGTGCCACTCTACATGTGAAATCTTTGAGGTTACTGAGAGAGCAGGTTGTCTGTGGGCCTGTGAACCAATTTGGAATTTTTTGTGGGTAAATGGGCTTAATATATCAATATGAGACCCTTGGCACTAATAAAAATAATCACCAAAGTCAGAAAGTAGGTTGAATTGAGTCAGGTTGGTGCCAATTGACTGCTGAAATCTTTAAGGTTACTGAGAGAGCAGAGCAGCTGTGAGCCTATGAAGACTTACTCGCCTCCCACACTCCTAAATCAGTGTTTTAAGCATAACAGAGAAATGTCTGAAGTTTGCGAGATATTTTATTACCTTCCAATTTACTTTGGTTGCTTGCAATGATATCTCAATGCTGTAGGACATAGATCCACGTCACAGGCGATTTTGAAGGGGACGTAGATCAACGTCACTAGCATGGTAGCCTATGGGTTAAAAAAGTCAGTATTGTGATAAATGACAAAATGAGCATTGTCTTTTTTTAGTGGTTCTACCCCTTGTGATTAGAAGTCGCATATACTGATTTGTGCTAAAACAAAGTTCGAAAAGGTGGTAAAATCACCATGATAATAGCTTATATCTAATGTAAGATTAGTTTATCTAATGAAGTGGCTGAAATTCGAAGGTATTAGATAGTAAATCTAAAAAGTGGATTATGTAGCTCTTTCATTAAAATTTATCAAGATTTAAAAGATTTTTACTTTAATCAGATGCTTTGAAGGCTTTCAGTTAAATTAATTTATATACAGCACAGTAGGAAATATCTTAGATGAACACTTTTTATGCTTATACACTAACATATCTATAAATCTCAGTGAATAGTCATATTATAAGATTTGCAATTTAATGTCTTAACAATTCCTCTATGAAATTTGAATGAAACGATTATTGTTTTTCTTTTTTCAAGAAATCATAAAGATATTGGTACTTTATGTTTTATTCTAGGAGTCTGAGCTGGATTGGTTGAGACTTCTTTGTGGTTAGTAATTCGACCCGAGCAAGGGCAACCAAGAAGGTTAATTGGAGAAAATCAAATTTATGATGTAGTTGTTTCTGTTGATGCTTTCATTATATATTTTTTTTTTTTTTTTTTTTTTTTTTTTTTTAGCTATATGTTATAATTGAGATTTGGAAACTGATTGGTTCCCTTAATTATGGGTGCACCAGATATAGCACTTCCCCAAATACATAAAATTTTGGTTATCACCTCCTTCATTGACTTTACTATTAATAAGAAGGGTAGAATGGGGAGTAAGGACTGGATGGAGCATATATCCTCCTCTATCAGTAGCTATTGCCCTTGCTCGTGCATCTGTTGATTTAAGTGGAGTTTCTTAAATTTTAGGAGCTATTAATTTCATAACTACAGTTATTAATATACGACTCCGGGGTATAACAATAGATTAAATACCTTTGTTTACTTGACTAGTATTTATTACAGCTGTTTTACTTTTAATTTCTCTACCTCTCTTAGCTGAAGCCATTACTATTGTTATGTCCCCATCCCAGGCTGCCAGAGGCTCCAGTAGCAGTAGATCAGTATAGAAAGGGAGTTGCCCAGAGAGCTGTTCTTCTTAGAGGCAGCCTTTAGGTGTACAGTAGACAGGATTAGCTCAGGTGTCGTAAATAAACACTGGCTCTATAAGTTCACTGTCTTTTATTTCAAAATAATTGCACTTTAAGATTTGCAACTTCATTATTTTCACAAGCACCGAAGATACACAAACTGCAATAACACTTCACTGTTTGGCAACAACACTGCACTATGTTCACAAGTACCGAAAATATACAAACTTAACTGCACTAACACTAGACTACGCTCAAACTGAACTGAAACCGACAACCTGTTCGAATCTCTTCTGCATCCTTATATAAGTTTCCTGTATTCTAGAGTGTTCTACACTTCTTTACAGTTCTAGTGTATTCCAGAGAGAGCAACAGTTACAGCAGTTACCAATTCGGAAACATCAAAAACATGCCAGAGTTTTCTTACACTGCATAACACTCTAAATTATTTAGCGTACAAACTTAAATGAAATTACATTATTTAACGATCACAATAATATAACATTATTGAGAGAAGGAACACAAAAATTTAGGTACAGCTTACAAAATAACTATGCTCACAAACAGCAGGCTAACTGGCAACTCAAACTCGTACGAGATCTATGAGAATCACTGAGAAACTTCCCAGACTACCTAACTACCAAATCCCGCTTCTCAGCACTATATTATCCCTTTGACATTCCGATGATGATTTTGATCGTCATTTCAAACCCAACCTCAGAGATTCTGATCACGCTTTTAATTGTCATTTTAAGAACTTTTGTAAAATATTCGTAATTCGCTTTTACGCATCATAACAAAGAGGCTTTAGCTTGTCGTCACGGAATGGTTGTTCTGTGCGTGGCGGGTACTGCACAGCTGGTCAGACTCATGGCTTTCTTTCTTTATCACTTTATTCTTGGCAAATATTATTCTACATTAAGGTTTAACATTTCTGTTTTTTGCCTAACTTCAACTCGTCGCTTTGATCTTTGTTTTTTATTTATTTATTTTTTTGAACATACTACAATAAAGTACAACTATTCAGCTTCAAAATAACACCACGACGAGGATCCTGTCATAAAAAGTGTTTTTACACTGGCCGATCAAAGAAAAATATTGCAAAAGAAATATGCGGCCGAAACTAAAATAAAATTTTGCATCTCTTTCGTTTTACCGTGCAGTAAAATGCAAAAATTACAATAATCTATATATCATTGTAAAGGTAATTTATTGTATTTATCCATGGTTTAAACCAGATTTACATATCTGTTTTAGTTTTCTAAATATTTTTCTATGGTAAGGTATAAAATTTTTGGTTTTCGCCTAACTTCAACTCGCCATTTATACATTTTATTTTCTTTGTTCTTTTTTTTTTTTTTATAACAAACTACGATAAAGTATTCAACGTTAAAATGATACCAACCAACATTCTATCATGTAAAGTGTATTTACACAGAGGGATCAAAGAAAAATATCACACCGCCAAGATGTGGGTCAGCGTGAGAGTGGCAGACTCTGCCACAAACATAATGTGCCCGGCCCAGAAACCTGACAGAGTTATTGACAGATCGAAATCTAAATACTGTAGTTCTTTTTTCGATCCTGCAAGAGGTGGAGATCCACTTCCTTATCAACATTTTTTTTTTCTCTCATCCAGTGGTTTATATTCTCATTTTACCTGCATTTGGTATGATTTCTCACACTGTTAGGCAAGAATCAGGAAAAAAGGGGCATCTGGGAGATTACGAATGATTTATGGAATATTAGCAAATAGTATTCTTGGTTTAGTAGTATGAGCTCGTCACATATTCACTGTTGGAATGGATGTAGATACTCGAGCATATCTTACTTCTGTTTATTGCAGTTCCAACAGGAATTAAAATTTTCAGGTGATTTGGGGCTCTTCATTTACACAGATTAAGTACAGACCTTCCATGTTGGGATTTATTTTCTTATTTACTGCAGGAGATGTAACGGGAATAGCACTAGCAAATTCATCAATTACTGTAATTTAAATGACACAGTGTTGTAGCACACTTCCACTATAAGCTTTCAGTGGGTGCTGTTTTTGGTATTATTGCGGGATTAGCACATTGATATCCTATTTCCTGGTTTAGCTTTAAATTCTAATTGATTTAAAATTCTCATTTGTACTTTGTTCTTGGGAATTAATATTACATTTTTCCCTTAACATTTCTTAGGAGTAAACTGAATACCTCAGCGGTAGTCTGACTACCCTGATGCATATGCAGCTTGAAATGTCTTATCATCCATATGGTCTGTGATTTCTTTAGTAGCTGTGCTAGGATTTATTACTATTATCTTAGAAATATTGGCTTCTTATTGTGTTACTGTGTTTCCTATATATTTTCCAACTTCTTTTGAACGAAAACATAATTACCCTCCTGCAGATCATAGATGTATAAAATTTCTTTTAAAAAATCCTTTAGTTTCTAACTTCTAAAATGGCAGATTAATGCGCTAGGTTTAGTTCCTGTACATGGGAATATTAATCTCTTTTAGAACTACTTATGTTAATTTAAGGGTATATAGGATTACAGTATAGAGTTTCTCCCCTATAGAGCAGTTAATTTTTTTCGTGATCATGCAATATTTTTTTTTCTTATTACTACTCTTGTAGGGTATATGATATCTTGATTATTTTTTAATGCATTCATTAATCGTTTTTTTTTTTTTTTTGGAAAATCCAACAACTGAAGTAATTTGAACAGTTCTGCTTGCTTTGATATTAATTTTTGTTGCACTACCTCCTCTATGGCTTCTTTATTGACTAGATGAGGTTAATAATCCAAGTGTCACTTTAAAATCCATTGGACATCAATGACGCTGAAATTATGAATATTCATATTTTTCCCAGATTTTGATTCACTTAAAAATCCAACTGATGAGTTAAGGAGGGCTGTTGTTTCACCCTTTGTTGATAATCAAGCAGTCCTACCATTTAACACTCAGATTTAGGTATTAGTATGACCAGCAGACATTTATTCTTGGATAATTTCCGTGTTGTGTGTGAAAGTTGATGCTATCCCTGGCCATTTGAATCAAATTAAGTTTTTAATTTCTCACCCAGGATTATTTGATGGCCAGTGTTCAAAAATTTGTGAGCCTGATCATAGCTTTATACCAACTGTCATGTAAAGAGTGTCTGTTAAATCTTTTTTTAACATGAGTTACGTCGTTTGATGAAAACTAAGTTTGTTTTCACCAGGCAGCTGAAGTGTTGGTCTTTTAATCCTGTTATAGAAGAAATTACTTATAGTGGTTAGTTAAAGAAAAAAAAAGTTTGAGCTAGTGGGTTCATACCCCAATTTTCCCTCCTTTTAAGATTTATATGTTTGATTATTCATATTCAAGGACTATAAGATACACCGTAGTTCATATGAGGCTGATGCTGATAACATCAATTTTGTAATTAATTTATTACCTATACCTAGGTAAAAGAAACTATTGACAATGATTTCAATTTAATTTAAGATAAATACTTCTCTTTTGAATTTCTTCTCTACCTAATTTTTTGTGTTTTTTACCTTGCTCTTGGGAACGTTACGTTCTATTTCTTGTCCCTTATGGTTCGGTGCTTGAGTTGGATTAGAACGAATTCTGTCCATTCTCTCCGATCATTTTTGATCTCGCACTATTTCTGTATACATCATTTATAGATTCTTTGTTGTATGCAATCTTTCATGTTCTCATCACATTTGTTTGTGTATACACAGGCTTGTGTATGGTATTTCAGTCTTTCTTTCATTTCTTTGCCTCAGTATTCATTCTTCTTCCATCACCTTCTGTCCTTACATAGTTATTTAGATGTTTACATTTTTTCTTTCAGCCTATATATATACAGTATTCGTGGTGTTTTCGGTTCGTCAATAAATGTTACTGACCTTGGAAACCTTCTATGTTTTTTATTTCCTTGAAATTCTATAAAACATCTGTATAGGTCTGAGTGAGTAATTTCTAATTTATCTCACTCTTAGAGCTCATTTATCTATTTGTTTATCTATTTGATAGACGCCTCAGTCCTGCAAGGTGGTGACATGTAGAGGTGTACGGTATGTAGGAGGACTACTGGGCCTTGAAAGCAGGCTGTGAAGCCTATGACCAAAGTTGGTCACATTAAAAAGAAAAACAAACAAACAAACAAACAAACACATCGCCTCCATGTCGCCCTGTCCCTCACCATTTCGCTGCCCTCCCCCCAGTTCACACCCCCCTCTCTCATATACCTTTCCATTCCATCCATCTCTTTCATCCTCGCGGGGGGGGGGGGTAGCACAGTGGTAGCGCGCTGGACTCGTAATCGGGGGATTGCGAGTTCGAGCCTCGCCCGGACTGCCGTGCTGGGAGTGGTAGCTCGCTCCTGTAACCCTAGCGGGGCTATATAGTCCAATACAGGGCTTAGCTCGGGGGAACTCCATTTCTCCCATTTTTTTTCTTTCATCCTCGGCCTCCCCCTTTCTCTACCCCCTCCACCTCACTCACATACACTCTCCTCGTTAGTCTCTCTCTCTCCATCCTCTCCACAGGGCCAAACCACGTCGGTGTCTTTCTTCAAAAGCTTACTATCACATCAACATCCACACCATAACTCTCCTTTGCTTCCATACGCTATGTGTTGGTATCAACTTACTATCATGCATTGACTTTTTTTACTTCCGTGCTCACTAACTCTATTTCATTTCACTGATTTCAAAGAACCAGCAACCTTCCTACTTTTTTCTCCCCTACATTCACCTTTAGATTCTGTTTCTTACTCCCTCTCCCTAACTCGTTCACCAAGCCCTGCAGTTCCCCCTCATCTTCACTTAACAATACAGTATCATCTGCAAACAACAATACAAGAAGTTTTCAAATGTAGCCCTGTCTCATTAGGGCAGCCCTAACATCCACTGCTCTGTCTTGTATCTCTTTTATAACCCCATCCATATTCAGATTGAACAGTCATAGAGACATGACACATTACGGTTTCAATCCAACATTCAGAGAGAAAAAATTCACTCATTTAACTATCTACACGCACTGCAGCCTTAGCACCCTCATACATACTCTTCACGGCATTCAACAACTTCCCATCTGCTCCATGTATTCTTAATATTTTCCACATTCCTTGTCAATTCACCCTGTCATATGCTTTCTCGAAATCCATGAAGGTTGCATACAACTTTTTTCCCATCTTTAGGAACTTTACCATTGTCTCTTACACAAAGAAGAATAATGCTCTTATGATTGTCATACACTTCTTTTTCAATTTTTGCTTTATGCAGGGGAATTATTATACCTGGCTTCCAATCCTTTGGGACTCTTCCTTCCTCCCAGGCCAATCTGAACATCTTCCATATCCATACAACAGCATTTCACCACACACTCCATCAGTTCCTAGGGCTTTCCCCATTATGTCTTTCTTCATTGCTTCCACTACTTCCATCCTACTGATTTCTTCCTCCCTTCACACCATCCTCCTTCTCACCATCCCCCAGTAATGTCCCAGACACTTAAACTAGCATAACTTTCATTCTTCATCTTTAACAATTCCTTAAAAATGCTTTCTCCATTTCCTCACTTTTTCTTCTTTCTCCATGATCAATCTACCATTTTTATCTTTCACTCCTCTACTGGCTTCTGTATCACCCTGTCTAAGTCTGTTTACCTCTTTCCAGAACATTTTTTTTTACATGTCCGACTCTGGGCAAAGGCTTCAGGGCCTATTCCCAAGTCCCAGTAGTCCTCCTTGGTGCCCAGTAGTCCTCCTACGTCCCCACATGTCACCACTTCGGTGCTAACACCCACCATCTGTATTGAATACATGCTGGGGCTGTCTCATAGAGGACTGGTGTTTTCTTACACTCCCGTCACTTTACACTCAAAATCCTTCTATGTTCCTCATCCACTCTCTTTCTCCTCTCTATTACTAATCTTTTTACCTCTCTCTCCTCTCTACATATAACACCCTCTTCGATCTCTGAACTTCCTCCATCCCTCTGCTTCTCATCCACTGACTATATGCTTTCTTCTTTTGCACCACAGTTTGGATCACCTCTTCATTCCACCATGCTATTCTTTGGACTCCCTTTCATCTTCTCTTCACCCCAAACAACAACTCACATGCTGCACTGATTAATTGTTTGAAAATCTTGCACACACCTTCCACCTCCCCCATCTGCTCCAAATTATACTTACCCAACCGCTCCTCCATTTCTCTCTTATATTCTGCAATTTTTTTTTCATCCTCTCGCAACCTTTCTACCCTCTTTGTATGGTCTACTTTCTCCTGTCCTTCCCTCCTTTTGTTCCTCCATTGCACTTGAACCTTGGCTTTCACCACCACGAAGTGATGGCTAGAAAGTCCACTCCCCCAACTTCAGTATGCCCTTGCAGCCATTACATACCTTCCCATTCTGTCATCCACACACACATAATCAGTCATTGCCTCCCGTTCATTCAGTTCACCACCCACTCTTCTCATTACTCGCAACGTATACCTGTGGATCATTTTGTGCCTAAAGAGAGTATTGGCTATCACCAATCCCCTCCCAGCACAAATGTCCATTAGAGTACTGCCATTCTCATCCACTTCTGCATGCACATCCCACTCACCAATTACTCCATCCACCTTCACATTCCCCACTTTTCCATTTATATCTCCAGTCAAAAACACTCATTCCTCTCAAGCTTTTCCATGCACGCTTCCACATATTCTCACAACCTTTCTCTCACTGTGCTTGCACAATCTTGTCTTGGCTCATACACGCACACAATCGCCCACGCTTGTATTCCCATTTTCAATCCAACCCACATAATCCTTGAACCAACTGATCCATACTCCCATTTATTCTCCTTCCATCTTTTGCACACAACAATACATACACCCTCTTTTGCCCTCTCGTTCTCACCTGCTCCCGTGCATATATCCCATCCATATTTGTACTCTCTCACACTCCCACCTCTAGACTCAGTCACAGTTAATCCACATATGTCAACTTTTGCAACATCAAGCGCCTGGACAGTCTCGCTCTCTTTTGCCTCATCATTCAAACCCCTTACATTCCATGTTACAGTCCGTACCATGACCTTTGTCCCGTCCTTGGTCGTCAACTGTTGGTCAGTCCCAGTCCGAGGCTTCTTGTTTGTAATATTATGATTACTGATGATATGTTTGTTTCGAAGCGAAACTGCTCTTTTGTTTTTCTGTATGGATATTTGTCCTCTGGTATAAACCTGATGGCTTTGGTTTGCATCCTTTGTTGTTTCAATTTCTGAGTCCTTGAGAGCCAGTGGAGTGGGACTGGTGTGTAATGCAAGATTGGTAAAATCTGTGCTTTAATGAACTGTATTTTTATTGTTGGTTAAAGTTGCCTGGATATTGATATATTCGCCGGTGCTTCTTTCGCTTTATGTACTCTGGGTGGTAGAAGACTTATTATTCCGTCTGATTTTAGTTTTTGGCCAAATATCGTGCCTTTCCGGGCTTATTCAGTTATCTCGTCGCCTTAAGTGATTTTTACCATTTTTTTTTTCTGTGCCAAGGCCATCACGTTGAATATACTAATGCTAGTTTTGAGCTGTTATTTTTCATTAATTAATTTATTGTATTTCTTGTGCAGCTTTTCTCTCCATCGTGTTCTTTGATTTCCCCTCATACATAATTAGTTGTGTTGTATCATATATGTATAAAACGTTTTTACTTCCTGTTCCTGGTTGAGGTAGAGGCTGGTGACAATGCACTACCCCATGACACCCAACATTATCATAGAAATTCATCACCCATAATGTCCTTTATTTGTTTTGACCAGATCTGTCCTCAACAAAGTCACGCAATAATCGTTCATATATTTTTGGCAGTCCAGAGTTTAGAATTTTAAACTTCAGTCCCATATGCCACATTCGGTCAAATGCTTTCACCACATCTCTGATGACAGTGTAACACTGATGTCATTTTGCGATTGTTTGGGCCAATATTTCGTATGTAGTTGCTGTTGTTTATGTCGTTCCTCTGTTGTGCCTAAAACCAATTTGATCTTTGTGTAACAGCTCATATAAGTAATTCCTTAAGTGTTTCATTATTCTTTCTCTGATAGTTTGTCTGACATTTCTAACAGTGATGTTGGTCTGTTGCCTGTTGGTTCAGTCGGATATTTTTAATTTTTCTGTTTAAACTTTATTATAATTTCCTTAAAATACTCTGGAAAATATGCAACTGGAGGTGTTGCGTTAATGTTTTTTTTTTTTCTTTTTTTTTTTTAAGGAATGATTTGCGGGCTCCTGGCCTTTTGTTCCTACTTCCTTGCATAAAAAAGTCTGGCAGATTACTTGATATTTCCTTTTTGATGCCGGTCATCCCTATTGCATTTTTTAGTCTGTTTCATAGTCTGTCTAATTTCATGAAGGTTATTGTTTTTGTAAAAGGATGTTCTGCATCTAGTCTCGAGAGATCTGTATTATTAGGTAGTGTCGTTCGTTCGATATTAGCCATATATAAAGTCTCTAACCATATTTTAATTTTGGTCATCAAATTCTTCATTTCTGTTTCTGCTAATCTGTATAATTCTTCCCAGTGCTATCCAAGACATTCTGTATCTCCGGCTGGAAATATTATGTAACCCATTGGATCGTTTAGGAAAATGCAGTCATATTTTGGTGAATTACTAATCCTGTTAATTATTACACAGAACTTTCAACGTGATAGTAATTATTTGTAATGTTCGATACTGTTTGTCCCCATCTTTCATTATTTTCTTTTATATTTCTACTTTCTTCTCTTACTTCATTTTGGATTTGTATTAGTATTTGATATTTGTTGACGTCCCACTTGCTTCTCGTTCGTTCCTTCCATTGTTGTTAGTGTTCTTGTTGTATTCGTAGCTCTTGTGTGTCATAACCTAGATTAAAAGTTGTAGAGTTCCATACTATGATGGCCTCGTTTTCCCCCCTTCCACCCAGCTATACCAGTTATCAATTTCTAAGGATCTAGTAGACCGGATTTATTTATTTATTTATTTATTTTTCTTTTTCTTTATTATTATTTTTTGTTTGTTTGGCTCCTCCAACAGCTCCTTCTTTAACTTTCTCTGATTGTCCTTCAGCTTGAGTTCATTTTTAGTTTTAGTGTCGTTTATTTCTTCTACATCTTCCATGTCTACATCCATATTGGTTTCATATATCCTAAATGTTTTCTTTTAATGCTTTTTCACCAAGAATTTCATATGAAGGAGGATTGTCTGGGATCACAACTTCTGGTAGGCAATTTGCTTTCAATGCTTTGTGTAGTGCCTCAGGTTAAGAACCCTGTCTTCCCAGGTTGGCAAGATGAGCGTGCAGTAATAAAGTCATTAACATTGCTAAGGTGGCTTCGCCTTTATTTATGTTACTCTGCTGAAAGGTTGTTGGATTTCCTTTGGTCCATCGAGTTACTGAACGGTATTTCCTTTGCCAAGACTGTGCTTAGCTCATTTGGAAACTATGTTTCATTTCCTTGTTACAGTATTTTTTCTGTAAGTGCATCGCAATGCCAGGATCCTATGGTTTTCTCCACAGTTGATGCATATCTTCTTTATTTGAGAACACTCTCCAGGTGTGACCTTCTGAGGAGCATTCTGAGTATACGAGTATTGTATATTCTTTGCCCTTTGGACATCTGTTGATTGGGTAACCCTCCACATGAAAGCGAGTCATGCATGTCAGCAGCTCTGTGCACTATCCCTGACGTACCAGGTACTTTGGGATTCCAAGGTTGAATATTAACATCCCGTACACTGTCGCTTTGATGGCTGTCCTTCCCTGTCTAGAGGTGTTTTTGACAACCTTACTCGTGGCGAATTTGTACACTTTTTCTGTCTCATTTGTCATCCAGGATTTTTTTGTTTTCTAGTTTCTCTTGGATATCCTCATCTCCATGATGGTAGATGTCATCGTCAGCTCTAAAGATGAAGACTAATAATTTTGCTTTGTATTCTGAAGGCATAACTGGAGTGAAGCCGTGTGTCTGTCCGATGACCTTATCAGTGTTGCTTATGTTATACACGAGTACTACGTATCCGTCATCCATGCTGATTGTTTTAGTTGCATAGACATCCTTGCTTCTTGATAATACGAATAGTATATTTTTCCCGTCCTTGGATCTTGGATGTACAGTATATACCTAATATTAACTCAAGCTATTCTCCAGGGGAATCTTCATATCTAATAACCAATCTTCCTTAACCTTGTCTGCTTCTACCTGTCTCTGTCATGTCCACTGATGCCACCTGCCTAGTCCTCCACACAGTGGCCACGACTAAACTCTCCCCCCGCCACTAAGGGATGTCATAAGGGTGGTTGATGCTGGTGAAAGGATTCCCACAGAGGGGACCTACCCTATCAGCGTAAGCTTGGAGAGCCACTCCAGTCTGCCATTTGCTTTAACCACCCCTGCAAAGGGGCCCGTTCGTGGCAGCGACCTTGGGGTTCTGCTTCGTATTATGGCAGACTCTTCATGGCTGTCACCAGTAGGGTTACGTACAATAAAGAAGGAGCATATCCAGGTAGTTTTGTCAGGCAGTGAGTAAGTTGGTAATACAGTGTTTCAGTAGTTGTTGGGACACAGAGTCTGGCTGGCTAAGTCACCTTAAGACGGAGGATGATGAGACTATATCCGGTTAGTTCCAGTAAAGTTCTCAAATTTCTTCTCTACGTCATAGACAAAATCCAGACTTCGGCCAAAACCCGGAAAATTATGGAAATTTTTTTCCTGTGTGGGAGTCAAAGTCCAAAGTTTGGCCAAAACTTGATAATAAAACGGTGAATATTCTGTCACTATGCCAGACAGAGTCCAGAGACTAATCAAAACTGGGTAAAATTGAAAAAAGAAGAAATGTTTCTCTATGCCGGAGACAGAGTCCAGTTGGTAGACAGGCGGTTCAGCACGTGTGACTGCTTCAGCTGCTGGAAAGTGATTGAGATGAATGACGCTGCTGTCAGATGAGCCGGTATGTATGCATGTCTCAGTGTTGGATCAAGTGATGGGAGATGGCAGGTACTCGACCAATCAGAGTAAAGAGAACATCTGAGGGAGTTCAGCCAATCAAATAGCGTCCTGTATGCTTCTGCTTGATGGGACAGATTCTGGCAGTTGTTGTACGTTTATGGTGGATTTATTGGTCTGCCTATACACCTTTCTGTTCTGTATATCATAAATAGGTTACCTAGTCTACACACACCTTCCTCTGTTCATTTCCTTCTATTTCCAGACTGTATCAAACAGTACATTTTCATTACTTTTTTTTTTCAACCACACTGAGGAGAAAAAAAAAAAACATAAGTGTCACGCACTTCTCTTTTCCCTAAGCATCAATACAATGGAACAATACCAGACTTACAGCATATAATACTCTATCCTCCTTCATTAAACTCTGTCGATGATGAATAACTATATCTATATTATTCTTGCCTCCGATAGACTATTTTATCCTTAAGGTCAACCCGTGGATGCATGGAAAACAACTCACTTGTGCATGACTGGGATCAAAATGACCCCAGTGGTATTTTACTAATATCTGGCTGGTTTAAAGTGGCTGAATTTTTCAGGTTTTATCTTCAATATAACTAAAAATTATTTGCAATTTAGAATCACAATATTGGAAATTTATATCAAGTCAGACTGTTTATTCGAACTTGCAGAAATCAAACAGACCACTCCAGCATTCATCATCACAAACAAAACTCTAGCACAAAGTGCATCTTGTTACAATGTGTTCACGACATATGAATTTGCTGCACACTGCACGCTTCTGGCTACTTTTCTTGTCGATTTGTGGACAAAACACACATCTGGATCTTTATCTGCCAGTTTCGGATGGATTCTGACAACCTGAGGCCTCCGGTTGTTGCGTTCTTGAAACACGATATAATTCACTTAGCTCAATTCCCAGTTCAGCGATACATATACAGCGTACATGACTATTGTTCTGCATGTACAATGGGAAAACTTCTTTGTATAATACAAATGCTTTGTAGCAGGCAGGATCAAGCTAATTGTACCACACAACCGCATGCCATCATTTAATTCCTGTATTTTACACTACTGGTGCCAACCCGTTCGTCCAAACAATCAACCCAGCCTTTGGTGGTGTTATAGTAGTGAATCACCTCGGGTTTCTTTTATGGCTTGTCCACCACTGCTGGAGACGTGCTGGGTTGACAACACAGATACGTTTTTGTTCCGCTTGACCTTATAGGATACAAGTTGTATCTGGTCCTCGGTGTACACAAACGTATTGCTGTACAGTTTATGGTGTTTTGCGTTACTCATCTCTTTTGGGACTTCTCTTTGGTTTTGTATTGTTCCCACCAAGGACAGTGACTTGGCAGACAGTTCTCTGGCCAAATTAATGCTGGTGAAGAAGTTGTTGGTAGTAATGTTTCTTTTTGAGTTATATATAGGTTTCGACAACTTCATCATGACATGTGTCCCCAGCTGGTGGGTTCTTTCTGCTTCTCGTCCAGTGTACATCATAATGTTGGATACATACAGTAATATGTTATTGCATCATCAAGAATTCAAAACCTAAGTCATATTTGGCAGGTTTCGAGGGCATTTAATGTATGTATCTGCAGCGACCTCTGAAAGAGTACAGCTGTTCGTCCACATTGACACATTCAGTGTGCTGATAGCACAACTGGGAATTGTGCATAAACCTATCCAGAAGATTCACAACCACCAGTTTGCCTCGGACTAGTCTGCTGTTTCGGGTAGCAGGGTTGTCGAATCGTAGGTGGTGGCAGATTTCTTCAGAGTGATTCACTGACATTGTTTTTGAGAAAATTGGTGGGACGGGAGATAGGTCCCCAAAAGAACGTACAGGCTGGTTCTTGCTTTTGTACACCTGTCAGTACACATATCCCAGTATATGCCCTCAATTCATTCTTTTGAACTATGTTCCGAAGAACCTGCTTTCACTCGTTTCCCTTCACAGAATGTTTCAATGGACATACTTTCATACAGCACAGTATCAAAAATGAGATCGAATGCTGATGATAGATTTTCCGTTATCCTCTGAGTAGCATATCCAGTGATTCCAACTCTTTCCCTCATTACAATTAGCGATTGTTGTCATCCCCGAGCAGACTGAGTGGCAGTCATTCTCCATTTTTCACCCGAAGGAAACGTCACGGCATTTACTGGAGCCAAGCTTGTGCATGCAGCTGCTGTTTCATCATCTGATGATTCTTCTTATTCATCGCTGGTACTTTTTTTTAAGGGCCAACAAATTCTTCGTCACTGATCTTTTCATTGCACACTTCTTTTGAATCAGAAGCGTGTATGCTACTTCGTACTTCAGCACCAGTTGTATTCTTTGTCTAGCCATAGTCGTGGAAAAAGACAACCCCAGTTTGTGCTAGAACATTGCCTCTGAAAATTTCTGTATAATGCGCCACACACCAGCTCTCATCAAATTCTATTAGCGGACTGCCGCCCTTCATGCCGCCGTGTAACTTTACCACGCAAGACTAGTCACACAGCGCACCCCCACACGTGCATACGACACCTTGTCTTGCAAATGACGACATTTTACTTTGCAAATGACGAAACGACACCTCGACCCACACATGGACGCTACGGCTTCTCTCATTTACACACCCACGCTAACAGTGTGTATATATTTGTGTATGTATGCATGTACGTATGGTTATGTGTATGTTTGAATGTATTCATGTGTGTATGTATGTGCATATAGTGCGTGTGTGTGACTAGGTGCATGAATTTTAGTTGGATATACATTTGCACAAATTAAGGAGGCAGTGTAACATGATAACAAAGAGAAAGTATGAATAAGAGCATTGGGTCAGTTTGACAAAACCTATAAACATCGTGTTTCCATCAGACAAAATAGTATATTAAAAAACTTCTTTCTTTGGAAGATAATGCTCCATGTAATGATATTAAAAATCACAGATGGAAAAAGTCTTGTTTAAATAAGCAAAATTATCTGAGAAAAATAATGTCGTGGGGTCATATTGACCCCGCCATGCATCGACGGTCAATAATATCCTCTACCATCCTTCTCTTGGAGATGTAATATACCCATACTGGTTTGACTGGTGGTATGTGCAATACAGGCACGGCACCAGTAGGTCAGCTTTAAACTGCTTCAAGCTATCCGGCACAAGCATCACCTGAATTTCACCGGGAAACGCACAAACATGACAGGTATATTTTGCCTTGGTAGGTCATGGATTCGAACTTTCCCTGAGTCAAGGAAAAAATATTATGCAGAATATAAAGATTGCGTCTCTCTCTCTCTCTCTCTCTCTCTCTCTCTCTCTCTCTCTCTCTCTCTCTCTCTCTCTCTCCTGTGAAAGATTTCGTTTTTCTGTATCTTGTTCATGGATACTCGGCCTTCAAAAATGGAAAATGATGATGATGATGATGACAACGATGGTATGGCAAGGATGCTAATGTCTGTTGATAAATTTACCGCCAGCACCACCACCATGATCATCATCACTATTATTCTCTCCACTATCACCATATCACCACTGCCACCAATATTCTCACCAACACCATCAGACAGACTAGCAATCAAAGTCCACGCCACTTATCGTAGGTAGAGCCTAAAAACCCCGCCTCGTTTTAATTCTATCTTGCAGCCACTAGATTATATTTAGCATAAGAGGGAGACTTTTCGAACTGAAGGGATTATGCATAGCCCTCATTATCTTGTTATCTTGAAATATTTTTGAATTTGGATAAAATTGTCTGGTGGAGGTAACAGTAATATTTTATAAATCATCGCTACTAATACGAGTGTTTTAGATGTTGAAGAGTAAAAGATGCTGTGTTTATGGATATGAACCAGGTGGACTGGTGGCTGATTTTTTTTTTTTTTTGGTCCATCCTCTTCCTTTTGGGGAGTAGGGAAGGAAACGAAGGATCTTTGCAAAATCGGGCAGTGGAGACGTCCGATGTTATCAGTGCCACCACATGAAGGCGGTAGTAACATTAGAATAAGAAAAGGATAATCGTAGGGAAGGAGTTTATGGAGACTGGATGAAGCAAGTTCGGTACAAGTTAGGGGTAAATGGAGGCTATACCTAACCCCGACTTGTTCGAAATGTCCCCGTAGCTGAATTAAGTAAAAATCGAACAGTTAGGAATATTCATCATCATCAGAGAGTTGGTATAGACTTTTTCCTCCACTTCATTATAGAGGGTCTCCCATAAACTGAATATAATTGTTTGTCGGTTAAGAGCCTCTTATGGGAACGGTGAGCTGTTCAGTGTGTGCACTGCTGATACTGATGGTGGATCAGTATAAAAGACCGGGCCGCCTTAGTCTACATGGCATACTGGAGAAGATGTCATAGCACCTCTTCCTTAACAATTGACAGTAGTTTCCATGTTTCACCTTAATATTTATGCTGTTTACATTGCATTAATACCGATATGTCTGGCATCAACATCTTAAGAATGGGTGCTGTGTGGATTATATGGATGAGGAAATGTTACGAAATATCCAGTGCCACCAAGAATACAAACCCAACTTGCATAGGAACTATTGCAGCACGTATTTTCAGCCACTTTCTTTGCACGTTATACAGCCACATCGTTTTGTATGCTACTGAGGTGATCTATGTCGGTAGTAAAAATAAACAAATGATAATAAATGATAATATTAGGGTGTAGTAAGCATAATAAATCGCTATGATAAAGTTTCAGTGGAGTCAGCTATGACAGCTGGAATACTGTTCTTTGCACTAATCACACCGCCTTATTTCCTTCACTACGATGCCGTCTTATGTATTTAGTCCTTGCCTCCTGCAGGCGGTTTTATTCAACTTAGGATCTCTAGTAGTAAAACCAGTAAAGTGCACTTTGTGAGCGCGTGACGAGCGACTGAGCGTTTGTACTACATACGCCTGTCATCATAATTTTATCCTGGTGTAAACGTTCAACATTTCTGGTGAGGTACTTGAACAATAACCGAAGAGAAACTATTCTATCTATCTATCTATCGATTGCCCGACTCCCTAATCCCGCAAAGGGTGGCCGCAGACAAAACGCCTCCAAGTCGCTCTTCCACCCACCATTTGACTACCCTCCCCTCAACTCACCCCCCCTCCCTCATATACCTCTCAACTCCATCCCTCCACCTCATCCTCGGTCTGCCCCTCCCTCTCTCTCCCTCCACCTCACCTACATACACCCTCTTAGTCAGTCTTTCATTCTCCATTCTCTCCACATGTCGAAACCACCTCAGTGTATTTCTCCTTTCTCAACCACATCCACCCCACAACGTTCCTTCACTTCTTCAATCGTCAACCTGTCCCTCCATGTCACTCCATATGCTCCTCTCAAGTAACTCATTTCCACTGCTCTCACTCTTGACTTGTTCCCCTCTTGCAAGGTCCACGCCTCGCTTCCATACGTCAGGGTAGGGATCACAATACTATCATGCAGTGACTTCTTAGCTTCCATACTTACCTCCATATTTCTCATCACTGCTTTCAGTGAACCAACAACCTTCCTTCCCTGCTGTACCCTTTCACGTACTTCATCCCCCAAAGTTCCATCCTTACTCATCACACTACACAAGTACTTGATCGCACTCACACTCTCCATATCCTCACCATTCAACCTCACTGTACATTGTGTGACTTCATTCCTCTCAAACACCATAACTTTACTTTTGTTTACATTAACTTTCAGCTTCCTCCTCCTACACACTGTCCCAAATTCATTCACCAAACCTTGGAACTCCCATTCATCTTCACTCAACAATACTGTATCATCAGCAAACAGCAACACCGGAATCTTCCAAATCTCACCCTCATTCATTAGACCCACCCCCACATCCACTGCCCTACCCTGTACCTCCTTTACAACCCCATCCATGTATATATTAAACAGGCATGGAGACATGACACAACCCTGTTTCAGTCCCACATTGAGATCAAAGAACTCACTCAGCTCACCATCTACTCACACCGTAGCCCTAGCTCCTTCGAAGAGAAACTGAACTAAAATATTTACTTACCATGTTTTTGCTCGCACTTTTTCTCTCTAGAGGTGCATATAGAGAGACGACGTAGCATTTATCACACACGCAATGTTCACTCCTCTGCTCCCGACTTGCCGTGTCAACAAACTGCGTCGGCAAACACTTGGTTATTGACTGAATGATAAAACCCAGAAATGGGGTGATTACCCTTGCTGATTTAAATTCCTAAACTTAAAAAAACTTTCATGTGAAACCATGAGCGTAAAATCCGATATATAATTGTTAGAAATTATGCAAAAAATCATAGTGGTACAACAGGAAATCTTTTTTAATTCGATTTCATAGTGGAGCATGTTAATTGAAGCCATCGGTACATTCTCTTGGAAAGCTGGAATTCAAGGGGTTTCTTTGGTCTCATGAGTAAATATACAGCCGAGAACAAATTTTAATGAATGTATACACTACCTGCTGAAAGAATCTCTTCTCTCTCTCACATAGCAGAAAACTTATTAGCTTCTGAAAACCATTACTCGCTTTCCCGTAAAAAAATTGATAAAGGCCACAATATATCCAAATCTTGCAGGTTGAGTCCCTTGTCAGCGAGACAGTTAATGACTACTATATCCAACCCTTACAGTTCATAAGAGTCTCTCATGGGTTGAATTACTGAAGACTATATCTAACCCTTACAGTTCACAAGAATGTCTCTTAGGTTGAATCAGATCGTGTGTCTGTAGCGAGAACTTTCAGGAAAGCAGGAACCGATGTCACTTTGTTGTTGATGTTTAGGTTGGAAGGCTTTCTTCATTATGCAATACGATATGGTGTGTGTATTTTATCACTGATAACTCAAGATGATTCATTTTTAGCTTGGTAGAGTCTTTTTCAACTGTAGTAGTTCTATATAGCTTTTATTAACTTTTTCACTTCCAGTGATCGTCCTGAAGTCAAATGAAGTCGATCTGTGGTGCCTCGTACCCCTCCCTCTCTCTCCCTCCACCTCATCTACATACACCCTCTTAGTCAGTCTTTCATTCTCCATTCTCTCCACATGTCCAAACCACCTCAGTGTATTTCTTCTTTCTCAACCACATCCACATCCACCCCAAAACGTTCCTTCACTTCTTCAATCGTCAACCTGTCCCTCCATGTCACTCCACATGCTCCTCTCAAGTATCTCATTTCCACTGCTCTCACTCTTGACTTGTTCCCCTCTTGCAAGGTCCACGCCTCGCTTCCATACGTCAGGGTAGGGATCACAATACTATCATGCAGTGACTTCTTAACTTCCATACTCACCTCCCTATTTCACATCACTGCTTTCAGTGAACCAACAACCTTCCTTCCCTGCTGTACCCTTTCACGCACTTCATCCTCCAAAGTTCCATCCTTACTCATCACACTACCCAAGTACTTGATTGCACTCACACTCTCCATATCCTCACCATTCAACCTCACTGTACATTGTGTGACTTCATTCCTCTCAAACACCATAACTTTACTTTTGTTTACATTAACTTTCAGCTTCCTCCTCCTACACACTGTCCCAAATTCATTCACCAAACCTTGGAACTCCCATTCATCTTCACTCAACAATACTGTATCATCAGCAAACAGCAACACCGGAATCTTCCAAATCTCACTCTCATTCATTAGAGCCACCCCCACATCCACTGCCCTACCCTGTACCTCCTTTACAACCCCATCCATGTATATATTAAACAGGCATGGAGACATGACACAACCCTGTTTCAGTCCCACATTGAGATCAAAGAACTCACTCAGCTCACCATCTACTCACACCGTAGCCCTAGCTCCTTCGAAGAGAAACTGAACTAAAATATTTACTTACCATGTTTTTGCTCGCACTTTTTCTCTCTAGAGGTGCATATAGAGAGACGACGTAGCATTTATCACACACGCAATGTTCACTCCTCTGCTCCCGACTTGCCGTGTCAACAAACTGCGTCGGCAAACACTTGGTTATTGACTGAATGATAAAACCCAGAAATGGGGTGATTACCCTTGCTGATTTAAATTCCTAAACTTAAAAAAACTTTCATGTGAAACCATGAGCATAAAATCCGATATATAATTGTTAGAAATTATGCAAAAAATCATAGTGGTACAACAGGAAATCTTTTTTAATTCGATTTCATAGTGGAGCATGTTAATTGAAGCCATCGGTACATTCTCTTGGAAAGCTGGAATTCAAGGGGTTTCTTTGGTCTCATGAGTAAATATACAGCCGAGAACAAATTTTAATGAATGTATACACTACCTGCTGAAAGAATCTCTTCTCTCTCTCACATAGCAGAAAACTTATTAGCTCCTGAAAACCATTACTCGCTTTCCCGTAAAAAAATTGATAAAGGCCACAATATATCCAAATCTTGCAGGTTGAGTCCCTTGTCAGCGAGACAGTTAATGACTACTATATCCAACCCTTACAGTTCATAAGAGTCTCTCATGGGTTGAATTACTGAAGACTATATCTAACCCTTACAGTTCACAAGAATCTCTCTTAGGTTGAATCAGATCGTCTGTCTGTAGCGAGAACTTTCAGGAAAGCAGGAGTCGATGTCATTTTGTTGTTGATATTTAGGATGGAAGGCTTTCTTCATTATGCAATACGATATGGTGTGTGTATTTTATCACTGATAACTCAAGATGATTCAGTTCAGCTTGGTAGAGTCTTTTTCAACTGTAATAGTTCTATATAGCCTTTATTAACTTTTTCACTTCTAGTGACCGTCCTGAAGTAAAATGAAGTCGATCTGTGGTGCCTCGTTAAGCCTTTCCCAAGCAAAGTAAAATTATCTGTAGATTGAAAGAACTTTGCAAAATACACTGTAGACGCCATCGTAGTAAATGTATGAATGAAGGAGATGTGTAACCCCTCCAGGAGTCACATGGAGAGACAGGCTGACAAAAGAGGAAGTGAAGGAACGTTGTGGTGTGGATGCGGATGTGATAGGAAGCGTTAGGAGAAACACACTGAGGTGGTTTGGCCATGTGGAGAGGATGGAGACCGAGAGACTAAAGAGGAGAGTGTATGTGAGTGAAGTGGAGGGGGGGAGAGGGAGGGGGAGGCCAAGGATGAGAAGGAGGGATGGAGTGGAGAGGTATATGAGAGAGAGGGGTGCGAGCTGGAAGCAGGGCAGTGAAATGAATGGGGACAGGGCTACATGGAAGGGATTTGTTTGTGGCCAAGCCTTACGGGATTAAGGCGTCTGGCAATAGGCAGACATTGTCATCAGAGAATAAGTGGGCACTGTTCTTCGCACTTAGAAAAAAATCAACTGACGACAGCATAATCCACTAGATAGCAGTAACAGATTCACCTTTTTGTTGTAGGAATCGGTAGCATAAGGATATATTGTAGTACAGGGGGAAATGAAGGCAATACCTCACCCCAGTTGTTTTCAAGGCCATTTCTAAACTGAATAAAACCGTGTGGATGTAAAATATGAGGAGGCGAAGTATTAAAAATAAATAAATAAAATGATTAAGAATACTTATCGTCGTCAGAGGAGTGAAGACTACTTTTAACCTTAGAGTGAAATCGACAGATGGTAGCACCGCCCTTCGGAAATGAGCAGCCGATTCAGTTTGTTGATATTCCGAGCTGGAGGGAGGCAGTAAGACACAAGGATAAAAATCCTGCCCTTAATTAGAAGCTTATCTTCTCACGTAATTACACATAAATACTCCCAGACACAAAACAAACAGGCGCCACATTCACGGCACGGGGGGGGGGGGAAGGGGAGAGAGAAGGGCAGAGAGGGGGAAAGTCGAAGAGAGGAAAGCGGAGGGAGAGCTAGAGGGGGTGAAAGATGAGGGTGAAAGAAAAGGCAACAAGAGAGAAGGAAATACAGGGACGCAGGTGCAGAGAAGCTGCAGAATATGAGAGGTCAGCGGGGGTGAGAAAAATAGTGGAAGGACGGGAATAAGATAGACTGGGAAAGAGGTGGTGGGTGGAGAAGAGAGGCAGGGATGAGGAAAGTGCTGGGAAGCAGGATGGGAAGGATAGGAAGGGGAGTGGAAAGCAGAGGGAGGAAAGAGAATTAGAGAGGGAACGGAAGCAAAAGAGATAGAGAACAATGAAGGGCAGGGGAGAGGGAACAGAAGAGAGGGAAAGGGAGGGTGAAAAGGAAGATGAGGGAGGGAGGAGGAAAGGGGAGTTAAGGAAGGGGCGGGGGGAGGAAGAAGAGTGAGAGGGACAGGAAACAGGGGACGGGAGAGAGAAGGAGAGGGGAGGAACGGTGAGAGAGAATAGGGCAGAGGGAAGGGGAGATGAAAAAGAAGGGAGGGAAGGTAGGGTGAGAGAGAACAGGGAGGGAGAGAGGAATGGAAGTGAGGAGAGAGGGAAGGAGTAGTGGGAGGGTGAGAGGGAAGAGAAGGGTGGGAAGAGGAGAAGGAAGAGGAAGGAGGGATGGAAGTAGGGCAGGGAGAAGGAAACAATTGAGGGAGAGGGGAAAGGGAAAGGGAAATGGAGGGTGTGATGAGAGAAAGTGGGATGTGAAGGTAGGGAAGAAAAGGGAGAGAGGATGTGGAGGGAGTGGCTGGGAAAGAAAGCAAAAGGAAGGAGGAAAAAATTAAAGAGGCTAGGTAGAGGAGAGATGAAACGCAGGAAGGGAAGGGGAGGTTAAAGGTGAGGGATATCGAAGAAAGATTAGGGTAGATGTAGAAAACGAAGAGAAGATTGGGCAGGCGAGAAAGGGCGAAAAAATATGAAGGGAGGAAAACGGGTGAAATTCTTACAAGTCAGGAAGGGGGAGGGGAGAGGGAGGGAGGAAAGAGAGAGAATTATAGGGAAAGGAGGCAGTGTGGGGTGAGGGGGAGGTAAACAGGAGCGCTTATCACTAAGCCAGTTCCACGAGATTATGTTGAAATAGGAGAGAATAAAGCCGCATTAATCTAGTTCTGTGAGGCAGTGAAATGATATGCAGGCGGGTGTAAGAAAGTAGGAGGGTGGTTGTGGGCAAGGTAGTTGATTAACATTAGGGAAGGAATAATAAGTGTTAGAACCATAAAAACTGCTGGAATTCTCAATCCATCAACTACGATAACACTTTTTTAGTTGGGTTCCTGCTACAGTCAGAAGGTAGCTAAGGGTGAAACGTGGTTCGAGTGAAGGGCGTCGGGAAGGAGTGTTGGAACCACAAGCACATTGCTGATATCTCGGAAACGTGTATTTTGAAATTAGAAAACACATATGTTGGAGGTTCGAGAGTGGAATGGTTGAGGGAAGATGAGAAGAGTAACAGATATTTGTACAGCTTAAGGGTAGTGGAAAAGTGTTGGGGAAGTATTCATAAAGGATCTTCAGCAATTTTAACAATAAATTAATATGACAATGAATTTTATCAGGAGTAATTTTGCTCTAGGCTATATATTTTTCATGTGTATGAGTGACATTCATTTTTATAGACAATCTTAAAACCAAATTTTGCTCAAGAAAATTCATTAATATGAAACTTAGAACCAGGGATGCTACTTTAATTCCTTAGTGGACATTTAGCCCGAGGCATCCCATCGACGTATGAGTACGTCGCAACGTTTTGTCACAGCTAGACCCATCAATGTACCGGTACGTAGCGCAATTGCAAGGTTCATAATTTACACAATTTTCAATTTTCTGGTATGTATACACGGGACACCTTCCTCTACAAGATGCCAGGCAGGGACAATGCCTTACCCCGCATGACCTCCCCTCCCCCGCACGCCATTGTCTTGGCAATTCACCTGTTACCAGTGACCTGGCCAATACAGACATTCAGGGCCAGAGTGATTCCCCAATCAATGACAATGTGGAGGACAAAGTTTACCTAGCATTAGAGGAAGAAACAGTCAGAAATGATGATCAGGTAATGTCGCCAAAAAAGGTCAGGTATGTTGATGTGTTACTGAGTGAAACAATGCTGATATTGCCTATATTACTGTTCGAAAACCAACATACTCTAGTACTAAATATTAATTTGTACCAAATAGATAAATAAATAAATACCGTTTATGAGTAGTGTGGAATAGTTACCCTCCCATAGAACTCATTTTCTTTGGAGCCAGCCTGATAGAAAACCCAGTAAGGTAAGGAGTACTTCTACCTGTATCGGGTATTTTAAACCTCAGGTGAGTGATTTCTCTATGAATTTTCGATGTTTCTCACCAAAAGCGGAGGGCTGAGCCAAAAAAATTTTTTTTCCAAAATTGGTCGGGATTGAGTGGAGTCAGTGGTGGAAAATTGGTCAGGACGGGGCGGGTCAGACATCAGAAAAAGCAAATTATATAAGTACAGTAGGCCCATGAGAAGAGAAAGACTAGGAGGAGGTGGAGTAAGAAGACGAGGAGGAGGAGGAGGAGGACGAGTGGCTTAGTTTGTACTAGGATAGCATGAGGAAGGGAGAAGGAGCGGAAAAATAATGCCGCAACCGTGGATCTTGCTATAATTGTTACCTCCCTAAAACCGATAAGATTTTTTCATTTCATTCACTCTACCGTCACAAGATTTTATTAAACGTAGAAGGAACCATGGTTAGAGTGAAGGGAATAGGACAGGACTGTTGGAGCCATACACACAATGCTAGAATACCTAGGAGTACACTAATACCACGAAACAATTCTTGGTGGTTCGAGGGGGTTGGCCGAGGTCAAGGTAAGGAAAGTAAGGACTACTTGGATAACACATTCCTACCCCGTGATGCATTTTTATGCCTCCGCCCACCTATGGTGGAGGATGGATTAAGTGACTGGTCTGTCCGCTCGTGTTTACGTTCCTGCGTCCGTGGGTCCATGCATCCGTCACAGTATTATGGGCCCGGTATCTCCTGAACCCATTGACAGATTTTCACCTAACTTTTGCCAGTTATGCAGTATGAGATGATGAACTGATTAGGTCAGCTACATCAAGGGGTCAAAGGCCAAGGTCATATGGGATTGACAATTTATCCTTGTGGGCCACATTTCTCTTGAGCCCCTCTGCGGATTTTGACCAAACTTTGTCTTTGATACAGTATGGAGGGACAGAAAACTAAATACTGTAGGTCAGCAAAGTCATGGTGTCAGTGGTCAAGGACATTCGACTTAGATTATCCTTGTGGGCGTGATATCTCCTGAGCCCCTCGACAGATTCCAACCAACCTTGTGTCAGTGATACAGTATGAATGTACCATGAACTCATTAGGTCAGCAAGGTCAACAGTTCAGAGATCGAGGTTAAGAGGGTGTGGGCATGGTATCTACGGAACCACTCGGTGGATTTCGACCAAACTTTTGTCAGCAATGCAGTATGAAGGGACGATGAACCGATTAGGTCAGGAAAGTCAAGTGGTCAAAGGTCAAGGTCATATGAGGTCAACTTAGTTTATCTTTAACCTGTGGCGTCCCATCGACGTGAATTATTGTCCACAAGTTTTGTCACTGCCAATCCCGTTGATGCTCATAAACGCGAATCAATTGCAAGGTCCCTAATTTGCACAATTTTCAATTTTCGCGAGTGATTTTTGGTACGTATACACGGGACACCTTCCTCTACAAGATGCCAGGCAGGGACAATGCCTTACCCAGCATGACCTCCCCCCCCCTGCATGCCATTGTCTCAGCAATTCACCTGTTACCAGTGACCTGGCCAGTAAAGCCATGTCATGCCACGGTACGAAATTCAGGGCCAGAGTGATTCCCCAATCGATGACAATGTGGAGGACAAACTTTACATAGCATTAGAGGAAGAAACAGTCAGAAATGATGATCAGGTAATGTTGCCAAAAAAGGTCAGGTATGTTGATGTGTTTAATGAGTGAAACAATGCTTATATTGCCTATATTACTATGTGAAAACCAACATTCTCTCGTACTACATAATTATAAATTCGTACCAAATAAATGAATAAATACCGTTTATGAGTGATATGGAATGGTTACACTCCCACAGAACTCGTTTTCTTTGGAGCCAGTCTGATAGAAAACACAGTAAGGTGAGGAGGTACTGCTACCTGTATCGAGTATTTTAAACTTCAGGTGAGCGATCTCTCTATGATTTTTCGATGTTTCTCACCAAAAGCGGAGGTTTGGGCCAAATTTTTTTTTCCAAAAATGGTCGAGATTGGGGGGAGTCAGTGGTGGAAAAGTGGTCGGGACGGGGCAGGTTAAATTTCTTTAAATCCATAATGAACCCAGTCATGGATGTTGTATGGTGAGTCCATGCGCAAGGTTTGGTAGAGGCATACCAAGCGAAGCTTTGTGTTGACAGCACCGACAGCTAGGGGCGTGAGTTCTTAGTATTCATTAGATTTTTATGACTGATATAATTAATCTGTTTTATTTAACTGACTACAAACACCTGGGCTTTTGATATTGTTGTTCCAGGATCGTCTAAAAGTGAACCCTGTGGCTTGCATGTTGAAGTACGAGAGGAAAAGGCTAAAGTTAGGGGAAACAATGTGCTCTTTTAACCTTTTTATTATTATGACGTATGTTTTTTTTTATTATTGCTCTATCCAGTCAATGCTAAAGAAGCACCCTGCAAGTAAATGTGTTTTGGAGACAATATCTAACGGCCCCACCTTGAAAAGATTGTCCTGAAGTGATTGTAATCATTTCAAGATATCAGAAAGAAATACAAATGTAATCACAGTGAAGGGAAAAATCAATCTCGGGGAGGAGGTTTGAAAACTGAATGTTAGAAACATAGGGACACTTATAATTGGCTGATTCTTCAGTACAATGGCCTCCTTTGCGTTTCACCCTTGATGCCTTCAAAAAATTACATTCAGCTATACAGAGGTTAGAATGCGAGGGTAGAGACTGGAAAGTGTGTATTAATCACAGATTTGCTGGAATTCATATTTCTTTCAGCACAAGGCATCTTTTAAAATGTTGTTCTTGCTGTTTTTGGAGGACTTATGCAGCTGTAGGGAAAACCTTGAGTAGAAGTAGTTAAATGGAAGAGTAAGAAAGGAGTACTGAAACCATAGTTACTGATTAAATTCATTACTCTCTGAGCATGATAATGTCAGTTTATATTTGCTAACTGCAAAAAATATTTTGCTGCTTAAGATGAACCATGGTTAGAATGAAGAGGGTTAAAGAAGGGTTAGACTTAACCCTTTATCAACTAGGAAAACTTTTTTCTCTGGATTATGTTAAATCCTTTTGAAATACATTGTTTTGAAATACATTGTTTTAGCTTTAAAAAGCGAAAAATTACATGAATTATAAATAGTATCTGAATTACACAAGGTGTCTATATGGTCACCTTAGGAGACTGCAGGTACAAAAAATGCAACTTTTTAAAGGTACATTATTTTATTGATGCAACCGAACAGTATATATAATTTCCAATTACACTGCTGAAGCTTACTTCAAATACATATAAAAAATTGTGTTAAAATAATTCTGACCCATCTGAATAAACAAAACAAGAAAATTTACTTGACAATTGGAGTTTCATCTCTGAATATCCTGTACAAATGACTAGTGCCCATAATTAGATATATGTCATTTCTTCTTGTGGTACGAGGCAAAGCATGGCACACACAATCCTACATCACACTTGCAGCACTCAGTACGCACAACAGACTTAAAGAACTCGCCCACGCATTTCCTTCTTGCATGACCTAGAAGTGACTGAACAAAATGACCTGTGTTGTCATACCTCATTTCTTCTCTCCCTGGTGCAATTTCCTTCTGCCAGGAGCTTTTGGTTCTGCTTGATACTTGAGAAGATAAGCCATTGCTAACTCTCGTCTGAAAGACAACTGATCAATGGAAGTTCCTCTACAACGGGCTATTTGCCAAGCATTTTGAATAGCGGCATCCAGCATCCATGTAAACAAACTTCACCACCACTTTTTACCCCGAATACCAATGCGATATGCATTAATATTTTGATCCACTCTATCTGTGCCACCCATGTTGCTGTTGTAGGCTTGAATAGCGTGAGGAACATTTATCAAAGTGTGCTTGTTATCCTTTTTTGACCACCGTTTCACTTTCCCAATTGGATTTTGACCATGAAGAGTAGATGCCACAGTTACCACAGAATTATCCTTCCATCGTGTTACAACTATTTCACTTCCATCGATCTTTCCGAAAACAGATGAAGAAATTTCTCTTTCTTCTTTTTCCAGTGCTGCAACACTTTGTATGGAACATGTTTTATCTAATCTGTTGCTTCGGATGGTTCCAGTTGCACTGTAGCCTCTCTTGGTTAGTTCATCTAATAGCGGGATTGTAGTGAACAAATTGTCAAAGAAGAAATGATATGGTTGACTTTTTTTACCTTCACTATATTCATCAATGAGGCGCAGAACACTGGATGCAGTTATCCCAAATTCCTTTTCTTTATTTTCATTAGCTTTATAGGTCTTCCCTTGGTATGGATCAAAAGCTTGCAAATAGCCAGAAGGGGTATTTTGACACCAAATTTTATACCCAAATCGAATGGGTTTCATACGAATGGACTGTTTACAACAGTGGTTTCCAAAATACTTAACCGTTGCCTCGTCATGTGATATACTTTGTGTGGGGATAATGTGTTCCATAAACTTTTTTTGGAGATGAGAGATAAGAGGACGCAGTTTGGTATATTTGTCATTTTTGTCTAGGTTATCAGTTGCATTGAAGTGAAGGCATTTCATAATTGAATCAAATCTGTCTCGGTGCATTGCATTACTCACGGCCTGATTGTACACGTCAGAATCATGAGACCAGTACATAGCCTTACTGGGCAATGAAGTGTAACCAGACACGATCAGCATGGCAAAAAAAACCTCGCAGTTCATTTATGGATACACTAATATCAGGCCAGTTTTTCTTCAAACAAAATTTTGTCCTTTGGTCCTTTGTTTCTGCAAGTATTTCCTCATCAAAGAATAGCTCGAACAGTTCAACCATACTGAAATCTCTATATTTACTGCAACTCATGTCAGGAAAAAAAGGTGCATGGGCTGGTTTTCTCTCGTTTCAGCTCCACTTCACTTTTTCTGGCGTTTGTGTCACTTTACGTTTCTTTGCTTTATGTTGTTGTTCATCACTTTCTTCATATTAATGTTCCTCACTTGCTTCCTGTAGATGTTGATCATCATCTTCATCACTACGAGATGCTCGAAACTCAGCAGGGGCTAGTAACTGATTGCCAGATAAATTTTCAGGGTAAAAGATATCTCCTCCATCTTCAGCACCAGAATCCTCATCACTCAAGATGTTGACGTCTGGGGGCTCGATGTATATATCTTCACATCTACCCAACTCATCTAGCAGGTCTAAGGCTTCTTTGAGGGTTAAGTTCTTCTTTCTGAAATACGTGGAAACATATGGCAATACTGATATTTTTGACAGAGTATATAGGAACATCATTATCAAAAAATGTAATCATATTCTCCTAAGGTAACCATATGGTTACCTAAAAAACAAACTTGCTTATATGGTATTCTTGCACCGAATTTCGATTTGATAATTCCACACTAAAACATACTACTATAGGTCCAAATTATAGTAGCAATAGCTCATCATTATAACAGACACTCTAGAATTTCAAGGCTTACCTTTTTGTACCATCCATTATGATGTTCAGAAGAAGTGGTTTACTCTAAGGAAAGGATGTCTGTCCTCGGTGAGTGCAGCTCAAGAACTGATTTCTCTACATGGCTTGACAGAGGGATGTGTTACACACAAGTTCAAACCTGTTATCACATGTTTCCATTAGTCCCTCGGTGACCACACAGGAAAGAACATGGTACTTGTTTTGGTAACCATATGGTCACCTATGGAGGTAAAGGGTTAATGACACAGTGTTAAAACCAAATATCGTATATTTATATATCGGAAACGCAAATGTTAGAGGTTTGAGAAGTGAATGGATGAAGGAAAGGTGTGATGAATAGAGGATGGCAGCAGTACCTGGGACGGCAGAGGCAGTGACGGAGGAGGGGGAGGAGGAGTTCCTGGTGTAGTGCAGACTGAATCCTCTTTTTGCTTGCAGCCTTCTATCCTTTTGTTGGGAGAGAGAGAGAGAGAGAGAGAGAGAGAGAGAGAGAGAGAGAGAGAGTACTTAGCTGAATGATGAGGAGGATAGCGAAGTTCGTATCCGAAGTGACACAGGCTTTGGGGCACCTCTTCCTTTGAGATTACTTTGCAGATTTCACTTTAGGATTGTTTTCTAAGTTTTTAATATCATTTTAACAGAAACATGGTTTACATCGATAACATACGAATAGATATGGAGGTACAGCTTACAGATTAAACTGATAAAGAATCGATACTGCACAGTCTCCTAAACCACCTAGATATTGTCAGAGGTCGTAAGCTCATCTGCATGTTTGTGTTGGATGTTATAGTGTTGCTGAGCGTAAGTGAGAACAGTTTAAGGATTGGAATTTCACTAAACAAGACATTACTGATCTACCAGAAGACCGGCAGGCAGATAATAAAAACACCCCCCAGTAATACCAATGTACCAGTGCTGTATGAATCAGCCCTAGCAAGTATTCAGTGTGGACGGCGGATGTTATCTCTGAAGTGGTGACATGATGAAGTATATGGTATGTGGGATTACTGGGCCATGGGAACGGGTTGTGAAGCCTATGCCCCCATGTCAGTCACATGAAAAGATACGTAATTAAATATAAAGCTTATAATTATAAAACGAAAGAACAACCAATCTTATAATACCCCCTTCAAAGTGTAGTAGTCCGAAGCTTGGCTGCAGTAGTTCATTACATTTAAAGGTAAGTTACCAGTCTACTTCCCATAACAACATTACATGATAGACAAACCTTCAGCCACTGCTTGGGGATCAGACTTGTGCAAGGCCGTCACTCTAACTGGGCCATTCTAATTATTAGACCCTTATTCATGGTTCAAGTATTCGCTCTCCCCACCACAAACCATGGTCAACATATCCAGCCTCCCCGTTACCGCATGTTCATGTGGGCGTTAACCCAGGTGGATACAGACAACATTAGCCTTTTTCCTGCAGTTCACTATCCCCTTCTTCGAGAGATGAGGGGGATGTTGAGGAACGTGAATATTTTAACTGGGGTTTGGTCTGTCTTGCAGCATAAAAACTATTGTTATTTTTTTATTTTCCCTTAAAAAGACCAGATTAGAAAAAAGAGCGCAAGAAGGCAACCAGGTGAGAGGAATGAAGGAAATAAACCAACTTCAGAGAAAAGTGTGCTTTGAAGGCTGAAACAGAAACAGATTATGAATCAATAGTTCTTTATCAATAATTCATTATGACACACACACACACACACACACACACACACACACACACACACACACACACACACACACACACACACACACACACACACACACACACACACACACACACACACACACACACACACACACACACATTCAAACCACATTATATTTTTTCTGAGTCTTCACGCCCCCCTTTGGATATTGCTCACGCCTCCCGGGAGGGGAGGAGGGAGTGTTCTCAAGGATGAGAACAACCACACTAGACTGTCTGGTGCTTATGATTAGACTAAAACGAGTACCCAACGTGGCCTGGGCAAGACGTTGTGATCGTGTATACGAGCATTGCATGGGATCCTGGATGGCCATTTCCCTTTTGAGAGAAGACCCCACCAGGGTCCTATTTTATTCATTGAACTTGTTCCTTCTTAGGTCCATTTCCTAAACCTGCCTAACCGACCCGTTGTATATAATAGTGATATGCACGTAGAAGTAAACACACACACACACACACACACACACACACACACACACACACACACACACACACACACACACTGTTGTAACTGGCTACCACGTTTCTACAATGATGACAATTATTTTTTAAATTGTTCTGATCTTGGCGAGCATGGGCGCCACTTCAGCAGCTGTAATGTACACCCTCCCAAAAAAGTATTGGCACTCTTACAGCACGTATCATTCTGAAACATGGATGAAGCATTGTGATATATGGGGCATCTTGTAATTATTAGTGCAGATATTATATTTCGTAATTATTAGAACTCAAACTTGCAAAAAGTTTCACTTACTGGGTGGTATATGTTTTGAGGCACCACATTAATTTTATAGACTCATTTGTACCCGCACAAGTTGTTCAGTTTCACAACTATCGTACCCAACGGTGTCGATACTTTTTTGGGAGAGTGTACACATCTAAACTCGTCATAAAAAGTTAGAGCTGTTAGAGCTGCTGAAAGAGTTCGATATGCATCCCCCTCAAGAGCATTGAGGACACACACAAAGACAGACTGACAGAAAAATATTCTCTCTTATATATATATATATATATATATATATATATATATATATATATATATAGATATATATATATATATATATATATATGGCTGAATCGGTAGAGAGGCAGCCTGCAGTCCTGATGGACCCAGGTTCGAATCCCGGATGGGGCAGGGAACAGTTTAAGGATTTGAATTTCATAAAAAGCAGAATTTCCTGATCTACCATATGCCCCGCCGACATGTTAAAATACCCCCGCTAATACCAATACACCAGTCCTGTATGAGACAGCCCTAGCATGTATTCAATATGGACGGTGGGTGTTAGCGCCGAAGTGGTGACATGTGGAGGTGTAGGAGGACTACTGGGCCTTGGGATAGGCTACTGCCCCCAAGATATAGGCCCTGAAGCCTTTGCCCAGAGTCGGACACGTAATATATATATATATATATATATATATATATATATATATATATATATATATATATATATATATATATATATATATATATATATATATGGTTTTTTTGGCCGGGTTAAGTGTTCCCCAGATTCTCTTATCCGAAATCACTTAATCATGGCAGTTGTTTCAGAGAGCCTCGGAGGACCCAATACCTGCCCAGTGCCCCAACCAAATGGGCAGATTTGCATGGCCATGTGAAAAGTGAGAGGTGTGAATGAGGAGAGCAAGAGGGTGAAAGTGGTGAATGTGTTCAATGCCGTGATGGCATTGTGTGAAACAAAGATGAAAGGGTGTGAAGTGGAGGAGAGGAAGGGTGTGACGTGTAAGATCGGGCATGATTGGACGAGGAAGATGCAAGGAAGGAGTTGCTTTGTTGATGAATGAGGTGTGGCAGAGTGGAATGAGAGACTACAAATGTGTCAGCTCGAAGTGAATGTATGTCAAGTTCAAGTTTGAAAAGGTGAAAATGGCGGTGATTGTAGCGTATGCACCGTGTGATGACGGGAGTGAGAGAGAGAAAGAGAAGGACAGGTTTTGGGATGAGCTGGATGAAGCAGTGTGAGAATGGCTAGGAAATATAATGTGACCGTAATGTGCGATATGAATGGAAGAATAGGCACCTACCCTGAGGATAGCATAATGGGTTGCTTTGGAGTACCTGGAGAAAATGATAACGGGAAGCAAGTGAAGGATATATGCCAGGAAAGGAGGTTGTGCATTTGTAATTCGTATTTCAAACACAAAGATGCACATAAATATACATGGTATAGAGGGAACGGGGATCGTGCTGAATGAAGCCTGATTGATTACGTTCTCGTAGATAGGCGGATGCTGGGAATGGTTGCAGATACAAGGGCCGTGAGAGAACGATGTGGAGCCTGTCAGATCATATGATTGTGGTATGCAAGATCAAGCTGAGGGGAGTGAGGTGGATCAGGAGAGGGAGAAGCAGTCAGGTAGAAAGACTGAAAGTTGAGAAACCTAGGATCAATGAAATGACATGAATACAGGGCCAAAGTAGGGGAAGAGTTGGAATCAGTGAATTGGAATGAAATGGACAGCCTGTGGACTGCAAAATTAATAGGGATTTAGTTAGAAATGCTAAAGCAGTGTGTGGTGTGGCAAGAGTAGCAACAAAGAAGAAAGGTACAACATGGTGGGATGATGAAGTTAAGAGAGCGGTGGAGGAAAAGAGGAAGAAGTGGCTAAAGTGGTTACAAGACAGAGGTTCAATTGAAATCAGAACTGAATAAAGTGAGAGCAAGAAGCAGGTTAAGAGACTAGTGAAGAGGAAAACGAAGGAGGTAAATGATGATCTCGCAAGAAAAGTGAATGCAAACTACTCTGAAAACAGGAAATTATTCTGGAAAGAGGTAAGGAAATGAAGAAAGAAATGTGATGGTGTGAAGGATGTAGGTGGTAGATGGTTAACCCATGGGGATGAAGTAAGGACCAGATGGAAAGAATATTTTGAAAGCCTGATGAATAGGAATAGAGAGAGCAGAGCGGCTGTAAACAGGATTGGTTTTGGGGGCGTGCAGAGAAGGAATGCAGTGCCAGGAGACGTGACACTCGCACAGGTGAAGAGTGCTGTGAAGCGGCTGAAAAATGGGACAGCAGCTGGGACTGATGAGGTGTATGCAGAGATGCTTAAGTGTAGTGGAGAGAGTGGAATGAAGTGCTTGTTGGAGATATGTAAGAAGGCATGGATGAGTGAATCTGTGCCAGCAGAGTGGAACAAGGCTGTCATTTTACCCCTATACAAAAACAAAGGTGGGAAAAGCGAGTGCAAGAATTATCGTGCCATAAGTTTATTGAGTGTGGTAGGGAAAGTACATTGAAGAATTATTACAAAGAAAGTAAAAGAGACATCAGAAGTCCTAGTAAGTGATGGACAGGGTGGCTTTAGGATGTGGCAGAAGTTCTGTGGATTAAATATTTGCATTGAGACAGATAGCAGAGAAGGCTTGTGAGAAGGATCATAAAGTGTTTCTGGCATTAATGGATCTGGAAAAAGCACACGGCAAAGTGGACAGAGATGGATTGTGGAAGGTTTTGCGCATGTACAGTACAGATTGTAAGCTGCTAGGTGCTGCTAAGAGTTTTTATGATGGTAGTGACGCATGTGTATGGGTTAATGGGCATCTATGTGAACGGTTCACGATCGGTGTGGACGTGCGACAAGGTTGTGTGATTTCCCCATGGTTGTTCAATATAAATATGGATGGGATGATGAGAGAAGTAAAAATACGAGTAATGGAGAGGGGGATGGCATTGGTAATGAATGGTGATGGATGGAATATCTGAAATTTGATTTATGCTGATGATGCAGTACTCTTGTAGAAACTTCGTAGGTGCTTGTAGTTAAGTTTTGTAGATCAGTTATACATATATTAGACTCGTGGACGAGTGGTTGTTATACGTGAGTATTTTTGTAAGTAGGTAATCTTCGTCCCCTTTTGTCATGTAATGGCAGGAGAGGTAAAGATTAGTATAGGACTATTTTTATTTGTCTTGGAAATATTATCAAAGTCTCTCACACACGAGTGAAGTATACAGTAGAGTCCCGCTAGCTACCTCCGTCTCGCTCTCTCTCTCTCTCTGCCACACTCTCGTCCCTGTTGCTAGCCTCCTTCTCCCTGCTACCTGTCGGTTGTATGGCTCGCCCCTTTCTGGGCTCTGACTGCTACATTCTCGTTTAGCAGGGGTCGTGTCAAGTGTGCTATACTGTCGTGGAAACATCTAGAACACTGTGTGTCTGTGTGTATGTACAGCTTCGGGTGCAGGACCAGCATTCCTTCACATTGAGAGTTGCAAGCTAATTGCCTTTTGCTTGATTCTCGCTGATGCACAACCTATCTCACACCCTGGCTTGGTGCTTCTATCTGTCTATCTATCTATCTGTCTGTCTATTTATCTATGAGTTGTATTATTATAATATGGAGTCCTGACAGAACTACTCGCAAATACCGGACAAGAACTTGGTAAACTAGTGCAGATTTTTGCTGATGTCCGAGAGTGTCGTGCCTCTAGAGTAAATGTAGAAAAGAGTAAAGTGATGGTTACTTAGAGAGAAGGTGACTCCCAGTGTGATGTTACAGTGAATGGAGAGAGACTGGAATTGGTGAGGGAGTTCAAATACCTGGATACAGTGATAGAAAAGAGAGGAAAATATGCAATAGAAGTAGAAAGTAATGACACAAGGAAAAAAAGTAGCTGGTGCAATTAAGGCTTTAATAAGAAACAGAGGCTTCAGAGTTGCAGCTGCACGAGGCTTACATGAAGAAGTGTTAGTGCCAACTTTAACATATGGATGTGAGACTATGGTGTGGCATGAAAATGAAAAATCAAAAGTAACAGCAGTGGAGATGAGACTGCTGAGGAATGCATGTGGAGTATAGAGTTGATAGATACGAAATAATATGATTCGTCAGAGATGTGGAGTGAGGAAGTCTGTGGACACCAGAATCGAAGAGAGTGTACTGGGATGGTATGGTTGTGTGGAGAGAATGGATAACAAAGGAGTGGTGGGAAAGGTATATATGTGCGAATTTGAAGGAGGAAGGAGGCGAGGTAGGCCAAGGAGAAGGTGGAGAGATATGGTGGATCAGTGTGTAAGGAAGAGAGGTATGGAAATTGGTGGGGCTAGGGAAATGACAAGAGATCGAGCTGGCTGGATGAATATTGTGAGGAGAAGTGCATGATCAGGGAATTGACACCCCTTTCTAACGTACCAGCGTTCGGACTGACCCTATCGAATACGTTTATGTGAAACTACAGAACGTGAAGATGTTTTTGGCGTATCCAATAGAGCCAGGATTCTGGGGGCTTGAATGTTGAATGAATGAAAGCATGGCCCATTGGATTGGGCAAATCTGGTCTGTCTGGTCATTGCTACTCCTTACCCTGCCCAAGGGTGGGAATGGATGTCCGAATGATATATATATATATATATATATATATATATATATATATATATATATATATATTGGGGGAGCCGGTGGCTCAATCGGTGAAGAGGTGGCCTGCAGTCCTATTAGACCCAGGTTCAAATCCCCGCTGGGGCAGGGAATAGTTTAAGGATTTGAATTTCACTGAAAATCACACTTTACCGATCTACCAGAAGACCCGTCGACATGTCGTAAAAATATCCCCGCTAATACCACTACACCAGTCCTGTATGAGACATCCCTAGCATGTACTCAACATGGGCGATGGGTGTTAGCGCCAAAGTGGTGACATGTAGAGGTGTATTATATGTAGGAGGACTACTGGAGCAGGCTGTGAAACCTATGCCCAGAGTCGAGCACATAAAAAAAAAAACATCATCATCATCATCATCATCATCATCATCAACCAATATAAGTCCACAGCTGAACACAGGTCTCTCCCAACCTTCTCTACGAATTCCTTGACTGAGCCAATGTTTGCCAAGTTTTCCCTGCAAATTTCTCTATCTCATGTCTTTATCTCCTGTCTGGTCTTTTTCGGCTACACTTACAATCTTTTGGTGTCCAGTGAGTCAGCCTCTTGCTCCATCGGATATCTCTTCTTCTTGCTACATGGCCTGCCCACCTCCGTTGCTGTTAATTTATAACTTCTATATTTTTTACTTTAGTCTGCCCTCTCATCCAAGTTGATTTTTTCCTGCCTCTTAAAGATATTCCCAATATTGACCTTTCTATTGCTCTCTGAGAACGGATTAATTTATTTGCCATCGATTTTGTCAGTTTCCAGGTCCCACACCCATACGTCACAACTAGAATTATACATTCGTTATATACTTTTCGCGTCATACAAACTGGCAAGCTACATTTTCACAATGTCATTACTTTTATCGAAGGCTTTCCATCCAATTGTAATGCGTCTTCGTATTTCGCTGTCATGATCTTTCGTTAATTATGGAATAGAATTTGCCCCAAGAAGTCGAGGAGTACAATTACTTGGGGCCATATATATATATATATATATATAGTGGGAGAGAGAGAGAGAGAGAGAGAGAGAGAGAGAGAGAGAGAGAGAGAGAGAGAGAGAGAGAGAGAGAGAGGCAGAAACAGACAGACAGACAGATATCTTCCAACATATTACTATTATGCCAGGAATCGAACTCGGGAACCTTAGTTGGAGCCAGGCGACAATCTACTATGCCACGACCAAGTAAACGTTATCTCTTACTGTCACGGTCATGTAACCAATTTCGCACCGCCCTCACTGTGGGCCTGAAGAATATGACATAACCCTCTTACTGTCAGGCAAGTACATGCTTTTAATCTATCCCAAGCACTTATGGTAAGTCAGAATGAAGAGATAAACCTGTATGTTACAAAGGAAAAATCATCCAACATATTCCCATTATGCCGGGAATCGAACCCAGAACTCTTATGCGAGAGCCAGGCAGCAATGCACTATGCCACGACCAAGTAAAAGTTATATCACATTGCCACACCCTTGTAACCAATGTCCCTCCACCCCCACTGTGGGCCTGAAGAGTATGAAATAGCACTCGGGGAAGTAGATGCATTTATTTTTCCCAAGCACTTACGGCAAGTGAGGATGAAGAGAGAAACCTGTACTTTACACAAAAGAAATCATCCACATATTACCATTATGACAGGAATTGAAACATGGACTGTCATTTGAGAGCCACGCAGTAATCCACTACACCACAACTAGGTAAAGGTTATCTCACATTGTCACAATCTTGTAACCAACGTATCTACGCCCCCACTGTGGCCTGAAGAGGATGAGATAATCTCCTGGCACATGGGCATGTAGATGCTCTTAATCTATCCCAAACACTTACGGCCCACAGTGGGGACGGAGCGACACTGATTTCAAGATTATGACAATGTGAGATAATTGTTACCTTGTCGTGGCCTAGCGGATTGCTGCCAGGCTCTCACATGAGAGCACTGGGTCCAATTCCCGGCATAATGGTAATATGTGGGATGAAAAGCACAGGTTTCTCTCTTCATTCTGACTTGCCATATGTGCTTGCGATAGATTAAGAGCACCTACTTGCCCAAGTGCTAGGGGGTTATCTCATCCTCTTCAGGTCCACAGTGTGGGCGATGGGACATTGGTTACAAGATTGTGACAATGATAGATAACTTTTACATGGTCGTGGCATAGTGGATTGCTGCCTGGCTCTCAACTGAGAGCCCTGGGTTCGATTCCCGGCATAGTGGAAATATGTGGATGATTTTTCTTGTGTAAAGTAGGTTGCTCTGTTCAGACAGAAAGATAGATAGATATAGATTGACGGGTTTATAGATAGAAGATTATATAGACAGATAGGTAGATTAAAAGGTCGTATTCTAAGAGACTTTAGAGACTTCTTAGCATCTCTTCTTTAATTATTTATTCTGCATATTACATCTCAGTTTCCTCTTGTATATTATGAAAGCAAACTATCAATATAAAAAATAGTTATATCAACATGACAGCAGGCGACGATGGCCAGCTCAAAGTAGACCAAACTTTGTCAGTGACCAGAAGTGGGTTTTGACACTAAAAGTTATTTCTAAATGGAGGTACTCCAGTGCAACATTTCATCCAATAATCATGGCCCTGGCTTAATAATTATATAATCTTCGGAGCCCTACCATTTTGCGTGAGCAAGGTCGTAATTTTAGCGCTTATATTTTCTGCACTTGATGACCTTTGACCACTGACATGGTGGATATTGGTCATGCATGTACGAAGCACACTTGTAGTACTCATTAGTGTCTATAAGCATGCAAAGTTTCATTTGTTTCCATCAACCCACTTTGGAGGAAGAGAACTTGAAATTCATGGAATGGCCCACCAGAGATACAACTTTCAGGTTGCGCTGCCAGTGACTGAAATTGAGTTTCGACACTAAAGGCCATATTTTTATGGAAGTACTCGCGTGCAACGTTCCACCCAAGAATCATGGTCCTCGCCCAATAATCTTCGGAGCGTTAGCATTTCGCACGAGCATAGCAGTGATTCAGTGTTTTTTTTTTTTTTTTTTTTTTCACCATTTTTGCATTTGATGACCTTTGACCTCTGATATGCCCAATGTAGCACATAGGTGTACTATAGAAAGTTGTAGTACCAGTCTATGTCTATAAGCAGCAAACTTTCAGTTAATTCCATGAAGCCACTGGGGAACTAGGGGGGCATTTTTGAAAACTGGTACTGGTTGCCAGGGCTGCTGATGCCAATCTTTGCAGAGTTGCCTCTCGAAAACTAGAGGAATGAGGGGAAAAATGGATGGTACACTTCTGATAGGGAATGACCTCATGATTATGCCTAAAGAAGCCAGAGCTTTCTACGCCCATTAGTAATGTTTATGCAGCTCATAACGTGAAAAGTACATAACAAAAACGTTTTTTTGGCCGTTGCAAGAAAACGAGTAGTTACCTAGCAAACAAAACCTTGCAGACACAACTAGGTCAATGGCCGGTCATTGTGTCCAAGTTTGGTCGGAATGGGTTCATTCTGGCGGGTAAAATTGCCTGTCAGAATTATACAAGAATACAAGAAAGAGAACGCGACTAACAGTAAGAGCACATGGAGCTAGCCAATAGCATGCATGAGAATGTTTTGATTTATTATGCAAACAAATTGCCACGCAACGTGCAACGATGCCTCTTATGCTATTTAGAATATGGTTCAAATTACTGACATTCATTATATCCCAGTAGCTCTTCATACCAGTGCTTGGATTTCACGCATGCCATAGTTCGCAGTACCTGATGGGGATGGAACAGACAAAGCCGCAGCTCCGACTAAGGTGTTCTCGCCGGGCGTCATTCTAAAGTATAGATTCCTAATTATTTTTCACTAGCTAAAGTACCTTAAATATAAGGGATTTTTTCTTGTTTTATGAAGTAATCAGCATATCTAGAAAAGTATCCGGTCTTAAACCTGAAGTATGATGAGGCAAGAGTCAGGCTGAACGATTACCAACATAATACAGACAAAGTTTATGGACATTTATTTGCATATTTGCGTCAGTATTGCTCTAAACCTATGCATTAAAAGTATTACACTTTGTTTGTACTTCCTTTGCAACCGAAAAGATACTTGTCTCACAGGTAAGAGGTCCCAGGTTCGATATCCTTGGCGACCACGAGATTTTTAGAGAGGTTCTCTTGACAAAGTTTGTTCGTACCGAGAAATGAAAAAGGGACCTGAATGTAGTTGTAGTCAGGTTCATCTACAGTAGCATGTGAAAGCAGTGGAATGCAGTCTGAAGTTGTTTCCTCCTGCAGTCCACCATGTCTTTTGAAGGATACGGAGAGAAATGGGTAACGTTTGCATAATTGAGTATTGGAGCTACCCATTCATACCAGTGCTACTATGTGAAGGCGTTCCCCTTCAGCATCAAACTAGGATGTAAATAGACTAGGCGGGTCGTATTCTAACTGAAAAAAAAAAAAATATACGGACTCCTCTCACGCATTGTCTCACTTGCTCCCTACCTTTGCCCTCCACAATCCATCCTAAGACGACCTAAGCCATCATCGGGAGGTTTTCTGCCTGGAACCCTCCATAATGAAGAGGCTTAGCTCATACAGTGGATTGTGAAGGGTTAAACATTCCTCCTCCTCCCCCTCCTCCTCCTCTTCCTCTCGCTACATACCTTATCGGTACACGAAATTTTCATTTATGAATCCATTTACTGTATTTTTTAGATTGTTTAAAATGAAGGTGTTAGATATCGCTTTCAGTAATTCCTTTAGAAAATATAGCAAGGTTGAAATATAAATGACAGTGATATATATATTACTTTTTTCCTATCATTCTATTCTTGCTGTATACCATTTTTTTTTATTTTCATCAGTTTTTGGGAAGACCCTGGCTTAATGAAGAGTTAACGAAAACTCTTTTATTCCTTCCTGTCTGGAATTCCGAAATTGACCACGCATTTCTAACTTAAGCAAGAATAAAATGCAAATGATATTCTCTGGGCAAAAATGCTAAAGAAGCTTAAGTTTATTGAGGTTATGTGCATAATCAAATCTACATTACCTTTTATGATTGATTCGTGCACTACGATGATATTTATTTCTTGCCAACCACAGATGATATTATTTAGTGTGCCAATGATCCCCCGCAGTGAAGGAGAAAAGGAAGGCTGTATCTAACTCCTCCAACTCAAGAAGTCTCAATAGAAAACTTTTCGGTGTTATCAGGAATTTAATTAGGAAAAGGTGTCATTGTAGTGCGAGAGTTAACTTCTTAAATAGCGTGACGTCTCTTTGTAAACAATAACTAATACTACCAGTGCTTTTTTATTTGGGTTAGAGAGTCTCCTTGTAGTACAGGGATTAGTGAAGGTTGTATCTAAATTCTGAACTTTTGATAGTCTCCTATAGTGAATAAATAATCCGTTGGCAGCAAGTACAAAATCGAAGGGGTTAATAAAACTGGAATTATGAAGTTCATTTGCACAGTTTAGTCGATATAGCCATATGGGATCCTTAAGATAACCAGTTAATTATATCTTGGGCTCAGAAGCAGCTAAGAGCAGTAGCACCTGACTAAGCTCACGAAATACGGTGTTGATGGTATTGCTAACGTATAAACACAACAGGTATAAACACAACAGGTGTCACATATCAGATTTGGAGTAAATCGGGTGAAAATTGACGATTCTATGCCCATTTGAAATTTTAGGCCCAAGTCACGTGACATTTATCCCCCCGTTAGGGGAGTGACCTCCTTGATGTAATGAGGCATGTTATAGGATGCAGATTTGAAAGATGCACCTGTAGATTTTGGTTTCATGTCGATGTAACGAAACTGAAAAGAGTTATGGCGAAAAAAACGATTTTTTTGTTTTCACATTTTGGGGGCCCACAGCCTAGACCTTGGCCTAATTTGGCCTAAAATTTAATCAGGTGATCAGTGGCCCATCATCATCCCGGTTATTTTAGTCAAAATCGCACCCGTAGTTTTAGAATAAAGTTAACATAGAGACAGGCAGACAGACAGAAGGGTGACAGACACACATACAACAAACAAACGGACAGACAAACCGAGTGAAAACAATACCCGTCCCATAGCCCCTCCGAGGCGGGGACGGGTAATGATGGTTGTTTTAGTAGTAGTATTGGTGATGGCAGCATTGATACTTGTAGTGAGGATTGTGATAGTGGTAGTGGTAGTGTTGGTAGCGGTAGTGGTGGTGGTGGTAGTAGTGTTGGTGATGGTATAGTAGTGGTACTTGTAGTGGGGATTGCGATTGTGTTAGTAGTTGTGATGGTAGTAGTGGTGGTGGCTGTGGTTGTAGTAATCATGGAAGTGGGGGGCAGAGGTTGTAGTGGCGCTGCGATGGAGCATAGAGTGGTCAGGGAGTGGATGCTTCTACTCAACAAAGAGTATGTATACGTGCATGAGTGTGGTAATACAATATTATCTCCATTAACACTCTCAGGATCGAGAATGCCAGACGATTTTACCAAGCAGAAACAGAGTTAAGTGCCAGAGGGTGTTAATTACTGCTGTAATATTCAATTGCAATGGTGTTATGTTGGGTGTGTGTAGTTGATTCTCAGAGGTATATTAAAGTATTGTGGAAATTATTTCTATCATGGAGCTTTTGCTTCTCATCTTCCTGCAGGGAGAATATATATATATATATATATATATATATATATATATATATATATATATATATATATATATATATATATATATATATATCTATATATATATATATATATATATATATATTACAATCTCCAGCAAAAATCGAGCGACCGGCTTGACGAGCAAGTTGGTATATGTGGCACCTCCACACCCCCAATTTCAACCCCTACCCCCCCTCCCTCGTTCCCATTCATTCGTCTACCCTCCACTCTCCCCACATCCACGGGCAAGAGAGTAAGGCCTACTCGCATGGTCTCAACTACTCTTCCGTCATCCATCATCCATTTATCTTGAAAAATAATGGTTTTGTTATGATAACGAATAAAAACACATTACACAGCATTTTACTCCATAGCATAGTTATTTATACACCATGATATGAACGGAGGGTGATAAAAAATAGTAATATATTCGTATGATCGTGAGGTCTGTAATCATACAATTTATCATTTTAACAGTTGTATCCAGTCAGTGTATAACATTAAAACAGTCGGAAGCCGTAAGTAAATGTTTGTAGTGGTCGGTGGTTTGCTCCTTCCCTTACTGAACATAAACACTGTTACTTTACAAACTCTAATATAGGTCATTACCATTAGTTACAACTAATACCCCATGTGTGATAACAGCAAAGTGTTGCTGATAAGTGAACCACATAGCCTAATCAGTATTATCTTGGTTATTGGTGTCTTCATACATAATATCGGATAACGTTGGGCAGCAGGTAGTGAATGACAGCTTGTGTGGTGGTTAAACCTCCTAAACTTGTCAAGCCGAGGCCATGACATGGTTGCTGGCAACACCAAAGGTCAGTCAATATTTAGACACCATTCATTGCTGCTGAAAGTATTAGAACAGCACAACCAACAGTAGAGTGAGCCGCGTGGTGAGCTGACGCCGTGAGCACCATACAACAAGGGCCAGATTACCAGGTATAGGCAAAATGGTCAACTGCCTACCAGGCCACGGCCTGTCACAGGCCATCCAGACTTCCAAAGCGAAATAAATATACGCTGTGGGCGTCCAAATAAGTGCCATCACCCATCAGGCCCTCAAAAAAGGCCATTATAGGTCATGCCAAAGTTTCACCGGAAATAACGGAAACAAGAGATCCATATGTTGCAGGCCAACAGTCTGCCTTCCCTACCAAGCCACAGCATGGTTAATCCAGCGCTGTATACAACCAACCCCCTCAACCACTTGCCGCAGCCACTTATTGCCACTCAGTCCAGCAAGGGACCCGCCACCTCCTGATAACAATATCAGGAATATAACCATGACTTTTATAGTTATAACTGCACTAGGGTGTAATATCCAACTGACACGTTTATAACACGACGTATTTCGAAAAAGGTAACCAATGACCAAATTGGCTGAATGGATGATCTGCATGGTAACCAAACAAACATGTCTCGATTGCAGCTTACGCTAATCGACATTATCGTGCCATACAGCAGATAATTCAGTTTTTATTCATTTTCAGCAAGAACGTTTTCATCAAAGTTTTGACGGGTTACAGTTCACACTGGTCAATGTTACATATAGCAACGTAATAGACGTAGCGGTCAGGTTAACCTTATCATTATTTGCTCTTCAACTGTGTCCCATGTCTGTTACCACTTTCCTCTGTCTCTGTGTGGCCTTGGTTTTTCCCATTAACTATCGTCAGCCGAAACGTCAATTGCCTCAGAGAGGGAAGGATGTTAAAATGGACAAACGGTTTTGGTTATGCAAATATTTAATAAGGAAGACTAACTGACTACCGGTATATTTAAGAACTCATTTTAAAACAATATAAAACAATGGGGTCAAATAGTGGATTTATATGATAATGAAATGTTGTGGGTAACTGGGGGAGTGATAAGGTAACCCTGTCAACACAGAGTAGGACTATTCACCACCTTTGCTATCGCTCTGTTCCAGTTGCCCTACAATAACATGTGGTATAGTGACAATAGTGATTGTTTTACTAGAGATCTGGTGTTTTAGCTTGACTTACCCTGCAGAGTTAAAGGCTACGTTCAAACTAATGTATTATAATCCGCTATTGCAAAAGCATATCTGATTGAATAACATTTAGAAAATAAGGTCTTACTGTCTCCTGATAATTAAATGCTTCTTTGCCCTATCGTTAAACTAAAAATATCACTATTGTATGGCGCAGTGGACAATATTGTAATGCACACTTCATGGTGATAATAAAGACGTGTTTATGGGCATTAGTGGAAAACACACACACACACACACACACACACACACACACACACACACACACACACACACACACACACACACACACACACTATCCACCCAGAGCAGAGCCATTGACCCCGGGCCCATCTCCCTCTCCCCATGCCCCCACCACGACGGCCAACTACCCCCCCCCCCCACACACACACCGCCGACCACTACAAACATCTACTTACATCTTCCGACTGTTTAATGTTACACACTGACTGGATACAACCGTCAAAATTATATATTGTATGATTACAGACCTCAGTACCATACGAATATATTACTATTTTATATCACCCTGCGTTCATATCATGGTGTATAAATAACTATACTATGGAGTAAAACACTGTGTAATGTGTTTTTATTCGTTATCATAACAAAACCATTATTTCCCAAGACAAATGGATGACGGAAGAGTGGTTGAGACAAAGCAAGTAGGCCTTACTCTCTTGCCCTTGGATGTGGGGAGGGTGGAGGGTAGACGAATGAATGGGAACTAGGGAGGAAGGGGGGTGAAACTGGGGATGCGGAGGTGCCACATATACAACCTGCTCGTTGAGCCGGTCGCTCGATTTTTGCTGAAGACTGTACATATATACTGGAGAAAGAGAGTGAGAGAGAGAGAGAGAGAGAGAGAGAGAGAGAGAGAGAGGTCTCAGTGCTCCCACTGAGAATCTCCCCGCTGTAATGCTTGCAACCTCCAGCCGATTTTACTCAGGCTGTACAGGCTTTATAACAGGCACCCCCAAAGTCAGAAGTTGTCCACCTTCGTCAATATCATGTATGAGTCTACCTATAAATCTGCTGCTCAGTATGAGAAATTTCCTTAAATTCTTGCGGCGCTGAGTCTTGATTTCACTCAGGTAGGAAAGACTCCCCCAAACTGATGCCCTTCTCTTACCCCACAATTTTATTCCTGTTCTCCGTCTGTTTTTCTACTTGAATATTTTCCTGTTTACTGCATTATAAAGAAAACTCCATGCTAGCACTGGAGTATTTTACTCAACGTATCACCTCATAAAACTAATTCAATGACCCCCCAAATGAGAAATTTCTCACTTATGTCCATGTTCTCTCCAGGTGATTGTGCCTAGATAGAAGAGATCCCAAAAACTGATACTCTCCACTTTTTCATTTCTTAACCCCCATGGGTCCTGCATTAATATTGTTCTTACAATCTCAAAACGACTTTACTGAGGTACTGTAGGAAAGACACAAAAAATGATACACACCATTGTCTCATAAGTTTCTCTTCCCTGAAAAATGCACGGAGGCAAAGCATCACGGAGCAGCTTTCATACCTTCAGTTCATCATGCAACATCATGGACGCATCGGAGCAGCCGACCTTGGAGTGTCTGCCAATAAAAATTAGTACCCGACGTGGGGTAAAATGGATGGCTTGGCAGCCTGCCTGTGCTGCCCAGATGCTTGCAGTGTAAAGAATGAGCAGGCTGGAGAGAGTCTGGAGGAAATCAAAGGACTACGTCAAAATGCAAGAGAAAATATTTAAAACAGTAGAGGTTTTAAGAGTATGAAAAAAAGAATCTGGGTAGGTTGTTTACAGTACACTAATTTAATCGTGTAAGGGAAAAGAAAGAAATAATGTATTGACATTTTTGGTCTGGAAATACTAGAAGGAACCTTTTATTGAATGGTTCTAACTCACCACCTATTAATGCAGCATATGACGTAGGGCGTAGTGTGAGCTGGCATTCAAAGCTGGATGAAGGTGAAGGGGGCGTGTTGCAGGGCACTGGGTCACTGGAGGTTTGGCAATCTGCAGACTCGATGTCGGGATGAAGGCTTGACGACAGGCAGGGTGGGTGACGGGCAGGCTTGGTGACAGACATGCTCGGCACCAGACTGTCTTGTTGATGGGCAGTCTTAGTGATGAGTAGGCTTGGTGACTGGCAGGCTCGGTGACTGGCAGGCTTGGTGACAGACAGGCTCGGTGACAGATGTGCTAAATGACACACAGGCTTGATGACAGACGGGCTCGATGATAGACAGGCTCGATGACAGACAGGCTCGATTACAGACAGGCTCGGTGACAGATGGGTTAGATAACATACATGCTCGATGACAGATCGGCTACACGATAGGCAGGCTCGAAGACAGCCAGCCTCGATGACAGATGGGCTCGATGACAGCCAGGGTTGGCGATAGATGGCAAACAGATGGTTTACAGGCTACTGGATTTGACGGCAGCCAAACTTGAAATAAGGCTTGTTCTGACATTGCTACCACTATATTATAGGATGTGGGCCCGTAGATATGCCATCAGAACTTTAGGTTATTCTTAAAGACTCGATATTGCTACTGGATGCTTTATTAGGAGCTCAGTATATGCTAAACCTATGGAATCTGATTGATCTCAACTCCCATACAATCTTTCAGGGTAAAAGTACAAGTAGGGAGTTCCCTCTGTGCGTGTTGCCCAGTGTCATGACTATGCTGTGAACGCACAAAAGTCTCCTCATATAAGATGTGGGCCTGTAGGGTTACTATTAGAATTTCAGATGATCTTTAAAAAAAAAAAAAGTATTTCCGCTCGAGGGTTTATTGAGGAGCCTAAGGTGTTACACCTACGGAGTGTAATTGCTTTCTAACTTTCATACAGTCTTTCAGGGTGCAAGTTTTGAGTTTCCTTTGTGTGTTACTAAGTCTTACCCCTAGGATGTTTACAGGTCTGCTGTTCTCAGTCCGGACTCACAAATGGGGTCAGCACATAACATTCGGTTGCTTACGCTTACATTTCTCTTCCCCTACTGATGAAGCAAATATCTCCCGATAATTTTTTTTTACTGATGTAGAAATTAAGAGATGATAATTTAAATAGTAAAACAACATTTATATGAGTGAATGATAAGAATTATATATATATATACAATAAACTCGGCTATGGAAGGGCATTAGGGGAACGCTAAACACAACAGTAATACTTAATTTTGCCAAAACAATTTAAATTGTATATGGAATAGTCGAAAAAAGGACAAATAAATTCAGTAATCTCCTCCAGGGCAATTTCTGATTTAGCAAGGCAACATACGCCTCCTTTGGGTCTGAAATAATGAATCAAGATATAACCAGGAAAATTAAATCTAGCTATATTAGAGGTGGAGCTTACTTGTGTCTCTGTCAAAAATGGCAAATCAGGGGATTCAAACTGGAGGAAATTTTGAATAGAGTTGATGTTGGATTGAAGTCCCCTAATACTGCAATAGAAATTTATTGCACTGACGAGCAGATTTAGGGCACTGCAACACTGGAGGTGGCACAGTCGCTTGATAACGACCGGGAGGGCCCTGTGCAGATGACCCAGCCCTGCTGGTGGTGGTCACCCGAGAAACCACCGCAGTAATTCCCAGTATAGCAGCAGCCATGGTTCTTTTTATGGGGGGGGGGGGGGCAGGGATGTGTTGTGGAATATGTATGATATGTAATGACAAGATCTGTGTTTTTTGGAGAGGGGATAGCTCGTTTAAGATAATGTGATGTAATATGGATGTGTGTGTTGTGTAAAGAGGGCATGAGGCCCTCTGATGTTTGAGGCAGAAAGATGTGTAACAAGCTACCAAGGCCTAGGAGAGAAAATGGAATCCATGCTATTCCTTGAGTCTCCCGTTACCTTGGCGGTAGTACTTCCCTGGGCGGGGCTGCCTACCCCTACTACTCTAAAATAATGATTATACATTATGCTGGTAATAATAAGAGTGTACCGGTTAGCATGGAAAATATCCACCTAACTTATGGTACATACATAGAAGCGGTATTAGTATTTTAAGTCTTCCTGTACAAAATATTATTGTCTAACTTGAGATTATTCGCAGGCACTGGCAGAGTAGGTAAGGTTGAAGCGTCTCCCGATTCCAGGAAATATATAACCTTAAACCACAGAGGGTCTGTGTGCAGACAATTATAAACAACATCTGAGGTTAGAGTGGTGTAAGCAACTTAGTTTAGTTGACATGGTGAGACTGCCGTGGTTCCGTGACGTGAAAAAAAAAAAAAAAAAAAAAAAAAGGCAACCGGCCACTGCCGATTTATGACATTCTGCCAAGGTCTGAGTCACGACGAATATGCAAAAAACATCCGCTCGATTACATGAAGAGGTTAATGTCTCACATTATTTATGACCTACACCCTACGAAAATGCCAAGCCACTCACAGAGGAGTAGTTAGATCATTGAGATGCATGATTTGGATATGGGGGAGGGCAACGGGGGGAGGACGGTTGCAGGGTTGGGGGGAACCATTAGTCGAGGTCTTTACAAATTACCGCCCACCGTCAGCAAGGCGAGGCGATATATATATATATATATATATATATATATATATATATATATATATATATATATATATATATATATATATATATATATATATATATATATATATATATATATATATATATATATGTTTTTTGGCGTGCTCGCGCGTGTGCGTGTGTGTGTGTGTGTGTGTGTGTGTGTGTGTGTGTGTGTGTGTGTGTGTGTGTGTGTGTGTGTATCTGCATGCATGTATCTGTTCCTAAAATATCTCGAACTGTTGAGGACGAATTTTCACCAACTCCTCAGGAAACAGCAACACTGTGGATGTGCAGAAGCCTATTGCTTTTGGTGAGGATTTGATCAAAGATGACCAAAAACCAGCCACCATATATTTTAAAATATGGATTGGCTTTTCGAGAAATGCGGTTACTGAATTCCGTAGAGTTTTGAGATTTTCTTCAAATTTGGTTCGTAATTAACGTTCCTTATCCAACCACATATTTTGACGGACGTTTAGTATTCGGCCCCAGAATGATTTTTTAAAATTATCACCCGCCTTTAGCAAGGCGAGATGATATAGTTTTTGTCGGTGTGTGTGTATGGGGGGGGGGTGTTCCAACCATATCTCAATCTTGATAAGTTGTGGACGAATTTTCACGAAACCATCAGGAAATAGCAGCTATATGGATGAGCAGAAGCTTATCTCTTTTGGTTAGGATTGGATCAATGACGGCTGAATACCAACCGCCATATATTTTTTAAAATATAGATCGGCTTTTCCGAAATGCGGTGACTGAATTCAACAGAGTTTTGCGAATCTTCTTCATATTGGATATGTAGGTAATTTTGTACTATATCCAACAACATATTTTGGAGTGATTAGCATTCGGTCCCCTAGTGTTTTTGTTTCGTTTTAAATATGCGTGGATTAGCTTTTTGTGTGAAACGTGGTGACTGAATTCTGTGGCGTTTTGCTGATTTTCTTCAAATTTGTTTTTTTCTTTTTTTTTATGCGAGGAAGAAGGAACCAAAGGCCATGAGCCCGCAGTAACAGTTCCCTCCAAGAGAAAAACAAAATACAATATAGAGCCAAATTCAAGATCCGATCATTTTGAGATGCCTGGACACACTGCGTTTGAAAGACTGGAGATCATAGGCAGCAGGAAATACAGACAGAGGGAGACAGTTCCAGGGCTGACCTGTTGGATAAATGAAAGACTGGGAGTAACGGTTAACTCTTGCATTAGAGAGTTGGACAGAAAAAGGATGAGAGTTTGCTGCCAGACGGGTGCTACGCGCCCGTCGTAGAGGTGGAGGAATGCAAGCAGACAGTTCAGAGGAGCAGTGACCATTAAAGTAGCGACAGAAAAGAGATAAAGATGCAACAGTGCGGCGAAGAGACAGAGGTTGAAGGGAGTCAGTAAGAGGAGGAGAGTTAATGAGACGAAAAGCCTTTGACTCCACCCTATTGAGAAGAGCTGCATGTGGGGAGCCTCCCCACACATGAGAGTTGTACTCCACACAGGGGCGGATAAAACCCCTGTATAGAGTCAACAATTGCGCAGGGGTAAAGAAAGAGCGGAGTCGGCTTAGCACACCCAATCTCTTGGAAGCAGATTTTACAAGAGATGTAATATGATCTTTCCAAGATAAGTCCCGAGTAAATGAAACCCCAAGCATGTTCAAGGATGATGCAGGATTAAGCTGAATATTATTAAACATCTGTGGGTATACCTGTGGAAGATTTTGTCAGGTTGATAGGTGTAAGAACTGAGTCTTAGATGCATTAAAGACAACCATATTATTTTTACCCCAGTCAGAGATACGAGCCAAGTCAGACATTAGGTGTGCCATAGCCTCATCCCTTGTTTGTTGAAGTAACTGTTGAGATGGGCGTTGCGGGAACCGAATGGAAAGGTGAAGGGTGGAGTCATCAGCGTATGAGTGGATAGGGTTAGATGTACAGCTTAGAAGATCACTGATGAATAAAAGGAAGAGAGTTGGTGATAGGACAGAGCCCTGAGGAACACCACTGTTGATAGATCTAGGAGAAGAACGATGGCCGTCTACAACAGCGGCTATAGAACGACCAGAAAGGAAGCTAGCGATGAAGGCACAGACAGAAGGATAGAAACCGTAGGAGGGCAGTTTGGAAATTAAAGATTTATGCCAGACTCGATCGAAAGCCTTTGAGATGTCAAGTGCAATGGCAAAGCTTTCGCCAAAGTCCCGAAAGGAGGATGACCAGGAGTCTGAAAGGTAGGTGAGAAGATCGCCAATGGAGCGTCCCTGACGGAACCCATACTGACGATCGGAAAGAAGGTTGTGATAGGAAAGATGCCTTAAAATTTTTCTATGAAGAATTGACTCGAAAACTTTTGAAATACAGGACGTTAAAGCAATTGGACGATAGTTGGAGGGTTGGGAGTGGTCACCCTTCTTTGGGACTGGCTGAATGAGAGCAAACTTCCAGCAAGAAGGAAAGGTACAAGTTGACAGACAAAGACGAAAGAGTTTGCCTAGGCAGGGTGTAAGCACAGAAGCACAGTTCTTGAGAACAACAGGAGGGACCCCATCAGGCCCATATGCCTTGTTAGTACTGAGGCCAGTGATGGCAGAAAATACATCAACTGAAGAAATTTTAATGTCAGCCATGAGAATTTCAGAGGGGGGAAGTGATGGAGGAACAGCACTGGAATCGTCTAAGGTAGAATTGGAGGAGAAAGTCTGTGCGAAGAGATCTGCTTTATCAGTAGAAGAAATAGCTACAGAACCATCAGAGTAGAAAAGAGGAGGGAAGGATGATGAGGTAAAGTTGTTAGAAAGATTTTTGGCAAGATGCCAGAAGGAGCGGAAAGAATTCGAGTTGGAGAGTTGAGAGCATTTAGTATGGATGAAATTATTTTTAATAGCGCGAAGAACAGACTTAGCACGATTCCGGGCAGAAACGTAAAGATGATGAGATTCAGGGGTGGGTTGGCTCCGGTACCTTTTGTAGACCCTCTCCTTGTTGCGGACAGCATTAGAACAAGCGTGATTAAACCAAGGCTTTCTTGCGTTAGTCAAAGGATATGAGAAAGGAATGTATGCTTCTATGCCCGAGAGAATAACCTCCGTAATGCGCAAGGCACACTCAGATGGCTCACGGCCATGGAAGCAATAATCATTCCAGGGAAAATCAAAGAAGTACTGCCTGAGGGCCTCCCAGTCTGCGGCTCCAAAATGCCACAGACAACGTTTCCCTGGAGGGTCCACAGGCCGTACCGGAGTGATAGGACAGGTTAAGGTAATAAGGTTGTGATCGGAGGAGCCCAACGGAGAGAAAAGATTAACAGAGTAAGCAGAAGGATTAGTTGTGAGGAAGAGGTCAAGTATGTTGGAGCTCTCTCCAAGGCGGTCAGGGATAATGGTAGGGTGCTGTACAAGCTGCTCTAGGTCATTAAGGATAGAAAAGATGTAGGCTTGTTCACCAGGTGGATCCGTGAAAGGAGAGGAGAGCCAAAGGTGGTGGTGAACATTGAAATCTCCAAGAATGGAGATTTCAGAGAAAGGAGAAATGGATAGAATGTGTTCCATCGTAGAAGTAAGATAGTCGAAGAATTTTTGATAGTAGAATTAGGGGATAAGCAAACAGCACAGATATATTTAGTCAGAGAATGACAGGAAAGCCGAAGCCAGAGTGTGGAGAATTCAGAAGAATCAAGTTCAGGAACACGAAAGCAAGATAAGTCGTTGCGTATATATACACAACAGCCACCTTTGGCTTTGAAATGTGTCTAGAGAAAGTAGGAGGATACAGAAAAGGGTTTGCTGTCAGTTGCCTCAGACAGCTGAGTCTCCGTTAGAAAAAGAAGGTGAGGTTTAGAGGAGGAGAGGTGGTGCTCAACAGAGCGAAAGTTAGAGGAAAGGCCGCAAATGTTGCAGAAATGAAGAAGAAGAGAGTCAGACAGTGGTTCCAGGCACCTTGAGTCGTCACCGGGAGAGGGGCAGATGGTGTGGGCATTTATGGTCCACCCCCCTGGGGACTCCGAGGCAGGTAACTTACCTTATCTAACAACATAGTCTGGCAGGCGATTAGCATTCAGTCCAAGATGGCTTTATTTTTATTACAGAACTTGTATTCTTCGTAAGGGGAGTGGAGTAGCAGTTACGACACACACACACACACACACACACACACACACACACACACACACACACACACACACACACACACACACACACACACACACACACACACACACACACACACACACACACACACACACACACACACACAATGTACAGCGATGTAAGAACTTTGCATCTTATTCCAGCTAACGTCAGTTGAATTTATTAATCCTCTTGTGACTGGAACAATTCTCGTATTCTATTCCAGCTAACCCCAGATGACTTATTCACCTGAGAGTGTGTAGGCCGATTAGAGTATTGGCCTGCCATGTAAAAAATTAAACTGTTAAGAAAGATGTGGAAGGGCGCATTCCAAACCCACTGGAATACCTTCTATAATGGCTGTTCTGCTTGACCACATCGGTATTTCATTATGGCGTCGAATGGTTTGACTGCCAAATTTCCTTTAAATGCAGATCATTTGCAAAATCTGGGTTCTACACAACCTAGTCAGAATCGACTCAAAGTATTCTCCCCACTTAACTAGCGTAATTGCGATGGATCACTTTTATTTCCTTGGTAGAGATCGTTTCTTAATCGAAACTTTTTTTTTTCCTAACCCAGTTCATTGTATATGCATAGAGCTTCATTGTATATGGATAGAACTGTGTATCAATCCTGTGATTATTTTATGTGATCAATACATTGAACGATCCACAGTAACTGCATAGTGGGGAAAAAATCCTGCGAATATGAGACAAATTCATAACACCTACTACAACTCTCACCATTATCACAGCCACCGCTAACACTACCACAATAGCTACGATTAATATTACCATGACAGTTAGAACTTCACCCGTGTTACCACCATCATGATCACCATTTCCAACTTCCCAACTCTACCACCACTACCACGGATACAACCACACCTAACCATACTTCACCATCACAGACAACCACCAACAAAGTCAAAACACCTGCATCACACTCACATCCCACCACATCAGTAACCACCATCCTGCTACCACAACCATCGGCACACTGTCACCTTACTGGGTCATCATCACACTGTCATCATAATCGAGCAAACTATAATCAAAATCCACCACGCCCACCACGGTACCATACCATCATCATCATCACGGCCCACCACACCATTATCACCACCATAACCCACAACTTACCGCACCATCACCACTACAACACACCAAATTCCAACCAAAACCCAACACACTTCCGCATTACCTGCTCCACCACCACAACCACTGATCGTATACGAGTAACTATTCCCTTTTAATTAGGTTGGTTTCGTTCCTTGCACATTAAAAATTGCGTTTTAGTGATGATATTAATGACAGTTTTAATATTATCAGTGATGATGATGATGATGATGATGATGATGATGATGATACTACTACTACTACTACTACTACAACTACTACCGCAACTTTTTTTTTTTTTAATCACCTCCACCCATTGGGGAATGATATTGTGAAGATCAAAACCAACCTTCCCAATACAGTTCACCATTTGGAGTTGTAACTACTGCAACTACTACTACTACTACTTCTACTACTAATAATAATACCACGTACCACGTTGAGTACACCGCTTCCCGTCCGATCAGCGAAGTTAAGCAACGCTGGGTCTGGTTAGTACTTGGATGGGTGACCGCCTGGGAACACCAGATGCTGTTGGCATCCCTACGTGTCAAGTGGGGTTGGTGAAGGATTAGTGCCCCTCCCTGTAAAACAATTAACTCTAAGCCCTTGGCCACCCCGTGTGGGATACATGGCGTCTGGCAATGAATGAATGAATAAAAATATAACAACAACAACAGTAATACAGTATTAGTAGTAGTAGTAATAGTGGTAGTACTATAGTAGTAGTAGTAGTAATAGTGGTAGTACTATAGTAGTAGTAGTAGTAATAGTGGTAGTACTATAGTAGTAGTAGTAGTAATAGTGGTAGTACTATAGTAGTAGTAGTAGTAGTAGTAGTAAACAAAAGAAGAAAAAAAACACATCAGCAACAATGAAACTAATACACGTTAAAGGTGTGCTAATCATTTCTTTCGTGAAGTAGCATTAAAACACTAGAAAGTACGCAGAGAGCGCATACATCCGCCAATGCAATTGCCATTAAAAAGGATCCGGATACGTGGAGATAATATATGGAATACATAGGATCCGGATCCGTCTCAAAATTTAATCACTTGTTCCTTGACCCATCCACTCCATAATACTACATTGAAAGGACCTGGCGTGGTGGCGTCTTCGTCGTGGGTCTACCCCCCAGAGGCTGTCGAAGAGAAGAGGAGGACAGCACCACCGCACACCCCCGTGGCCCCTCACGGGGCCCGAGAACCTGGGCGTGGCTTCGGTCGCCCGGGCAAGTGCCCACATCTCAGGCTGAGATGTGGGCATCATCCAGCCCTCTAAAGTTACCAGAAGAGGCTGGACGGCTCTGTCGCTGATGCATGCCCAGAATGCAACACAGCATCCCATACTATTAAGTACATTATGGAAGACTGCATTGCACACAATCACCTACTCCAACAACACAACATACACTCCTTGAGAGCCCTATGGGAAAGCCCGGTCTCGGCCATGGCCTTCTTTAGGGACTCGGGGCTGTTCGGCCAGACTGCGTAGGGAACAACAACTACTACTACTACTACTACTACTACTTCACTGAAATTCATTGAGAACATTTGGAGAAATTGTGCGTGATACATAGGATCCGGATGTGGATCCAGATGTGCCCCAGAAATTAATCAATTCCTTTTTTGGCCCATGGCCCACCCTTCCACAAAATTTAATTGAAATAAATTGAGAACTTTTGGAGATATTGTGCACGATACGTTGGATCCAGATCCGGATCCGCCTCCAAATTTAATCGGTTCTTTCACAATTTCTCATTGAAATTCACTGAGGACTTTTGGAGATGTCGCGTGGACAAACAAACAGGCAAACATAGGTGAGTACATAACCTCCTCCAACTTCATTGGCAGAGGTAAAAAGACCAGTCCAGAGAGAGAGAGAGAGAGAGAGAGAGAGAGAAGGGGGGATAATACAAAAAGAGAAAAATTAGAACAGTACACAAGAAAAACAGAGCACAAAAATGGAAATTCATCTGAGTGTCCAGTGAAATGAAACACAGTTCGGTTCTATTAACACTCCCAAAACTCATGTGACTCAATCAACCGATTAAAATAATCTGGGGTTATCTCGAATAAGTTGTCCCGACCATGAAAGCATTAACTCTGCTAGTCTATTTTAACTCGCAGTTAGACGATAATACGGACTGGCGTTAACTGGAACGGAAACCTTGAATTGTTCTAATCCAGAGATCGGTTAGGCTGACAGGGTTAACCCTCTGGCTGGTAAGACTCACTCTGTGCTGAATAAACATGTCTGGCTTTTAGAAGAACAGAATACTATTGTAATCTCTACCATGAGAGGGTTATCTGGATGCAGTTGACATAGCGTGACGTCTTTTTACCTAAGGTTTACAAATGGATGTTTTCATAATCAGTGCAGATTGCAGGACTCATCTTAGTGCCATAGTAGACTCTATGTCACCTTTTCATCAGTCATTTATTTTCCATAATAAATCCTAACACTGGCTTGTATGACATTTATTTATTAGCTTTAACATACTGTAGTTGCATCGATAACATATAAGAAAATATAAAAGTGTAATATACAAAATTAGTCTCTGAGGAACAAGTGTTGCAACATCTCCAAAGCGACTTAAATCACTTTCTCACCGACCACTCCTCCCGCTGTCTCTCTCCCTCATTCTGAACTGACTTTTGTAAATTCCTACATTGCTTAGTTTGGACATATTCTGACGCAATTAAAAGTTGAAAGACGAATATCTCGTTTCACTGAGCCGTATATTATGCATTCATAATGAACTGTCCATTAGAAATGAAAAGTCCAAAACGTGTCCCAATGAAACGGTCTGTTTTCTGGAAAGTTTACAAATTACACAAACGGATAATTTGCGTCAGAATATATTCGATTCCTGTCGCAATGAGACGAAGCCATAAGGGTTATATTTCAAGTGGTCTTGGAGATTTGGTAACAAGACAGCCTTTGCGATTTATTTTGATATTCTAATTTTAACATCCATTTCTGAATTGATGTGATTGATGTGGCAAACTGAAAGGTAGAAGAAAAATATAAATAATAAAGAAAATACATGTAATATGCAAAGTTATGGCAAAGCGTCTCTCTCTCTCTCTCTCTCTCTCTCTCTCTCTTTCTCTCTCTCTGACGTACAGCCTTTCGGATCAAATCTGGTAATCTAATCATTAGCATCAGTCGGCATATTCTCAATTTTCTGTCAGTCGTACGTTTGGTTTCAGGAATATCAGTGTTCTAACCTTTTACAATCATTTCACATAAAGATATAACTCATTTGGACGCACTGTATACCAGAACCCTTCCCAACCGTTTGTCGTGTTTTCCAATTTACTGTTTCCGGTTTCAGTGATATGACATAATATTTTGTGATTCTCGGCATTTGTATGATTTTCCATCTTACTTTTGTTTCGATAACATAATCCAGGTTGTTTCCTAAAATTTTCTGTCTTAAATATTATCCGGCATCAAAACATAACTTAGCCTACCATAGTATTTGGCACTGATGTAATTTAGCATCGTCGGCTTTTTGTATAATATAGCATTCTTCAGCTTGTTTTGCTTCAAACCAGATCTGGAATTCAGTTAATATTTTGCTGAAAATGTCCCCACAACGAAGCAACTGGGAGAGCGTGTGTTCTTTCTAGCAACCTGAGGAAGAACCTTCATGTTTTAGTCTAAGCAAATTTCGTCTGCCTCAGCTGAACTGCTCCGGAGAACTACACATTTTAAGCAGGAATTTGGAATCTCAGCTTGCCGGCCTTACAATAAACTCTCTACACTTTTATTAAGCACGAAATAACAACTGATGTTTTCATATTTTATTCTGTTCGTTCTTATTTTACTTTTTTTTTTTTACCTCTAGATCATTTCTGTATACTTAAGAATGACCCCTTAGTGATGACTATACTTCATGAAAGTTCCTGTTCTGTTTTACTAACATAAAATAACAGCGAACGCAGTGAACTGTAGCATGTAAATTTCATCCTGCTCTGCTAAACCACTACATTGCAGAGCTACACAGTTCGTGGCGGATGTTGCAAACCCACCCACCAGACATTATATATTCTTGACTTTTTAACAAGCACTCTTACTTCAGTGAGACAAAAATGTAAATATCTTATCTCCAGTAGATGATTCATTCAGCTTAGAAGAGTCAGTTTTCTAAATGGAGGGATTTAATATAGTTTTCACTTTACGACTAGAGCGCTCTCCTAAGTAAAATTTTCTGACTGCAGGAAGAAGTAATATAAAAGACATCCTTTGCATTTAATAATTATGAACGTGGATCTCCCCATTAGTATAAACTTCTTTGTAAAAATGTGTTGAGCCGCTGTACAAATGTATTTCACACACGGTAATTGTTTAGAGAGCAAAAAATTGTAACCAACGCCTTCTTGTTTTATTTCATTTTTATTTTACTTTTATTTCTTTTTAGCTTTACACATAATCTACGAAGAACCATATTGTACAACTGGAGTTAATGAGGGCTATAATAAAATTATCTTTAGTTAATTACTAATCATAGAGTAACAGCGGATGTCAGTCATTAACACAATTGAACTCTTGTTCTGTTCGATTGGTGGTTGTTTATATAAACCAAGTTACGAGATATAATAAACCTATTTAGTCTTTCTAAAAATAAGATCCTTTTGACACAGTGCCTTCTGTTTTGCTGAATGAAGTAGTTTGGGGTTAACGTGCATTGCCTCTTGATTCTAGGCCACCACATTAACCCTTTTAGGTATCATCACGTATACAAATCTATATTTTTGCCACATCCAAACACTTTTTTTCATGTTAAGATCGTCTCTTCGAACGTGAAGGGTTAGATATATCGACTACGAGTGTATACTTTATTACTGAAATGCTCTCCCAGCCTGAAATTGTGTTGTTGAAATAAGAATCATCTTTTGAATCGTAAGTTATCTTTCTAAGTTGAATAAAATCATCTGACTAGAACATAAAATGTAACAGAGATCAGCTTTCTGAAAGGGTACGTTTTTGGGTATACACATACTTACAGGTATGGATGTACAGTATCGGTCAGCTTGAACACGTGTGTCTTTAGAGGGCAGTATAAAATTGTGTATTCAAGCAGTGTAATACAGGTACTGAAGGGCAACTGATTCTTAAGTGGAGGGACACCACATTCTGTCAGTAGAGAAAAAATTTGCCCCCACACATTGATTCAATCGTGGGTGTAGGTGTGGAAAGGTTCTCGAGAATAGGGTGAGAGAGTGCACGTGGAAGTTTGTGGCGCAGTGTCTGCGAGTTATTGAGCCTGTATGTGTCATAGAAGAACATAGTATTTCACCCTCTAAACACGTGCAACCAGCGGACATCATTCTGATTTCATTCTTGCCTTCAGAAGATATTAGTCACAAGTTGACAGACTTTCGAGGTGGAGGAATTAGATACCGCCTTCATGAACACTTTCATTACAAGAAGCCTTTCCCAAGTCAAATAACGTCGTCTGGAAGTAGCAAGAACATACTGTACTAAAAAGGACATCACCCTGACTCAAGGAGAATATCTTCCCTCTGGTGGGACTGAACGCAGGTCAGGATGCGTGGTGACGCCAAACGCAACTCACCTGGCCACTGAAATGATAAATTCGGTGTCCTTCGTGCTTTGGCTGAGGATGGATGGCGCCGTAAACTGTGCCCACTATCGAAAAAGTGAATTTCTTCAGCAGAAATCAATAATTTGTGACAGGAATTTCATTATGTAAATGTTGTGATATAATAATTTAGTGCGAGACTTTTGCATATGTTCGAAGGTACGAGGAAGCTAGCAGGGGAAAATGAAAGCAGGCGTTTGTTCATAATGCATGGAAAAATATATGTATGTACTTTAACCCGCCCCGTCCCGACCACTTTATCACCACTGACTCCCCCCAATCCCGGTCATTTTTGGAATTTTTTTTTTTTTGGCTCAAACCTCCGCTTTTAGTGAGAAACATCGAAAAATCATAGAGAAATCGCTCACCTGAGGTTTAAAATACACGATACAGGTAGCAGTACCTCCTCACCTTACTGTGTTTTCTCTCAGGCTGGCTCCAAACAAAACGGGCTCTATGGGAAGGTAACCGTTCCACACCACTCATAAACGGTATTTATTTATTAATTTGGTACAAATTTATATGTAGTACAAGAATATTCACACAGTAATATAGGCAATATAAGCATTGTTTCACTCACAAAACACATCAACATACCTGACCTTTTTTGGCAACATTACCTGATCATCATTTCTGACTGTTTCGTCCTCTAATGCTATGTAAAGTTTGTCCTCCACATTGTCATCGACTGGGGAATCACTCTGGTCCTGAATTTCGTACTGTGGCACATGTCTTTACTGGCCAGGTCACTGGTAACAGGTGAATTGCTGAGACAATGGCGTGGAGGGGGGAGGTCATGCTGGGTAAGACACTGTCCCTGCCTGGCATCTTTTAGAGAAAGGTGTCCCGTGTATACGTACCAAAAATCACTCGCGAGAATTGAAAATTGTGCAAATTAGGGACCTAGCAATTGATTCAAGTTTATGTACATCAACGGGATTGGCAGTGACAAAAAGTGTGGGCATTCATTCACGTCAACAGGACGTGGTGGGTTAAGGCTGTATTCTCGTTACATTGTTATTCCATTATAATGTTTCTGACTCGTGGTATATATTTAGCTGTCCATTCCCTGTGAAAGCATTCCTACGTGTCACAGATCTTCACATGTTATCACTTCGGCGCTAATGTGTATCGTCCATATAGAATACATGTTTGGCATGTGTCATTCAGGACTGGTGTCATGGTGTTAGCAGGGTTATTTCAATGACATGTTGGTGGATCCTATGGAATATCGCTACAGTATGTAGTAATGTGCGCTTTGTGAGCACGTGACGTGCGAACTAACACCATGTTATCACGATTTCCTTCTAACGAAGACAGGATTACCAAGTTTATTATTTCTCGAATTCGAGTCAAGAACTTTGGCTACAGGTGTGTCATTTCCACAGTAACATCAATGAGTTTTGAACAGTCAACAGTGCATTGACTTACAACGAAACTCACACGTGTTGCTTTCAACTTTGCTCCTGCATAATAAAAACATTGCATCGAACAAACCACGTGAATATTCACAATGGCCGAGTGGTTTTAATGGACTACGGCAAATTGTTGGCTACCAGTCGTAGGAAATTGAGAAACAAGACGTTTCCCCAGGATGGTTGTCGGCTATTACTTAAATTTAGACTTGCTCATTGAGCACTGTGGAGCACATAATTATGAAGCAAAGAAAATCTAACTTCTTCTTGGTCAGAGTGTATATGAGCAATATAGGTTCGAAAAGTATGCGAGTGCTGGTGTAAAGAGAGGCACCGTAGCATTCGTCACACTCGCAGTGCTAAATTCTATAACCACCGTTGCCAACCTACCGTGTTGACGAAACTGAAACAATAAAGACTTGGTGATTGATGAGATGATTAAAGCCAGAAATGGGATGCTTTCCCTTTGTGATTTCCTCATCAAAACATAGCAAAAGAGTTGATGTAAAATTATGGACGGAATTCTGATATATAATCGCTAGAGTTGTTGCCAAAAAACACACTACTACTACGGATTTTTTTTTTTTTTTTAATTCGTAATTGTGGCATTCACTGATTGCAGCCGAACACTCCTTTGGAAAACTCGAGATTCCAAGAGGTTCCTTCGCCTTTATGGCCGAGTTTTTAATTGATGAAAATTATATATAATGAATGAATGTATCACATGCACAAAGAATTTCAACCTTACTTCAACCAAGAGTACTAAAATTATTAGCTTCTGCTAAGCATGAGGTCGGGTGAACCTGCCCGGGCCGCTCATTTCCAAACCTAACTGAGAGTAGCCTAAACATCGCTCGCTCGCTTGTAATAACCAGAGTCTGAAATCGAACTTGCATTCTTTCAGATAACAGAACACTTGTCTTACTACTTGACCACTAATGTCATAGTTCCTGTTGTTTAAACACAATCTGTACCGTAATCATAAAATAAGTTCCCAAGTTGTAATTGGCAATGTAAATCACTGAGGAAGAAGTGTTACAAGATCTCCTAAGCCAGCACGTATACAGCTCAGTGATGGTGTGGATGATGAGACTGACCAAAGGATGATGAGTTTGCGAATGCCAGTGAGGGTGATGATGACTGTGGCTGCTGTGGACTACATTCTTTTGGGGGAGGAGGGGGGCATGTTGCATTGGTGGCATATACAGCTAGCAACTGGAAGATCTCGAGTTCGATTTTTGGGCTGGTCAGACTGTTGAAGGAAGGTTGCTCATCTTTTGTTCCTTTTTACACTGCAGTCCAGTTGACCTGGATGCAAAATCCACGGCTGTGTCTTTTATTCTAATGTAGGGGTAGATTGAGTCTTGGGGTAAAGTGATTCCTGGTATTTACCTTAATGTCTCTTTTGTAGTCGATGATGCAGAAATCTCTCATCATCAACCTCACAAATCCCCCCCCCCCCCAATGGATGGAATGAGTTATTTTCAAGAAACAATGAAAGAGTAATCACAACAGCTGGATGATCATCAAGACCATATCCAGTAACATGAACCACACAATCACTTATACAACGTTAATTTGTGCTATGGAAATCCTGGTTTCACCTAATAGCCAAAACCATCTGCACACATCTTAGTGTAAGATCCTGCCTATGTTAGTATTTTAGAGTTATAAATGATGTCAAGCAGACTATGCTGTTGGCTTTGGGCGTCCCTGATACATTATCGCGCCTAATGTATGTAACGTTAATATACGCTTCTAACAGATTAGGAAGTAAAGGTACATTGTAGTATTGTTGTGTACGTAACTAAAAGAGTTAAGAGAAAATTCTGTAAGATGGTTTGGCCAAGTGGAGTGGATGGAGAATGAGAGACTGGCTAGGAGAGTGTATTTGAGTTAGGTGGAGGGAAAGGGGGTGGGGATGCCAAAGGTTAGATGTAAGGATGGAGTGGAGAGGCACATGAAATGGGAGTGAGTGAGTCGGAGGGAAGGTAGTAAAATGGCAGAGAATAGGACTACATGTAGGTTTTTTTGTTTGTGATCGCTCCTTCCGGGATTAAAACGTCTGATTACTGATAGATAGATAAGTAGACAGACAGATAAATGTATAGATACCGTAGAAACGGGTAATGTTACTGATGCGGAAATAAGAAGAGTACGTCTGTGTGTTGTCAGGGTGATGAGTGAGGCTAGTTCAGTTGGCTGATGCTTATCTTGTGTTATGGAAGCGGCGCCGGGAATCTAGTCTCATGTCACCCTGACCACTCATCCTATCACCTTTGTATCGATTTCTGTACGAGGACGAATGTGCTATTTCATTCTCGCTGCCGCACAACTTTGTTTTGTTTTGTTTTACTTAGGAGGAATCTCACCCTTTTTTAAATCCATTTTCATGCCACCTTGCCCTACCACGCGGACAGTATATGATGCAAACCACTGTCATATCTTTTATTTTCATATTTACTCCCAGGGAACAATACGCTAAGGTCCTACGTGTAAGAAACAGGACAGGATGTGAAGTGAGCATGCGAGTTGTTTCGGAGTGTGTAGTTTAAATGTGAGTTATGGCGTGAGAATAACTGTTAGGTGTAGACGTGGAAGTGTGAGGTGAAATGTGAGTGAGATGTGAGAATGAATGTTAGGTGTTGCTATTAATCATAAATGTGAGACATGAGATACAGTGTGAGATGGTAATGAGAGTATGAGCGTAAGCGTGAATTGTATCGTGGAGAATAAGGTGTGAGTAGGAGTGGAAATGTGAGAGGTAATGAGTGACACGTAATATGAGTGTGAGGAAGACTATGAGATATTAGTGTGCTATGTGAGTGGGATTGAGGTCTTGAGTTTACCGAATGGCAGTTTAAGGTGTTAGTGCGAGATCTGAGTGTGAGGTGCAAGGAGAAGCACATAATGTGAATTTGAATTGTATGGATGAGTATATGATGTGCAAGTATAGGGACAGCACGAGAACGGTTGTTAGTTTATTGTGTGACTGCCAGAAAGGCTGTTATAACGAGATGTTGGTGTGAGTAGAAGTAAGAAGAAGAATGTTTGCTTGAGGCATGACTACTGAAGGCCTCAAGTAGGTGCCACACTCAGGCCTCATAACTTACCTGGCATGCCGACACACCTGTCATATCACACCAACATTTCCCACACCGTTCGGCTGCTGAGAATCATTGGATTGATGCTGCATAGATAACTTGTCCTTGTTAAAAATTTTGACCATAATATATTTCACGACAATTATACTTAGACATTTAATTCTGGTAATGAAGCCCAAGAAAGTCAGTATACAGTGCATTTCACTTGACGCAGTATTATATGTTAGCTGTTGACCGTATCTCCAAAAAAAATCTGATGTTATTTAGCTTTTTCGTTGCTCGTGTATGGTGATTGTTGATGACATTTCAAGACATATTTTTGTCGATGTAATATCTTGATTTTTATTTTTAATTTTTTACTAGGGAGAAGGAACCAAAGGCCATGAGCCCGCAATAACTGTTCCTTCCATGAGAAAAACAAAATCAAAGAGAGAGCCAAAATTCAATATCCAACCATCTCGAGATGCCTAGACACACTGCGTTTGAAAGATTGGAGATTGTAGGAAGCAGGAAATTCAGACAGAGGGAGACAGTTCCACAGTTGACCTGTTGCATAGATGAAGGACTGGGAGTAACGGTTAACTCTTGCATTAGAGAGCTGGACAGAAAAGGGATGAGAGTTTGCTGCACGACGGGTGCTACGCGCCCCTCGTAGAGGTGGAGGAATGCAAGCAGACAGTTCAGAGGAGCAGTGACTATTGAAGTAGCGATAGAAAAGAGATAAAGATGCAACAGTGCGGGTAAGAGACAGAGGTTGAAGGGAGCCAGTAAGAGGAGGAGAGTTAATGAGACGAAAAGCCCTTGACTCCACCCTACTGAGAAGAGCTGTATGTGGGGAACCTCCCCACACATGCGAGCTGTACTCCACACAGGGACGGATAAAACCCCTGTATAGAGTCAACAATTGTGCAGGGGTAAAGAAGGAATGGAGTCGGTTTAGCACACCTAATCTCTTGGAAGCAGATTTACAAGAGATGTAATATGATCTTTCCAAGATAAGTCCCGAGTGAATGAAACCCCAAGCATGTTCAAGGATGATGCAGGATTAAGCTGAATATTATTAAACATTACTGGGTACACTTGTGGAAGATTTTGTCGGGTTGATAGGTGTAAGAACTGAGTCTTTAATGCATTAAAAACAACAAGAATATATTTTCCCTATCAGAGATACGAGCCAAGTCAGACATTAGGTGTGCCATAGCCTCATCCCTTGTTTGTTGAAGTAACTGTTGAGATGGACGTTGCAGGAACCGAATGGAAAGGTGAAGAGTGGAGTCCTCAGCATAGGAGTGGATAGGGTTAGATGTACAGCTTAGAAGGTCATTGATGAATAAAAGGAAGAGAGTTGGTGATAGGACAGAGCCCTGAAGAACACCACTGTTGATAGATATAGGAGAAGAACGACGGTCGTCTACAATAGCGGCTATAGACCGACCAGAAAGGAAGCTATAGATGAAGGCACAGATAGAAGGATAGAAACCGTAAGAGGGGGTTATGGAAATTAAAGATTTATGCCAGACTCGATCGAAAACCTTTGAGATGTCAAGTGCAATGGCAAAGCTTTCGCCAAAGTACCGAAAGGAGGATGACCAGGTGTCTGAAAGGTAGGTGAGAAGATCGCCAGTGGAGCATCCCTGACGATCAGAATGAACGTTGTGATAGGAAATACCGGGTATGCTTTAAAAATTTTCGATTACGAATTGACTCAAAAACTTTTGAGATACAGGATGTTAAAGCAATTGGACGATAGTTGGAGGGATGGGAATGGTCACCCTTCATTGGGCTTGGTTGAACGAGAGCAAACTTCCAGCAAGAAGGAAAGGTGAAGTTGATAGGGACAGGCAAAAGAGTTTGCCTAGGCAGGGTGTAAGCACAGAAGCACAGTTCTTGAGAACAACAGGAGAAACTCCATCAGGCCCATATGCCTTGTTAGTATTGAGGCCCGTGATAGCAGAAAATACATCAGCTGAAGAAATTTTAATGTCAGCCATGACGAAGGCAAAGGGGGGAAGTGATGGAGGAACAGCACCGGAATCGTCTAAGGTGGAATTGGAAGAGAAAGTCTGAGCGAAGAAATCTGCTTTATCAGTAGAAGAAATAGCTACAGAACCATCAGAGTAGAAAAGAGGAGGGAAGGATGATGAGGTAAAGATGTTAGAAAGGTTTCTGGCGAGGTGCCAGAATGAGCGGGAAGAAGTCGAGTTGGAGAGATGAGAACATTTAGTACGGTTGAAATTATTTTTAGCAGAGCAAAGAACAGACTTAGCACGATTCCGGGCAGAAACGTAAGAATGATGTGATTCAGGGGTGGGTTGGCTCCCGCACCTTTTATAGGCCTTCTTGTTGCGGACAGCATTAGAACAAGAGTGATTATACCAAGGCTTTCTTGCATTTGTCAAAGGATATGAGATAAGAATGTATGCTTCCATGCCCGAGAGAATAACCTCCGTATTGAGCAAGGCACACTCAGATGGCTCCCTGCCATGGAAGCAATAATCATTCCAGGGATAATCAAAGAAGTACTGCCTGAGGGCCTCCCAGTCTGCAGCTCCAAAGTGCCACAGACGACGTTTCACTGGAGGGTCCACAGGCCGTACTGGAGCGATAGGACAGGTTAGGGTGATAAAGTTGTGATTGGAGAAGCCCAGCGGAGAGAAAAGATTAACTGTAAACAGAAGGATTAGTTGTAAGGAAGATGTCAAGTATGTTGGAGCTCTCTCCAAGGCGATCAGGGACACGGATTTAGATGTTGGTATTTGATAACAACAAAAATAGGGAAGAGATGAGGACTATTTTATATTCTCTGTAGTTTGTTTATGGTGACGTTCAAGAATTTCAAGATATATATCAAAATCCTTATATATATATATATATATATATATATATATAATTTTGCGTCAAAAATTTTATATTTGATGCTCACAAAACATTTTTACTTCACCTTGATATGCTCATGAAATGCAGCATGTATTTCACCTTTCGGAATACTCGTAGTAGCAAAGAATAAATTTAGGTACCAACAAAAATAACAAAACAGAAAAAAATGAACATAAATTTCTTCTCTGCATCCTGTTTATAATGACGTCCAATAAATTCATGATATATTCTATCTTAATACCTACACGAAAAGAATTCGAAATTTTATAAGTATATTATTGAACTGAGGTTTGAAAGCTTTGCAGCTTGTATCGTTTACATTTTTTCGCAATTTCTTCATCGATACATCCAAGAACTGGAAAATATGTAACACCTTACAACTTGTATTTGAAACAGTTAGTCAATAGGTCTCCACACCAACGTGTGGAGACCTGTTGTATTTCCTCTGTTTCTTTCTTCTTTCTTGCAAACCCTTCTTCATCTGGGCGCCATTCCCTTACTTTATCACCAGTTCGCTTCAGATTTGACACAATTGTTCCCAGACAACTTGTTTGTGTGTATGATTTTGCCCTGTTAATGGGATTTGTGGCGTCAAATGCCAAACCATAGAAACGGGCAAAATTTTGAGGAATAATAATTTTGTATGTTCATCAGCCATTTTGGTGATATGCAGAGAAGCGTGACAGTGTACTGTACCTGTGTGGTGATGTCATGTATTCTCTTAATAATGGTGGCAGTCTTTTTTTCTGTGCTATTGAATTTTGGGACCTGTATTTAATTTCTCGCTCATCTCACACACACGAAAACTTCAGTTATTTTTCATGCAACTTGCCTTTAACCTTTTGGCGATTTCACTTTACACCAAAACTGAAAACTATCGTCTCTTGGTTGCTAAAAATAAATAGTTAAGATTCAATGTGTCCTGAAAAAGTTAGTGTTGACTGTTTTGTGGAACCATTAGAAGAAGATAAGCCTTTCTTTGCTGAAGAACATCATCTGGAGATATGAATAATAAAATATGAAATACGTTATCGTACTAACATAAGGAGTACTGTGTGTGAGTCTGTTAAGTGATATAGTTACTGGGAATGATAGCTGAATGAATGAACGAGGTAAGGCTCGGGTTTCTCTCCATTACCATTTCCCTTAATTATGACCTCTCTCGACTACAATTTTCATTACCTATGATTTCCCTAAGTCATGATTTGCCTCATAAAGGATTTTTCTGTTATGATTTCACTCTGTTATGGTTTTCCCCTGCTATGATTTTTTTAAGTACGATTTCTCTTGCCCATGATTTCTTTAATTAGATTTCCCCTTTGCAAGGATTTGTGCCGACTAAAATTTCTCTCAGCTAGGACTTCTGTTATCTAAGATTTTTCTTTTCTTGAATTATAGTTTGTGTGAATGAAAATTTTTAATCTTACTGACATTATTGTTTCCATTCTCATATGTCTATCTATCTATCTATCTATCTATATATTCTATCTATCTATCTATCTATCTATCTATCTATATATCTATATATATATATATATATAAATATAGCTATATATATATATATATATATCTATCTATCTATCTATACTTCTGCTATCCCAATGAGGTTAGAAGACGCCCCAGCTGTAAGGGAAAAGTAAAGAGAGACAGGCAGAAAGGTATGCAGACAAATACATAGTGGTCTGTGGATTATTGAATACTCTTTTTTTTTTTACTTTCTTTTTTCGACAATACTATTCAGCTGAGATCACAAACCTCCACTAAGGTTAGAGTACAATAAAAAAGATGTTTTGGTGGAACTTTTTTCTTTCGACTATCCATAAAAGACCTGCTAATGCTATTTTGTACTATTTCAGTGACAATGACTTTTACTCGACCACACCGTTCTCTACAGAACTCTAAACGAGCTTGAATGTTTATATTATGGCAATAATTTTAACCCATACTGGAAGGTAATATAAATCTCAGTTTTCATAAAACTTTTTTTTACGGAGAAACAGAGGAAGGAAAAGCAAATAAAGTAATAAAATAATCCATACACCAGATTACAGATATCCTTCAGCATAAATAAATCTGAAATAGTTGGACTTGAACTGCTCAAGGATGAAGTTTGGGAGGAAACTATTATGGGGAAGCAAGTTCCAAAAAAGAAGCAGTTCGGGGAAGAAGTTATGCAATATGGCAATGTGACAGGCCAGTGATGAGAGCTACCATGGCACGGGGAACACGTGGAGAGATGGCACAATGGATGCTACTTCGTCTGAGCATTTGACACAAAAGTATCTGTAAAGCGATGTAAGGGAGACAACATTCTTTCTCGCCTGTTGGGGAGGTAGTTTATTTGTAACTTCAGGATTATTATTTATTCTTAGAGCTTTGTCCTGAAATTCGTCTAGTTGATTTAGTGCAACCTCTCCACATCCACTCCACAATGGTGAGCAATATTCGAGCTAAGAGCGTACGTGACTTGTAAATTATAACTAACTGTCCTTCAGTGAAGAATTTAAGTATTTTATACAATAATCCAAGTTTCTCTGAAGCGGTCTTAGCAAGTGACCTAATACAAGAGGTCCAGTTGAGGGTATTGTTTACTGAAACACAGAAAATTTCAATACTTTTAGAGGTAGGACTATTAGTAGCATTGAGGATAGTCTTGGATTCAGGCAGTATCTGTCTATTATAAACTGTATATATTTGGTTTTCCTAGCATTAAATGAAACAATGTTATTTTGTCTCATTCAGTGATCTTAGAAAAGTGACATATGAAGATAGCTGTACTGCACTGGGAGTGAAAGATATCAAACTTTGTGAATGGATGTTTCTTTGTGAAGGAACTGTGGAGCACTGTCGTCTACATATGAGTGAAAAATATTATGCATGATAGGCAAGAGGTCATTAATATGAATTAGGAATAGGGTTGCACCTAGGGCTGATCATTGTAGCACGCCGGCATTATCAAATGGAAATTGGAATATGCATAATCTACTTTTATCATTCTGTCGCTAAGCTGCTAGGAAATAGGTGGACCAAAGGATGTTAAGCCGTAGCATGGGAGTTTGGATTGCAGGGAACGGTGCCATAGTCTGTCAAAAGCTTTAGAAAAATCAAGGGCTACTGCATGGGTTTCTCTATGTTGGTCAATTGACGGATGGATGGTATGAGTCAAGAGACTGCATATATCAACAGTGGATCTTTTATGGCGAAAACCATACTGTCTGCCAACTAAATTAAGTTGTTGGACTGAATATGTTTAGCAGTGTGCATGTTGATTACAATCTCAAATACTTTACCAAGAGGAGATGTAATAGTTATTGGTCTGTAATCAGAGGGATCAGAGGAACTTCCCTTCTTCGAAAATGGGTAGATAATAGCTTCTTTCCAAGGCGTACATAATGGAAAAGTGTGTATGCATATTCTGAATAATTTAGCAAAAACAGTAGCAGTTCTGGGGAACACTTTTTCAAAACGATTGGAGGAATTACATCTGGACCTGGAGCTTCATTGCTTGTTTAATTGTCTGGAATGGATTTTACATGTCTATATCGTAAATGGAGCATTTCCAGGAGTCAGCCTCTACTGCAGGAACGTTCTAACTTACTTCCTCTATGGTAGAATTTCTGACAAACGCACTGGCAAGAATGCCTGCTTTTCCACGCGGATCATTTATAGTGTTTCCATCGTGCTGGAATGGGTGAAAACTTGTTACAGTTTTATTTCAAAGAACTGAAAGTTGACCAGAATTTATTTTTTGACCAGCCTTTTTTTTATTTCCTTTGTTTTTCCTTTCTCCTTGCATTATCTAAAAAAAAAAAAAAACCCGATTGTCATTATGATTTTATAATATTTCGGATGCTTGGTTTGAGGAAAGAGTCATTTGGCGGGATTTATTACTGCTATTGTCTTGTTAATAGCAATTTTAAATTGACTTAGAGATTCGACTTTTTTGAGTAAATGTTAAATACTAGGGACTTTTGGGTCGTTGCTCTGGCACAGTTGCTGTCAAACCTTTTTGGGGTCTTATCTTTTAGTTACTTCTTGACTGGTTATAAGCAATTTCATACCAGCATGTATTAAGTCATTAATGTGGGACTAGGTATAAATGATGTCAGTGGAGAAGAAAGACTGCTATGAACTACTAGAAAGATTATTTCTAAATCTATCCCAGTCTCGCCTGTCAAAGTGCCATTTGGTCACCATGACTAGTTCAGAACGGGGAGGTTTGGGGCAACTAACTTATGAGGCTTTGATGAGATTGTAGTCGGAGGTACCAGGTGGCGACAGTACATTTATCCTGCATTGACCTAGTTATTTGTCAGGGTTAATAGACAGGCTCTATGGTCAGTTATCTGAATTCTGGTTGGTTGTTTTACCAACTTCGTGAAATTAAACGATTCTGCAAACAGCTCGCATTGTAGACCAGTGTCATCAGTCCTGGCAAACAGGATGTTTTCACATGTAGTTACCAAACTCTATAACACGTCATAGGATCGTGAGCTGTTTCAAAACGTGAAGGGTAGAAGTGACTCACCTCTCCATCAAGGGAACTGGTGGCAGTTATGAGATGGGGAGGAAGAAGGAGGAGGGGAGGAGTTGGAGCTGTGTCCGAACACCAGACCATTCTTGCTTCTCCGGTCACGTCAGCGACAAGGCCTGGGTACTCTTTTTTTATTAAAACAGTACACAGCGTACAGGACAGTGCGCATCAACGCGCTCGCTTCTTAACCAGCGTTATATGAGTGCAATGCTACTTGCAAAGCTCCTCTACCCTTCGTAGTAGTCGCGAAATCTAGTAACAAAATAATAGTTTAGTTGTTTCCTTTTTTTCTTCATCAAATGTGACTTCAAAAGGAAAAGGCAGACACGAGCGTTTAAATACCAGAACTATTCTGAACAATCGGCGTTGTTTCACTTCATACTTACAGCAGCATTCGACCTACAGTGGGCCAGTCACAGCCTAAAAACAATGTCTAGCACTCGAACCACTCAAGATGTGTTAACTCCACATATTCGTTGTGACCCATTCCACGTATGAATCTTACTTATACTGTATAAATAATCGCGGTAGCAATTATCATATAGTTGAAAGTCGTTTTATAGCATACCTAATGTGTATTTGGTAGCTAGCTTCCGTAAAAAGATCATAAATTAAAAAAAAATATTTAAAAATATTAAGATGGAGGGATGGAATAACTGTAGAAGCGAGATAAAGAAGAAAAAAAACAAAGAAAGAAGAGGGCTTTTGTGACGGAACGAGACTCAGAGCTCTTTACCTATTAGATCATTCCACACTTTACTCACTAAACGATTGTAGCTGGTGGAATGTGGCACCGTAATAGGTACAGAAATCTGAACTGCCTCTCCTCCCAGGTGCCACCCTATTTCTGCGTTTTCTTATCTCTTATCTTTGAATTTTTCTATGTATATCCCTTAATTTATCATTTTAAAAGCTTTATTTTTTCTAGTATTTCGTAAGTCTGCACTTTTCTTCATCGTTTTCTTCAGTATACCCTCTTTTGGGGATGTTATGTTTTTCTTATTTAGGTTATGGTTATGGGTGATAATTGCATGTTGTCCTGAAATTAATTGCCTTTCTTTAGTTTTTATTTACGACATTATTCTAAGTGGCTTTGGAGGTTCGTAATATCTCATCCTTAGCGATTTCTTCTGCACATAACCTTTCAGTATTACAGTTCTCTTGTATGTTGTTGATGCTAACTATATCGATGCTAACACGAAATAAACAACGTAACAATAGAATGGCAAAGAGCAAAAGTAAAAAACAAGTCACTTAATATGGATTCCAGAGGCAGTGGAACAGTGTTTTTTCGGCAATAACTTTTTATCAAAGCGTTGGATTACGATGATATTTTACCAGGGTATGTTTCAGACCCCGACCTAACTGGCGTCGTCAGTATGGTTTATTACCGAATGTGGAGACCTAAGGCACGTATATGAGGACAATAAGCATGTGAGGCGACTGTTTTGCCCATTGCTGGAACGAGGCTAGCATGGAAATGCCCCGCCTCCTCACATATCGTGACGTCACTTTGACGTTGTCCATATAAACACCGCCCCCTAATCATTGTATGGGTGAAATATTGGAATGGGTGGGTGTCTGCTTTGGTAGACGGAAAATGTTGCCTATATTTGAGAAATAAGCCTGGTATTTTCCTATAGGTCTATAAGTAAGATATCCATTTTAAACATAGGGATGTGAATTATTGTAATGTTATCATCATATATGGAAATACCATCCACTTGAGGTGTACAGCTCCCTATATCCCCTGACTGAAGTACACTTCCAACATTACAAATGTGTAAGTGACGAAACGTGTCATATATAAGTAACATGATGGCCTTACATTGCACACATGACATGTTGCCTGTTATCGTCACAGTGGAATATATAGTTCAGGGGAGAGTAAGGAGACACCTGTTTAATAAGGTTACCTGAATATGATTTGTCAAGAAAAGTCATTAATAATATAACTACAAAGCATTTACATGAAACCTACGGCCATTGATGCAATGATACTTGGTATATGCATGTAATGTAGAGGGATGCATTGCAGTAGCTGGAGACAGAATGTGGATATGTTATGATAGGTGTACAAATGAACTAAACAACATAGCACACGGTAACTTTTATTCAGTGTCACTCTCCAGGAATAGGTCGTCATCCCCGTCATCATCATCGTCGATGATGACGGGGTCCACGGGCTGATGGATATTTTCTGACGTCCAGTACCCATCCTCGAACTCCTGGGATCGGTGAACAGCTCCCACCCACACCTCATGGGTGGCGCAAAGCCTGGCTTCCTCCAACCTGGCCTGCAGGTCCACCCTGGTGAACCACTGTAGGGAGGAGCGCATGTGGTGCTTCATGCATCCCCACACCTTCTCAATGGCGTTGAGATCGGGGTGGGCGGGTGGCAGGTGTACGACCTCATGGCCCTACTCTCGGATGATATTGTCCACCTTGTATTGGAGCTGTGGCCGATTCTGCTGGCAGATGAACAGCAGCTCAAGCCGTGTGGCACCAGGTGGGATGGGTAGCCTGCGGTGCTCCAGCCAGCTGATGAGGTCCACTTTTCTAGTCGCCGTGGAAGGGCACCGACTCTCCTCCAGTGTATTATCCAGCACCAGTACTGATGGCTCGGCCAGTGATGACAGGAGCTGTGTTGTTAGCCAATGGAGGAACAGCTCGCTGTTCATCTTGCCATGGTAGTTGCCACTGGTGGTTTTGGCTGGATGGTAAAGGAATGAGCCCTCGATGAAGCCACTGGTCGTGCCAGCTGCAGTCACCATGAAGCACTCTCCTTCTCCGGATGGCACCTGATGACTGTAAGTAACACTGGTGGCAGCCTGCGTGGTGTTCATCCACTGCCTGCTGTGGTTCATTCTGGTGGTGAACCACGTTTCATCCATGTACACAACCTGCCTCCCCTCCTCCCGGTGGCGCCACAGAGCCCTGAGAGCACCAATCCGGCGACACACGACGTCCAGGGATTCCCTTCTTACATACGTTTTCCACTGTGATGTCTTGTAGTGGAATCCCATGGCGTGCATGAGCTGCCAAACGTACGTCTCTGATGTTACCTCCGGGATTATGCCGGCCATTTTGAGGTCCTTCGTCAGGCCACCAACTGTGACATTTTGTTTGGCAGCAAACCTGGCATGAACAAGGCGCCGATTGGCGCCGATGGTGATGTTGTCAAAGACGGCCGGTGCTTGTGATGTTGCAGGTGTCGCAGTGCGTCACATGGTGGAGCGGTGCACCGTGTTCCTTACTGCCGCTGCCGTCATGCCCATGACGTGTGCAACACGGTCATATGGCCTGTGTGGAGAATGCCCAATATTTATGTCGGATTTGCTGCATGCATTTATATTTTACAAACATATCCATTTCACTTTATACCTCCGACCTTGCCGAGGTGGACTAAGGGCGCGGCCACACGAGGGAACATTTTGGCCAAAATATATCGCGATGGGTAAACATGAGGCACCGGGTTCAGACCGACACTTTACAAATTATGAACCGGGTACCTCATCTCTACCCGTCGATCACATGTTTGCAGCACAATGTTGGCCAGTGTGGCCGCGCCCTGAGCTGCCGTGGTGAGGTACTGAGGCTATCAACATCACCGTGAGGGAAAGCCTGTCCTGAAGTGTACTACAGGGCGCTAATGATTTCTTAAAGCTTACAAAACATGGGATCATGCATGAAACACATTCCTTGATCTCTGGATGGTACATACATATCATTTGTGGGAGCAGGGGTAAACACACCATGGATGGCAGGTTATGGGTTGTGATTCATGATCATTATTGTTTTTTAATATAAAGAGTAGCCTTTACTATCTACTTACCTATTCAAACTTATAAACGTCCGACCGCGGGTGTTCTCTCTCGTATACAGTGTGGCAAGCCGCAGTACAAAAGCAGTCCTGCAGCCACATGGACAATGACATATGCTCGCCATTCCTCTCACCTCTCGAGCCTCGGCCACGAATAACGTTACCCCCGTCAGTGTTAACTTGGTTACCTCGCCCAGGGGCTGGATACTCAAAAATTCACAATGGTTGTATTTTGCGAATGTGTGTTCATATCCTTGTATTTTTGGTGTTGCTATGGCTTTTCATTCTCATTACGAAGCAATGCATTATTTCCATACCTTGATTCATTTTCTGTTCGAGTTAGTGTAACTTATAACCAAGGCCATGAATTGACGTTTTCGGACAGAGTCCTGCCTTGCTAGTATCGTAATATTTGGAGTATCCGGGTGGCCGGTGCCTACATAACGTCATAACTATACGTCACGCTAGCCTCGCACGAGCGATGGCTCATTCTGTCCCCTCGCATGCTTATTTTACTCTTATAAGTGCCTTAAGTCTCCCCAGTTGGTAATAATCCATACTGGCGCCAGTTAGGTCGGGGACTGATACATACCATAGGAAAATATCTCGTAATCCAACACTTTGATAACAAGTTATTGCCGAAAACCAGTGTTCCACTGCCTCTGAAACCCATAGTAGAAAAATATCCTGGGAAGCCTCCTGTGGTATGTACAATTCCGCAGTCCTTTACACGTGACCTCCCACCCAATGTAACGACTTCTTTTCTCTCTCGTCCCCTATTTTGGACACGGTTTATGTTATGCGTATATCCGTCACGGTCAAGAGGCGTCATCAGATTGCAGGGGTAAATGCAAACATTTTTGGCCATGCCCCAGTCTTCCCGTAGACAACGACTCGTATCAGTTGATGTAATATACAGGTCTTCATTTGTATTGCCGTGTGAAGAGGGACAAGGGGGAAACAGACTGAGTCTACCAGTCTGACCTGCCAGCAGGCATCGATCGTCATATTAACATTCTCATGGTCGGGAAGATACTAGTTTTCTATTCCAGCTAATGCCAGACATTTTCACTCACCTGGGAGGAAGTCCTAGGATCCGGGGAAGGATAATAATGATATCTTTAACCGCGAGGCATAGGAGCCATAGAGTTACCCTGATCTTTCCTCACCTCTCTTGCCCTCTTAATCCCTTGAATACAGTGACGTATCTTGTATTCTATTCTTTCTGCTTCCAGTCAATTGTCTTCGGCGAAGGAAAGATATACAACAGTGTCGTGGTAAATAACATTAGGTGAAACTATGCCATTAGAAAAGTCTCTCCTAAGCAGAAAAAACCTTCTATTAGCACGCTTGTGTTCCTATGGTTCACTTTTAGCTGGTAAAAACGTGTAGCGTTAGCGGAAATACAAGTGATGTTCAGACCATTTGAAGGTTAAATATGTTCTTTGTGCTGTGAAGTGTCCACAGTCTACTAGCTACAGGACCGATAAACAAAAAAAGTATAAACAAGCAGCCTTTTATACAGCTCAGGGTAATTTTCTAATTGGCTTCGTAGATTTTGTGGCACCTCTTCCTCTAGTGACTTACCCTGCACATTACACCTCAGTATCCTCATGTATGCTGATGCACACCAATTCCATATTAAACCAATACAAATAGGATATGAGAGAATATTAGGGTGGAATATGTAAATACATCGCTGAAGAAGGGCTATTACGAAGCCTTCTGAGTGACCTTGAACACGGTCTACAGTATATCCCCTTCAGCTCGGTGATGGAAATTTTTGGTTTACAACGACGAAGCTACTTTACTCTGCCTCGGGGAGATGTTTTGAGGTGTAGAGGTTACTTATCGCTTTCATTAACCCTTTCAACAACAACAACAAAAACTTTATCAAGGTGAATAAAATCGTCTGGAAATAGCAAGAACAAAGTAGATAATACATAGTCGGATTCCAGGGATTATACACCCGGTACTGGAAAAAGATTCTCATTAAACGACGCTTGTGAAGTGCAACACGGGGGTGGGGGGATAAACTGAACCATGATGTGACAAAAATGGAACAAAGATCGCTTGAAATATGGATTTGGTTAGTTGTACCTAAATCTTTCATTTCAGTGTCCATAGGTTGCATGAATACAAAATGCATAGTACTGAAAGCTCCCTTAAGCTAAATAAAATCGTCTGGCAGTAAACACACACACACACACACACACACACACACACACACACACACACAAAAGAGGCCATTCTAACGAAGATCAGTGCCCAAGATGACATTCAGTTAATACGATGATATGAGAAGGATCCACTTATAGCCTGCTAGAGAATGACTTTGATAACCTAACCTTGTTTGTCATGTTACTGACTACCTTTTCTCTGCAACTGTTTCAAAGCCTCTTCCTATAAATTCCGCGACCGTATTCTCTTCCCTCCCAGAGAGAGAGAGAGAGAGAGAGAGAGAGAGAGAGAGAGAGAGTGAGAGTTGTCTTGGTTATCGCTCTCGAGTGAGCCGATAATGTAATTGGCTACGTCTGTGTGAGCGAGTATCAGTTACCAAAATACCTAAAAATCAAGTGGACAAATTGTATTGAAACTTGTGGGCATTACCCCAGGATTATGTGGAGAAGTGAATTGCAACCATTTTATTTTAGCAAAAATTCCGGATTTTTTTTTTTTGTACTGGGAGGCAATACAGGCAAATCGTAGAGATGTAACCCTGCAGAATTTAACTACATACCCATAACAGTACTGGTATCGTTATTGTCGCCTTCTTAGCTGGAGGTAATGCACTTGCCTGCATTTGTGTGTGTGTGTGTGTGTGTGTGTGTGTGTGTGTGTGTGTGTGTGTGTGTGTGTGTGTGTGTGTGTGTGTGTGTGTGTGTGTGTGTGTGTGTGTGTGTGTGTGTGTGTGTGTGTGTGTGAGTTCGTGTGTGTGTGTGTGTGTGTGTGTGTGTGTGTGTGTGTGTGTGTGTGTGTGCGTACGTGTGTGTGTGTGTGTGTGTGTGTGTGTGTGTGTGTGTGTGTGTGTGTGTGTGTGTGTGTGTGTGTGTGTGTGTGTGTTCTTACCTAATTTTTCTTACATAATTGTATCTTTACAGAAATGAGTCAAGGTTGTACTGTCCCGTGTATTAATCCAGTTTTATCATACATATCTTTAAAAATATTAATAGTTTTGGCACACGCTATTTCATGCGGTAGTGCATTCTACTTTTTAATTGCTCTATTTCGGAAACTGAATATCCTGACGTCCTTATAACCTCTCTTTTTATGTAGCTTTTTGCAGTGTCCTTTTGCCGATGCTTCCTCGCACATTATAATATTTATGTTTATTTTCTCTTTCCCTCAGATGTATTTATATAACATAATCATGTCTCCTCTTTTCCTTCTCTCCTGTAGTGTTGGTAGATTCAGTTTTTCTAGTCTTTCTTCGTAGCTTAGATCCCTTGAGTTTGGTACCCATTTTGTAGCTGCCCTTTGTACTTTTTCAATCTTATCTATAAGTTTTTTGAGATGAGGATTCCAGACCACTCATGCGTATTCCAGGGTTGGTCAGATGAATGATGTCATTATCTTTCTCAGCATGTCTGAATGCTATTCTCGTATCTGCAAGCAGTGTATACTGTACATGTTACGTGATGTGGTCAGCTGGAGATAGTCTGTTATTAATAATCATTCCTAGGTCCTTCTCTCTTTCTAATGTGTGTAGGGTTGAACTTCCTAACTTATAATCCCACTCTGGCCTTTTTTAACTTTTACCAAACTTAATTACATGACATTTATCCACATTAAATTCCGTTTGCCATTTATTGCTCCATTCATGAAGCATATTTAATTCTTCTTGTAGCACTCTGCATGAACCTGTGCTAGTAATTTTCCTTTGTATTTTTGCATCATCAGCAAACATATTTAGATAGCTTCCCTTTACAATGTTAAAGTCTATGTCATTTATATATACTAAAAACATAATTGGTGCCAGCACTGAGTCCTTTGGAACTCTGCAAGTCACTTCCCTCCATGATGAATAATTTCCCTTTTGCACTGTTCTCATTTCTCTTTTTCTGAGACAATCCTGCATGCAACAGTACAGGTTGCCTTGGATTCCTCCTTGATGGTACAGTTTCCATAAAAGTCTTTTGTGCGGTATTCTGTCAAATGCCTTTTTGAAATCTAAATAATGTCCAGTGTGTCCACTCATCCTTCTCTTTTCTGTAATGTTTCTGTAACTCTGTCATAATAGCTTAATAGATTAGTGACACATGATTTTTCTTTTCTAAACCGAACTGCCTTTCTGTTATCATACTTTGTTCTTCTAGATGGTTTACCCAAACTTTTCTTATCAGCTTTTCTAGTATCTTACAACACTGGTCACTGATACTGGTCGGTAGTTGAGTGGATTTTGTCTATTCTCTTTCTTGAGTAGGGAAACAATGGTTGCTTTCTTCCAAATATAAGATAATTTACCTTGACTTAAGGATTCCTTGAATACTAATTATTTTGGTCTACTTAACCCTTCTGCACATTCATGTAACATCCAACGTGAAACTTTGTCAGGACCATATGCTTTTCCTTTGTCTAATTTACTTAACTCTTCCTGTACTTCTTTTTTCTGATATTTTTATATCTGGTAATATGTGTGGGCATGCATGTTCCATATCATCTTTTTCAAAATTATTTTCTTCTGTGAAAAGTGATTGGAAATTTTTATTTAGTGCTACACAAATATCTTTCTCTTGTGTATAGATGATCCCCTCGTCCGTAATGGACTGTACTTTAACTTTGGGTTTGCTTCGGATGTAGCTGTAAAATAGCTTAGGTTGATCGCTACTTTTATTTATACGTCTTCTTTGGGTTTCTCTCCTTATCCTTGTATAATCATTTCTTGCCTGTTTATAGTTGTTATATGCCCACTCACTATTGTGTCCTTTGTATCTATTTCACAGCAAGTCTCTTTTTTCTTTTGATTTTGAACATTCAGTATTAAACAATTTATTTTTTTTTTAATTTATGTTTCTTTGTGCTGAGGGATGTAATTTTGGACTCCTATTTCATAGAAACCAAAGAATTTTCTATATATAACATTTAAATCTTGTTCTCTATGCTCCTTTCTCCAGTCTATTTCTAAGAAGTAATTCTTCAGCTCATGGTAGTTTCCCTTTTTGTAGTTTAGACTTTTTTCTGTAACTCTCATTACTGGTAACTATGTCATATGCAATCCTGAAGTGTGTGTGTGTGTGTGTGTGTGTGTGTGTGTGTGTGTGTGTGTGTGTGTGTGTGTGTGTGTGTTACCAAACTATCTCAAAATCAAGTGGGCAAATTGTATCCAAATATTGTGGGCAGTGTCCTGGGATATGTGGCTCGAACTGATTAGATTTTCGCGAAGTAAAATACAACCACTTCATTTTAGCGAGGATTACAGATCTGATTTTTTAGTTAGGGTGGCCGATATGCATTCAGGGGCAAATGCTTTGGCTGTTCATTTAAAATCATAATGGTTATTCCTCTTATTTTGACATTTCATACTCAGTTATAATTGGTGTAATAATAATAATAATAATAGTAGTAATTATTATTATTATTATTATTATTATTATCAGGTGCCTTCATCCTGAAAGGGGTGGCTACGAACAAATTGCATTCATGTCACCCAGACCCTCGCCATTTCACTGTCCTCCTTCAAGCTTAACCACCCCTCTCTCATATACCTCTCCACTCTATCCCCCATCTCATCCTCGGCCTCCCCCTCCCTTTGCTCCCCTCCACCTCACCCACATACCATACACTCTCCTCGCTTGTCTCTCGCTTTCCATCCTCTCCACATGGTCAAGCAACCTCAATGTATTTCTCCTAACACTTTCCATCACATTCACATCCACACAATTCTAATTTCACTTCCTTATTTGCCAGTCTGTCACTCCATGTAACTCCACATACTTCTCTCAAATAATTCATTTCCACTGCTTTCACTCTTAACTTGCGTCCTTCCATCAGTGTCCAAGATTAACACCCATACGTCAGAGTTCGTGTTATAATACTGTCATGCAGTGAGTGACTTTTTTCCTTCCATATTTTTTATCACTGCTTTCAAAGAACTAGCAACCTTTCTTCCTTGTTGTATCCTTTCCAGCACTTCATCATCTAAACTTCCATCATTGCTCATCACTCTACCCAGGTAAATAAATGCACTCACATTTTCCATTTCCTCATCATCCGACCTCACTCTACATTCAGTGACTTCATTTCTCTCGAAGACCATAACTTTACGTTTCCCTATATTCACCTTTAGATTTCGTTTTTTACACACTCCCCAACTCATTCATCAAGTCTTGCAGTTCTCTTTTGTCCGTACATAACAATACAGTACTATCTGCAAACAACAGTACAGGTTTTCCAAAAGCTGCCCTCTCTCACTGTGGCTGCTCCAACTCCGACTGCCCTATCTTTTATCTCTTCTATAACCCCATCCATATACAGACTGAACAGTCATAGAGACATGACACATCCCTGTTTCAATCAATCAGATAGAAAAATTCACTCAGTTCACTGTCCACATGCACTGTAGGCATGGCAACATCATACATACTCTTCACGGCATTCAACAACTTCCCATATACTCCATACTGTATATTCTTAATATTTTCCACATATCTTGTGTATCACCTTTGTCATATGCTTTCTCCAAATCCATGCCTAGACACTTCTCCACTAAAGACCTAAGAATGAATATCTGATCTACGCAACCTCCTCCCCTCCTAAAACGTCTCTATTCTTCAACTTATTTCTCCGTTTTTTTCCCTAACTCTGTCAATAAGTGTCCTACCATATGCTTTTCCTATTACGCTCAGATAACAAATGTCCCTATAATTTCCATGCACTTCTTTTTCCCCTTGTCATATGTACAGGGGAATAATTATACCTGTCATCCAAGCCTTTGGGACTCTATCGTGAGGAGGCTGTAGCACCAGCCGATCAGGGTGGTACTCCCGAGGGGAATGGGAATGCTGGCGATAGGGAGAGCTGGAGCTCCTGTTTCACTTGCTGCTTAACCATCCCCCACTGCTGACCTTTTCAGTGACACTAACATTTAGCGTAGACCAGCATGCTCTCCCAAACACGTCCTTTAACTCTTTCATACACTACACCACATGTGCTTTACATATCACACAGCGTATCCCAGTATGTTGATGCCAGCAAGGCCATGCGGCCAGAAAACTTTGCCACTGCTATTTAGTCGTGGACCTTTTCAGGGGAGGCGTGACTAGGGCCCTTCCAGTATAGTTCGTGGGGCCAGGGTGAGATGGGGCTCGAACCTGTGCTAGAGGGTACAGAGCATTGTGGTTCACAGGTTCCCACTTCTGCCCAATAGTAGGGGCCCGAACCTGGGAGCAGCACCCCAGGAGGCTGCCCTATCAATGGGTGTATAATGGCGAGGCAATTACAGTGCCAAGGTGCACTTAGAGGGTGTCCCTGTAGCTGTCCTGGAAGGGTGCCCCGAGGCCACTACCACAGCCACTGATCAAGGCTGGTGGGCTATGGATTCCAGATCCATTGCCTGGACCTGGAACTGTGCAGTGGGTGGGGCCTGTGGCATGTCTCTGTTATTATTACTGATATGACCAAGTAAAAAACTTAAATTTAAAGGAGGCCAGGGGACAGTAAATCACCCAGGGGGATCAGAGTGGCGTCAGTGAATGTGGAAAGTTTGAGGGGTAGACCTGGGGAAGTGGTTGAGACATTGAGTAGGAGGTGGGTGGATGTCGGATGTGCGCAGGATGTCCAGTATAGAGTTGGATCAGCCACAAAGATTGCTGGGAGGGATTGTTTTTACAAGTTGTTTTGGCAGGTTAGGACAGACGAATTACGGTGGTGTGGGTGTGTTGGTTGGGAAGAAATGGGTGGAATATATCATGTTATGAGAGTAAGTGATAGGATAATACTGTGAAAATTTTGTATGGTGGGAAAATGGTTGCATTTATATCTGCGTATTCTCTACAGGCAGGCTTGGATGAGGTGCAGAAGGATAGAAGTTGGGATGACTTAATCCATGTAGTAGGCCTAAGTGATATGGATGATGAGATTGTAGTTCTGGGAGGGGTCTTAAATGGTCATGTAGGTAAAGCAGCTCAAGGATATGAAGGAGTTCATGGGGGATGTGTATATGGCATAAGAAATGAGAAAGGGGAAAGGATACTCGAGTTTGGGGAGGCTATGAACATGATCATGTGCAACACACATTTAAGGAAAGGAGAGTAAATTGATTTTTTTTCCTTTATGTGCATGACTCTGGACCTAGGCTTCACAGCCTGCTCCCAAGATCCAGTACTCCTCCTGCATACCAAACACCTCTATATGTCTCTGTTTCGGCGCTAATACCCACCGTCCATATTGAATACATGCCAGGGCTGTCTCACACAAGTCTGGTGTATTGGTATTAGTGGGGTATTATTGTGATATGTCGGCGGGTCTTCTGGCATATCAGTAAAGTCTGATTTTATGAAATTCAAATCCTTAAACTGTTCCCTGCACCATCGGGGATTTGATCCTGGGTCCGATAGGACTGCAGGCCACTTCTCTACCGACTGAGCCACCGCCTCCTCAATACATACGAGTCAGGGGAAAATAGCAGCCAGATAGACTATTTCCTGGTCATGAGGGCTGATAGGAAATTAGTTAGGGATGTTAAAGTTATAGGGAACGAGGAGTGTGTGCAGCAACACAAGTTACTGATATGTGACGTGGTGCTTAACGAGCGGGTGATGAAAAAGAGGACCTTTGCACCTACGAGGAAAATATGGAGGCTGAAAAAACAAGTATTAAGGAAGCCTTCTATAGGGAGATGAGGAGAGTGGTGGCTGAACAGGGAGATGTTGACATATGACATAAGTGTTAATGAACAATACAGGGCCCTCAAGAGCAACCTCTTGAGAGTTACTGATTCAGTGTGTGGATGGACAAGGGGCCCCCCAAGACATAAAGTAACTTGGTGGTGGGGTGAGGGCTTAGAAGCTACAGTTATGGAGAATAGAAGGCTATTCCGGGAACGGAAGAAGGGTGGTAACAAAGTGCAATACTTGACTGCCAAGCATAGGGCCAAAAATGAGGTTTATAGGGCGACGTCTGAGTCACAGAGACTTTTACTTGATGACCTATATCGTGTGGAAAGGAAGAATATGGTATTTAAGATGCCAGATCAGATGAAGAGAGAAAAGAAGGATATCATTCGTGAGCATTGTGTGAAGAATGATCAAGGAAGGGTAATGGTGAACAGTGGGGATATTAAAGGCGCATGGAGAGACCATAACAGCCGATTGTTGAATGAGGAGTTTGACTGAGACACGGAAGGTTTGGAGCCCGCAGATCCAGTGTTTGGCTCTTGGCCTTTGATTGACGCTGCTACTGTGAGTGGGGCTATAGGCAGGATGCAGGTAGGGAAGGCAGCAAGTGAGTCTGGGTTGACTGCTGAAATCTTGAAAGCCTTAGGAGATATAGGAGTGAGGTTAGTCACTGACCTGATAAATACGACTATATATGAGTGTGTTGACCAAGATGATTGGATGAAGAGTGTAACTGTAAATGTATGCAAGGGGAAGGGTGATGCTTTGGAAAGAGGAAATTACAGAGGCATAAAACTTTTAGACCAGATAATGAAGGTAATGGAGAGAGTTCTAGAAGGTACAGTATGATCAGAGAAAGATTGAATATTGATGAAATTCAGTTTGGGTTTATGCCAGGCAAAAGGACCACTGATGCCATATTCATTGTTCGACAGCTTGAGGGATATTATTTGGGAAAGAAAAGGGAACTGTAGTTTCTTTTTGCTGATTTGGGCAAGGCCTTTGACAGAGTCCCTAGAGAGGTGGAGAAGTGGGCAATGAGAAAGCTTGGGATCGAGGAGTGGCTAGTTAGGGTGGCTATGGCCATGTATGTGGGTGCTCGCACCTAGGTAAGGGTGAATGGAGATTTGATTGATGAGCTTTCCATGAATGTTGGTGTGCACCAGGGGTCAGTTTTGAGACCCTTGTTGTTTATCATGGTATTTGAGGCCCTCTCACGTGACTTCAGAAATGAACTCCCATGGGAGATGTATGCCCATGCTTTGGTGTTGATTGCAGAGAATGATAGCGAGGTGGAGGAAAGATTTAGGAAGTGGAGAGATGGTATGGGGAACAAGGGGTTAAGAGTAAGTGCAGATATAACAAAAAGTCATGGCATCTAGGGCTGGTGAAGGTACTGTCAAGGAAGAGGGAGAATGGCCATATGCAATTTGCCACAAGAGCGTGGAAAGTAATTTCATCTTCTATAGTGTCTGTGATAGTTGGGTGCATAAGAGATGTGGTGGTATTAGTGGTAGACTGAGAGATAATGATGATTTCATGTGCTCCTTGTGTCGGGGAGAGCAGTTGGAGATTGTCAGACATGAAAGGACTGAACTTGCTGGTGAGTCTTTTGGGTGTGTGGAGGAGTTTTGATATTTGGGAGACATGTTGTGTGCTGGAGGTGGGGCTGGAGCTAGAATGAGGAGTGTTGGAAGAAGTTCGGGGAGCTGTTGCCTCTCCTGACATTGAGAGGGCTCTCCCTCTGTATTAAGGGATATTTGTATTCAGCATGTGTTAGGAGTATAATGCTTTATGGTAGGGAGACCTGGGCAGCAAAGGAAGAGGATATTCGCAGGCTCAAACGTACAGAATGACAATGATTAGGTGGATGTACGTGTGTCCCTGGGTGTGAGGCTTGGGGGGGCTAGGTTTATGATGGAAGAGTTGAGGGTTAGGATGGTACTGGAGTGTATTGGTGTTGTGGTGAGGAGAGGTAGACTGAGGTGGTTTGGGCATGTGGAGAGGATGAGGGATGATAATTGAGTGCAGAAAGTGAGAAATGTTAATGTTAGGGGTAGGGTTGCGAGAGGTGGACCGAAAAAGACCTGGAACAAGGTCATTGACTGTGACCTCAGGGATAAGGGACTGAAAAGGGAAGTTGCCAGATATCAAGCAGCATGGAAAGCTGCCATTAGGTGGCCAAGGCTGATGCATGCAAGTGTGTTGGAGTCTTCAAAAATTAAACGAAACAAAACGAAACTCTACCTTCCCACCCAGGCCAATCTGCTTGTCTTCTATATCCATTCTACTGCTATCTCTCCTCCATGCTTCAGTATTTCACCAAACACTCCATCAATTCCCGGGACTACCCCCATTTCGACTTTCTTCACTGCTTCCACTGCTTCCATCCGATGAACCTCTTCCCCCTTTCCCACCTCCCTTCTTCTCCCAGCCGTTCCCTAGCCCTTTATACTTACTTTACTTTCATTCACCATGTTTAACAGTTCCTTAAGGTGTTCTGTATATTTGGTCTGTTATTCTTCCTGTCTCCCTTAGCAATCTACCATTTTTATCATTTACTTCCTTTCAAACTTCATTATCTCCATGTCTAACTCCCTTTACCTCTTTCCAGAACATTTTTTTTTTTTACATTCCCTCCATCTTTACACCCAATTCCTTTTAAGTTCCTCATCCACTCTCTTCTTACTCTCTCTTTCTAGCCTTTTCACCTCTCTCTCCCACTCTACACTTACTCTTTCTTCCGTCTCTCAACTTCCTCCATGCATCTGCCTCCTATCCACTCACTATATGCTTTCTTCTTTTGCGCCACAGCTTGACTCACGTCTTCATTCTACCATGCTGTTCCTTGCACCTTTTTTCGTCTCCTCTTTACCCCACACACCACCTAACATGCTGCACAGATTTCTTCTGCGAATATCTTGCACACACATTCTACCTCCTCCTCCTGTTCCAAATCATATTTATCCAGTTGCTCCTCCACTTTCTTTTTATATTCTGCCTTTTTCCATCCTCTTGCAACCTTTCTACCATCTTTTATGGACTACTTCCTCCTGTCCTTCCTTACTTCCTTACTTCTTACATTGCACCTGAACCTTGACTTGGATCACCACCAAGTTCTGGTCAGAAAGTTCACTCCCCCAACCTCTGTATGCTCTTGCATCCATGACATTCATTCTCATTGTCATCCACACACACATAATCATTGCCTACCATTCATTCAGTTCACCACCCACCCTTTTCATCATTCGCCACGTATACCTGTGGATCAGTTTGCACCAATAGAGGTTATTGGTTATCACCAACCCCTCTCCCCAGACAAATGTCCACTAGAGCACTGCCATTCTCATCCACTTCGGCATGCACACCCTACTCACCATTTACTCCATCAACCTTCACATTCCCTACATTTCTGTTCATATCTCCAATCGAAAACACTCTCCTTTCAAACTTTTCCACGCATACTTCCACATTTGTCTAGAACTGTTCTTTCACTCTGCTTGCACAGTCTTGCATTGCCACATACACACACACAGTAGCCCACGTTTGTAATCCTACTTTCAATCTTACCCACACACTCTTTGAACAAACTGATCCATACTCTTTTATATTCTCCTTTTACATCTTGCACACAATATTTCATACTCCATCTTTTGCCCTCTCATTCTCACCTACTTCCGCTCATATACCATATCCAAACTCCCACACTCTCACCTCAACATTTAGTCTCAGTTAATCCACATATGTCCACTTTTTAATCACCAAGCACCTGGACAATTTCTCTCTCATTCACCTCATCATTTGCACCCCATACATTCCATTAGCCTATTAGGACTTTCCATTATTACTGTTATTATTATTATTATTATTATTATTATTATTATTATTACTAGTCCTACTACTACTACTACTATTGCCTATTACCAGACTGATAGACAGATAGAGAAGATATTTTGCAGTTTTAAATGTTTATTCCACCGACTATGCATAGCCTCTTCCTTCATGTGTAAATAAAACATCATACATCTGGCTGTTGCGGTGGTGGGAAGTCCTTAGCAAATGGGAGAAATGGAGTTCCCCCGAGCTAAGCCCTGTATTGGACTATATAGCCCCGCTAGGGTTACAGGAGGGAGCTACCCCTCCCGGCACGGCAGCCCGGGCGAGGCTCGAACTTGCAATCCCCCGATTACAAGTCCAGCGCGCTACCACTATGCTACCGCGTCCCCAAGTCCTTAGCAAGAAAACACTGTTATTACGGATCTGTGACAACACGTCTCGTCAAAAGTAACATTTCTTTGTTCCTTTATCGTTTATTTTCTTTAATTTTTCATATTATGACATGCATGTTAGATTGTACAGCATGTGTAATATTACAACTGTTAGTGGTAGGATGATCATCCATTTGACCACAGTAGGTGAGAATAACGTAATGTTTAATACTCGTTTTGCATTTCTGCATAATTTTGCGCCTCTTCACTTCGGCAAGTGGCGAAGTTGTTTAATAAATCTTCGGGAAAAATTTAGACATTTAAAAAAAAAAAAGCTTTTTGATTACATTTCGTACCCTCCTCTAGGCACATCAACTCGCATCTGCCTCATATCGTCTTACATTTCTGCTGTCAGCGAGCCCCATATTTTGTATCTAGTACACGATAATGTTTTTTTTCTCTCTCTCTCTTGGTGAAAATGGTCGCAGGCAAAACTGGAGAAAAGATTTTGCTGAAGCTTGGCATGATGGATGGAACGGGGTCCCAAATAGTCTAGTTTCAGTTTGATGTCGATAAAATTTTTCTGAAGGTGTATTTTGGACCTTCATAAGTATCCTTTTTCGTGTTACAATATGTGCACGTGGAAGAGCCACCGGTACATTTCCATGGAGTTTCATGTTCCTTTGGAGAGAGAGAGAGAAAGAGAGAGAGAGAGAGAGAGAGAGAGAGAGAGAGAGAGAGAGAATGTACTGTACATCTATAGTTTGATGTGTGTTGCTTCAGTGATGCTACGAGCAAACGAATTTATTCAGCCGAAATAGATGGTCTGCGGTGGAGATGGTGGTGGTAGCTGTGATGATAGTGATGGTGGTGGTGGTGGTGGTGGTGGTAGCTCTGGTGTTGTTGTTGGTTGTGGTGGTGGTGGTATCTATGATGGTGATGGAGGTGGATGTAGCTGTGGTTGTGTTGGTGGCGGTAGCTGTGATGGTGATGGTGGTGATGGTAGCTGTGATGGTGATGCTGGTTGTAGCGGTGGTAGTTGTGGTGGTGATGCTAGTTGTGATGGTGGTGATAGCTGTGGTGGTGGTGGTGATGGGGGTGGTCACTGTGGTGGTGGTGGTGATGGTGGTAGCTCTGATGATGATGATATTGGTGGTGGAGTTAGATGGTAGCTATGATGATGGTGGTGATGGTGGTAGCTGTGATGGTGATGTTGGTGGTGGTAGTGGTGGTGGTGATGGTAATTGTGGATGATAGTGGTGGTGGTAGCTGTGGTGGTGGTAGTGATGGTGGCAGCTGTAGTGGTGATGGTGGTGGTAGTTGTGGTGGTGGTGGTGGTGGTGGTAGTTGTGGTGGTGGTGGTGGTGGTGGTGGTGGTAGTTGTGTTGGTGGTGGCAGTTGTGGTTGTGGTGGTGGTGGTGGTGGTGGTTGTGGTGGTGGTGGTGGTGGTAGTTGTGGTGGTGGTGGCGGTGGGATTAATGGCTGTGGCTGTAGTGGTGGTGCTGGTAGTGATGGTGGTACCAGCTGTTGTTCGGAAACGGCTCTCATGTGGGCAGGTCCAAAGCAACCCTACCGGGTCCCGAATCACTTGCTTCAAAGCGAAACGTGGTTAAGAGACAGCTCCAATTCGGACAATGCTGAGCTGCTCGACAGGGCCGCGAGGCTTGTTTTATGTACGTAATTTTTGTGCTGTTAGTGATACAACGAAACTTTGCATGGTCTTCAGAATAGACTGTTGCAGGGTTTACGCACTTGGGAGATTACCCTTGATGCCCAGCTCTCCTCCCTGCATAGAGTGACCATTCCCATCTAATCCGCATCACTCGAGCTGAACCTATGATAATGTGCGATTATACGCGTGGGGTACTTCGTAACGTACCGCTTATTTCGCCTTGTATTTCATCCAGTGGGACTTAAGAGGCAGTAACAGACTTACTGTGATGGCTTGGAGGGCTACTGGCGGTGAAAGGACGTTCGAGATGAGTGAAATATTAAGGTTGCGGTGAAATTACGTTTGCCGGCATTAACAGACAGTTCTTCAGTCTGCTTCAGGTAATTTGTGTGGATATTTAACTCATGCAGTCCGATGGCGTTATGTGCACTGTATTCTTGCTGTTACCTGACCGTTTTGTATAGCTTATGAAGACTTTTCATAGTGGATGACGTAACATTTCAGAGGTATTTCTTACAAACACATTCATCTGGAGATCGTTATCTGATTGAAAGGATTGAACAAATTATTTTACTAATACTGCATCTAAAAGTTGTTTTTCCATTACTGCATACCAGAAAAGTAGATCCATCCATCCACCATCCAATCCTTTTTTGCCCCATTACGACCTTAGGCGCTAGTCAGTCCCGACATCTAAGGGGTGGGTGACCAGCCTCGCTCTTCCCTAAGTGGCATTAGCGAGCAATAAACTCCAACCAACCCATACAAGCTCAATCCAGCTGGAGCACTTTCACCCACCAGATCACAAGGCATCATTTGTTTACATGGTTACTACTGAACATGGTATATGGTTTCTGAGTTTACAAGAAACCATTTGGGCTGTAATCAACAGACGGCTGCACTACATCGAGAGAGTGAATGGTAGGTCCCACCGATTACCAATTTTTGATATATGTTGAAAAACATCGTGTGTCATTACAACATCCAGTTTTTTTATTAGCACTTAGGGAAAGATAAAATTTGTATATGTTTTTAAATTTTATGCAGAATTTGCTCATTACGATGAAAAGATAACAGGGATGAGTGCATATTTCTTGCTACTCATACTTCAACTACATTTAAATACAGGATTAGCGTAGGCCGTAACATCTCGGGTTCTAAAATGCTCTGGCTCACACTGTCCTTTCCTTACTCTCTTGCTTCATTTTCTATTTGAATCGTGGTATTTATGATTATTTAATAATGGTTTAAGAATATATGGCAGATATAAATAAATAGAAAAGGGTTAATGGCTATTCTGAAGTATATTTAGATCAGTTTTCCGATATGGCTGGCAACTTTTGCATGAAGCTGACCTTTTGTTGGGTTCGCTGTTTTAGTCTGACTATAATCTGTCCTTCATTCAAATAAATAAACAAAGGATGGATAGTTCAATTTCTTACCGGACTCGAGCACTATGTAATGTTTTACGTCATTCGCTCATCTTTACAGCTAAATAACATCCCTAAGTTCTAAGCGTTGAATTTTGAAATGCGTACAACAAAGAATATTCTTTTTTAAAGTATCCACTTGTTGCCTAACGCAGCGTCCTGTGAGAATTTGTCTCGGCTGATGTAATATAACCTCCCTCCAATCCGATGGCTCATTTTCATTGTTGCTTATCTGTGACGGTTATATTTGGATTAGGACAGAAGTTTTCCAACAGCACGGGTTGGATAAGGCCTTCATTAATTTCTTCCCTGAATAAATATCCTGGTCACAGAATGATCAAACAAGTGTGTACTATTATATAGGGAGATAAAGTCGTATGAATTCTTTATAAAGCGCTGACTGAAATGGCTTATGAATTAATGCAAAATTTTTGAGCAGAAACTTTTCTCCAACAGACCTTAAGAACCTCCAAACATTAATCCATCATCTATTTCTCTGTTGCCCCATGAAAGTGAGTAGGGGTCCTGGGTTAGGTTCAAGTTTATTCAAGGCTAGGGTGGCCTGTTACATGCTCCAGAGTGGTATTGTGGTAGTACTGATTTCCAAATTACCGCTTGGAATTTAACATTTATATCATTCTCCTCCTTCCCTCATTCTCACCTCTTTTTCCCTTATCATATGTAAATTGCCTTCACCAATCCATGAATTCTTTCCCTCTCGTCTCTCAATTTTTCCTCTCCCTTACCTTTATCTTCTCTTCCTTACCTTTCCTCTGTCCCATCCGTACACCCTGTTCTTGCTGGCTCCTCCAGTAATATTCTTTCTTTTCTCTTCTTGTCTCTACCTTTTCTCCTCCTGCTGTGCTCCTCAAGTCATCCTTTTCTTGGACAGGTTCCCCTCTTCCCTTCATCTCTCCCTCCCCCTTTATTCCCATTCCTTTTCTTTCTTTCACTCCCCTCATCTCTCCTTCCCTCTACCCTCTCTCTCTTCTCCCTCTTGTAGGGGTGCTTGCCTTCGCAAATGCCTTTGACAGTCACCAGACACTAAGAACATTCTTGTAAGCAGAAAAAAATCTCAAGCAGGAGCATAACCCAAAGTATGGGCAGAGCATCTAGAGGGAAAAGAAGACACAGGTAGAAGGCTTCACTGTTTTAGTTAAGACAGGAATAAACTAAGAATATACTGTACACAAAACTTGGACAAGTTATTCCAAATCTCAATAATAAGTAGAGGTAGACTAGAATGTAAGATCAGGTAGCTCCAACATCCCACGTCTGCTCCCTCTAAGCCTCTTCGGTGGTTTCCATCTTTAGTCAGTTCATCTCGACCCTCTACACCCGTGCTTTGCTTCGAGCTGACTTCGAAGTTAAGTAGCCTGTGGCTCCATGCATTTCTGTTTTGGGTTTCAAGGAGTTCATCCTAGTCAGAAATACAGAGCAACCTGGTCGCACCACTACATAATAAACTCCAGCTATTCCTCGGTTATATACCCTGATAGGCTCAGTCCCACTGAAGAACCTAAAATCACTATCTTTATGGGTGCTGTATTGTGAAAAAGGGGACGGTGTTTTCAAATACTGTACTGTTATGTTCAGTTAAATATATATCATCAACCCCGCGAAGAAAGGAAGAAGAATGGTATAATTATAACAAACTACCCTCCTCCCCCTCCCTCCACGGTGCGCAGAAAGCTTGAGGATGTCTGGCCGTCAAACAAGTGACAGATCTATTTTTAAAATGAAACTGATTGCTCGCAGAGGTACAGATTCTGTCTGGTAAGCTGGTTTAGATTTTTCACAGTTTTTTACCATTTTTTGTTATGTAACGGTAGCGATTTCAGTTTCATATGTTAATCCGCCGCGTGCCAGCCACTTCATGCCCTAAGTGTCACCTCCGTGCCGGCCAATTTTTGATTTTTTTTTCGGCTAAAATGATAGATTTTGATGTTAAAAAAACGAATATGACCATAAAAAATCTCACCGGAGGCTGGAAGTGCGTTTTTCGTAGTCCCTCCGGCCGCCTGCAGGTGTGAGTGAGCGGGGAATCCCCAGCGGCCGTGAGAGGAAACCCGTTTCCTATGCAAGGTTAACTCAGGTATTCACTCCAGCGTGACTCAGGGATGGTATAGGAATGGTCTTAACACTTTTCTGTCCACTTCACACCCATAAAAAAAATTCTTATTATTTCATGAAGAAATTGTGGTTTGGGGGGGAAAAAATCACTTACTCATGCAACATTATACTGTACGTATCACTGTGAATGCATTGTCTTACAGTTACGAGAAAATATGCATAACTTTACTTCACAATGTACAGCCCTTTCACTTACAGTAAATTATTTACAACATGCCTTCAGTATGCACAGACATTACCAGAGTATTTTTGATCATCTGACTGCGAATACATAGTCTAACACTTACGAGAACATACATAAAACTTTACTCCACAACGTTCAGTCCTTACACTTACGAGAAAATATTTACAACATGTCATCACTGTATACAGTACTTATAACACTTTCTGAGCGTCTTTTTTCGTATTTACAACACTTTTTGAGTGTCTTTTTATCGCTCGTCATTACCACACTATTGTTTCTCAACAGTTAGCGAGAGTGTGATACTCCTCGAAGCATGGGTATACGCACAGTCCTACATCACACTCTGCACACATATACCTTGAGTCCTTCTGCTGAGTGCGTGGCCTTACAGTGCTGTTTGTACACACGTGACACCTACACTGGGGTTTCTGACGTGTTCCACTTGGTGGGACGATTTTGGGGAAGTGTCTAGAGGTGAGGCGGAGAGGTGTGGTGGCGGTGTGGCGGTTGCGAGCAGTACTTCTGTCTTCCCCATATTCTCCCACTATTTCCCGCACCAGCTCGCGAATATTGCCCTCGAAGGTCTCCTGGATGCCAGTGGTATGTGCGTGGAGATAGTGAGCATTGAGGACAGTGATGTCAAGGAGATGGAAGAATAATTTTTTATACTACTTCATTGTGGGCCTGGCACAGTCAACACTGGAAATCATGGCGTCTGACTGATCCACCTGTAGCATATTCACATTGTACGCCAAGACATGTTCTGGTTTCCAGACCTGGCGCCGCCCTCCTGCCCTGTAATCTACATTGTCTGTGCAGTGTACAAGGGGCTGATGAACAGATGAGAGGAGGAATACTTCGTGGTTGTGGTGCCATGCTGTTGCAAGGATATTATGTGATTTGTAAAAAACAACCTCGTTTTTCTGAAGCTTCCTCCCCACCTTCACCATGTGCCGACGGTTCTTCTCTACAGTGCCGCACAGACCAGTTTCCTGCAGGTGAAGGTACCTGGCGAGAAGGGGGCTTGTGTACCAATTATCGAGGTAAAAGACGTGCCCACAATGAAGGTATTCCTTGATCATCGTTTTTACCACAGCCCCTGAGGGTCCCAAACTTCTATCTTCTGTGATGTCTGTCTTAACACTTGTGTACAGGACTATGTCATGCACATACCCAGTAGTTGCACATCACGAAAATTTTGAAGCCAAACCTGTGTCTTTTGCTTGGGATATACTGACGAAAGGCAATATTACCTCTCCATAGCACTAGACTCTCATCTATGACGAGGTCTCAGGATGGAGAGAAGGAGGTACGGAATTTCTATTGAAGGTGATCAAAAACCAGGTATATCCTCCTCATCCTGTCCGTGTTGTTTGCGTTAGCAGGGTCAAGGGTGTCAAAAAAATGAAGGCAGCTCAGGATGTACTGAAAACGATTCCTTCCCATCACCTTGCCAAAAAATGGTTTCACCATTACTGGATCCACAGTCCAATACGAGGGAAGTTGGTTTTTTTTTCAATGTCCCCAACGAAAGCACAAGTGCTAGGAACACATACATTTCACCCAGGGTCACGTCAGGCTCAAACAATCGGCTGTGTCATGTCTGTGTTGTTCCCTGACGTTCAAATGCAGCAAAGGCGTTGGCCAGGGCCACAATCTTCAAAACAAACTCCACAGGAAAGTAGTTCCTGAAAAAGTCAGTCCTACTGGAGGTGTGGTGAAGTTCAGGGACACTATACCTGGCCTCATTTTCGTGGGCGAACAGGTGAATGTAGGGGACAAAGGCACTATTGTCCTCCCACTCCACGTCGTTTCCTCATCTTCATCATCACCTCTGTGTTCCTCGGACTGTGGAGAAACATGGGGAAGTGTGGGGAATGGGGGAAGAGTTTCATGTGAGGTGCTGGGTGTGGGGAAGGCGGGAAGACTTTGTCCTGAGGTGCTGGGCTGGGCTGGGTCATGTGGAGGCAAGGGAGTGTGTGAGCGAGATGAGTCACTCCCCCCCAACAATGGAACTTTCCCAAATCTTCCATGCTTCCTCCTCACACTTTCCTCCCCATGTGGTGAAATCCTTTGCCTCCCCAACCACCCCTCAACTGCAGGACTACCTTCCTCCTCCCTTTCCTCCTCATCGTCGTGACGTGCAAGACGACGATGTGCAGGTGGCCTCCTATCATGTGTTGCACCAGTGTAGCCCACATACATGGATTTTCTAGGTGAGGGAATTTCGTCATCACTACTACTTTCCCCCTCAGGCTGGATGTAGTCCTTATCATGCACATCGTCATCCTCCAGATCACTTTCCCCAGTGTAGGAAACCCTCAGGAAGTCCTGAATCTCCTCGTCAGAGAGACCGCAGCGAGACATCACTGCACTGTATGACTGACACAAGCAGAGTGAGGCAGAGTGAGCGTGAGGCAGGAGCGCGTGGGTGTATGGGCCAAGTCACCTGAGGGCATATAGAAGAAGGGTTGCCCTACAAGCACACCAATTTTTGCACGCCTAGCTTGGAAATTGCGGTTACAATGAATTTTTGAAATCGAGACCATTTTAAACGGCACTGGCACCGAGCGCGCAATTATGTCAGACCTTTTTAAAATGGCACTGGCACGGGGTGGGTTATGGAGGTTACATGAGGTAAACAGAAAACTAATATCCAAGGTGGTGACTTAAAAAAAAATATATGTGATTACAGGAATGTAAATTCTTACCTGTGGTGGTGGAATCCATGTCATATTCATTACAAAGTGAGTTAAGTCTCGTCAAGAGATTAATTGTTAGTATAGAACTGTAATGGAGAAAAGATAGGGTAGAATTTTCTTGACAGCACTGCAGAAAAGAAATAAATATTGTGTCACCTTTTTGCAAACACTCTGATATAATTTCAAAGCAAGAAATCTACTTACCGAATACGTATGTGTATTTTTTTTTTTTTTAAGATAATTAAGCCAGTGAGGCAGTGTCAGGGTATTGCGTGTTTGACTGATACGTAAATGAGATGCTAACCCATTTAACTGGACATGCTGTTGATAGTTCTCCATCTTTTTCGTGTTTTTCACCCTGAATTATTGATCCTAGCTCACTCCCAATGAAGGTGGGAGAAATGGTCATGATGATGATAATGGTGATCATGGTGGAGGTGGAGGTAGTTACGGCTGCATTTAGAACAATTCCTTGATGATTTTACATTGATTTTGTTGATTATAGTTATGAGGGTAAGCCTCAGAGATTCTCAAAGCCTCTTATGCAGCAGTTATCCTACATGTAACAACGTATTACCCTATTGGAAGTTACCGACACAAAGTATGTCCATACAGAAACACATAAATAAGATCAAAACAGAACATCCAAGTGCACTTAATAAATCTCTAAGAAAGAATACAGTACGAAATATTGAAAGTCACTTAGAATACAGTCCTAAGTCTCAACTGCTGCTATATATCTGGCATTATCCCTTGTTGACTGTATGCTGTATACAGTATGTTCATGATAGTTGTGCCAGTATATGCAATTTTCAGACTGTTCATTGCCAATTTTGCGAAGTTTATGATGGAGAAGTTATAACCATAAATTGTAACTGTGGTACTATTAGGAGCTAACCTTGACATTGAAAATCCTGTCGCCTCTGCTTCTCTCCCTACGGATTTTAAAAAATCAGTGTAGTGTATAGAAGTCGATGCTGATCATAATGTGTGGCCAAGAAGCGTCATCAGTGAAAATTGATTTAGATTACGCATAATGATTTTGAAAGCTATGGAAAGAAAGGAGATGGTGACAGGACTTTTGATGTTGAGTGTACAATATTTCCTTGCTGGTTTATTGTTGCTTAAATTGGTGATCGTTTTGAAGGTAAGTAGCCTAATGTTTCGATCACTTAACTCAGCCCATTCTTTTCTCGGCTTTATCTTCCTAAATACTATGTGAGTCACTGCTAGGCCATTTGCGAACACGTAATTAAAACAATTCTTTGGTTGTGTATCGGTGGTGGTAATAATGACGGGATTGAAATTATTTCCATCTTTAGCTCCTGCATTTTTGGTGGTAATAATAATGATACTGCTAAATGTTATGAAGCAATTAGTTGAGTAATTCCGTCCATGTTTTTCACTGTTTATGTTGATAATTATTCGATTAAGTACTATCTTCGGCTACATATCTCAGTATGCTTTTTTGTTGACTTTAACTTGTTTAATGATGATGGTAACTATAACGGAAAATAGTAACTGGGACTATTATTAGCCACATATAAACTGTATATTGTAACTGTTTCCTGGTGTTACACTGCTTTGGACAGAAACAGTTAAACCGATACGTAGTGCCTGTCATGAACAATCTCGACATACTCTATTGTTTCTTTTGCATTGTTGAGTGTCTGTGGTTCGGACCGATGACTCATGTTTACACATTTTATCAACTTTTTCGGATACTACAGGCAGGCATTTTTATTAACTGAAGATGTTTCGTATCTAAGAGGTTATGAAGCTGCCTTTGTAATCTTAACCCATTCACTACAATTTATTCTACCTATCGTTGAAAGATTTCATTTAGTTTATGAAAGATTTTTCATATCACAGATTAAATGTACCGTAAATCTGCTCGTCCATTACCCGAGGGCTCTCCGTAGCTGAAGAAAGTAATCTTTAAGTAGGTAGAATTAAATATTAACACCATGAAACTGAAAGTATTACCATAGCTCTGTGGACATAACACGAAAGATATAACTAAAGACGTCAGAAGACTGAAGAGATTAATTAATAAATTACCACCTACCTAAGTACAAAGTAAAGTATATAATAAGTGTAATAGTATGGGAGGAAATTGATTGACGGATAAGAATATGAAGAGCATTGTTGAAGGAGGAAGTTAGTAAATATATACAGAGCCTTCCCCATATTTGTATTACTGTATATTTCTATGTTAATTTGACAGTACTCAATAGTTAAATTTCCTATTGAAAGTCCATCGCCCTGTACTTTCCAACTGTATTTCTGATATCCCGGTTGCTACTTCATACTTTCAGGCTGCCGCTGCTTCGTGGTCAGTACGGCCTAATACAGTCTGACATTTTAGTCTAGTAACAACTGCTCATGGGCCCTTCGGGCCCCTCGCACTTGCTCCTGTGGACAGCTCTCGCATTTATGTGCTGTTCTAGTATAACGTTGTCACTTGGATTTTTTGGAGCTAATCAATTGATAGTGTTATTTGCAGCTTAGGGATTGGAACCCAAGTTGTTCGAATGCAAGTCCAGGATACTTTAGTTGTACCTGTGGGCAAAAAATTCTACGGAGATCCTATGCCGGGTGCCAGGAGTGGCGTTTTTTTGGATCAATATGTGATTGCTCATTAAATATAGGAAAAGTATTTAAATCGTGATGGGACCCAGTTTTTTCACATCAGCGAATTTTTTGCGATATTTTTGTCAATTTTGGTGCGATTTGAATGTTTAGTTTCGGCTGCCCAAAATACACACACACACACACACACACACACACACACACACACACACACACACACACACACATGGCTAGTGCTATAGTATATTAGATATAAATTTGACCACTCTTACCAAAAAGTCTAATCCATATCTTACTGCTCCTGCTCCACCTAGGGAGAGGCGAATTAGCTCTTCCTCGAGGGAGTCTGGGAGCCACGTTAGAGATGATAGTATATGGAAGTTTCCATTAGCAAGCACTGGGATAGGTCTCCAGTTAGCCATTCGCCTGGTAGCGGGAGATATAAAAAGACTAAGCACACTGGCCCCCCTCGTAAACTTTAAACCGTCGCATTCACTATGTTACAGTGGAATTGTAGGACTCTTGGAAATAAATTACAAATTATAACAATCTTGCTCGCTGTACACAGGTCAGTCGTTGTTTGTTTACAGGGGACGTGCTCGGTGGATCACCCAGATCCTCCATAGTTCAAACACTACCACACATACAGAAGATATGATGGTCACGAAGTTGCCATATACACACACAAATCACACCCAGAAACGGAAGTGATTCAAAATTCTACTCTGGAAACAGTCACGGGCAAAGTAAAATTTAATAACATGTATCTGTCTATTTGCCTTCTCTGTTGTCCTTTGCATGGCCCCATAGATAGTTATGCTTTAAATTCACTATATGAACATCATCCTGGGAATAAGTTCATTTTGGCCGACTTTAACGACCATCACTATCAGTGGGGTAGCTTGAGGATTGATAATCGTGGGAGGCAAGGTGCCGACCTAAAACTACAGTCCAACCTATGTCTTCTGAACGAAGGTAGAACAACTTGTGTAGATGATCGTAATGGTAGCTTTTCGGCTATTGACTTACCTCTGGCATCTCCAGATATACATGAAGGCTTCTCGTGTGATCCATATGACGATTCATTGAGATGTGATCATTACCCATCTGTCTCTCTTATACATGCGACATTTTTTCGGACCCTCTACCACCTGATTTTAATTGTATGAAAGCAGATTGGGGATTCTTCTCAAGAATCACCGATTTAGATATATCTAGGGAGACCATAGATGTAAAATTCCAAAATTTAACTAAATCCAGAATCAAAGACCAAATGAAATGGAGAAATAGAAGTAGGGAAGGACCGGAGGAAGTAGTTTATACAAGGAGAGTGGAAAAGTTACAGAAGGATGGAAAAAAGGCAGAATATAAGAGGGAGATGGAGGAGCGATTGGGTGAATATGGAGTGGAGCAGATGGGGGACGTGAAAGGTGTGTACAAGATATTCACAGAAGTAATCTGTGCAGCATATGAGGTGGTGTGTGGGGTGCTGAGAAGGCGAAATGGGGTGCAGGGAACAGCATAGTGGAATAAAGGGGTGAGACAGGCTGTGGCACAAAAGAAGAAGGCATACAATGAGTGGATGAGAAACAGGAGTGTGGAAGAAGTTGAGAGACAGAACAGAGAGTTATATGTAGAGAGGAAGAGAGAAGTTAAAAGATTAGTATGAGAGAGTAAGAAGAGAGTGAATGAGGAATTTGGAAGGAACTTGAGAGTAAAGTGGAGGGAATGTAAGAAAATGTTCTGGAAAGAGGTAAAGAGTGCTAATTAAGAAGTCAGTTGGGGAGTGAAAGATCAAAATGGTAAATTATTGGTGGAGAAGGGAGAAAAAGAGAGCAGATGGAGAGAACCCTTTAAGGAATTGTTGAACATAGAGAATGAAAGTAATGGAAGTATAAGTGGCTACGGAATGGCTGAGAAAAGGAGGGATGTGAGAAGAGAGTAAGAAATCAGTAGGATGGAAGTTGTGGAAGCATTGAAGAAAGTCAAAATGGGGAAAGCCTCAGGAATTGATGGAGTGCATGGTGAAATGCTGAAGCATGAGGGAGAGATAGTAGTAGAATAGATAGCGAAGATGTGCAGGTTGGCCTGGGAGGAAAGTAGCGTCCTGAAGGATTGGAAATCAGGTATAATTATTCTCCTGCACAAAGGAAAAGGGAAAAAAGAAATGTGTGGTAATCATAGGGGCGTTTGACTTCTCAGTGTAATAGGAAAAGTGTATGGTAGTATACTTACTGATATAGTTAGAGAAACAACAGAGGAATGAGGAAGAGAAGAACAGGGAGGTTTGGGAAGGGAAGAGGTTGTGTAGATCAGACATTAATTCTTAGATCTTTAGTGGAAAAGTTACTACAGAAGGGAAAGAAGTTGTATGCGGCCTTCATGGATTTGGAGAAAGCATATGACAGGGTGGATAGAGAAGGATTGTGGAAAGTATTAAGAATATATGGAGTAGATGGGAAGTCGTTGAAGGCCGTGAAGGTTATGTATGATGGAGTTAAGGATGCAGTGCGCGTAGATAATGAACTGAGTGATTTTTCTATTTGAAGGTTGGACTGAGACAGGGATGTGTCATTCTCCATGGTTATTCAATCTGTATATGGATGGGGTTATAAAAGAGGTACAAGGTAGGGCAGTGGATGTTGGAGCACCCCTAGTGAGAGAGGGCTGTGTTTGGAAACTACCTGTACTCTTGTTTGCAGATGATACTGTGTTGTTAAGTGAACACGAAGGGGAGCTGCACGGCTTGGTGAGTGAGTTTGGGACAGTGTGTAAGAAACGAAATCTAAAGGTGAATGTAGGGAAGAATAAAGTTATGGTCTTCGAGAGAAGCGAAGTCAGTGAATGTACAGTGAGGTTGGATGAGGAGGTAATGGAAAATGTGAGTGTGTTTAAGTACTTGGGTAGTGTGATGAGAAAGAATGGAAGTTTAGAGGGTGAAGTGCTTGAAAGGGTGCAACAGGAAAGAAAGGTTGCTGGTTCCTTGAAAGCAGTGATAAGAAACAGAGAAGTGAGCATGGAAGTGAAAAAGCTACTACATGACAGTATTGTGATACCAATTCTAATGTAGTGAAGTGAAGCTTGGATATTGCTGGAGGGACAGAAGTGAAGACTGAGTGCAGTGGAAATGAGTTATCTGAAAGGAGCATGTGGAGTCACATGGAGAGACAGGCTGACAAATGAGGAGGTGAAGGAGCGGTGTGGTGTGGATGTGGATGTGATAGGAAGCGTTAGGAGAAACACACTGAGCTGGTTTGGCCATATGGAGAGGATGGAGAGTGAGATACTAACTTGGAGAGTGTATGTGAGTGACTTGGAGGGGGCAGAGGGAATGGGAGGCCGAGAATGAGATGAGGGATGGAGTGGAGAGGTATATGAGAGAGGGGGATGTGAGCTGGGAGCAGGGCAATGAAATGGCAGAGGACAGGGCGACATGGAGGCGATTTGTCTGTGGCCACCCTTTACGGGATTAAGGCGTCTGGCAATAGATAGATAGGTAGACAGGACTAATTCCATATTCCACGCACTTGAGTCTCCAGTTTCCAAGACTTCTACAGCTCATGCTAAGCATAGATCTCATTGGTGGACACTGGTTTGCCAACAGGCTTTAAAAGGAAACGCAACAGGAGATACAGAATTTTAGATATATAGCCTACTGAGGAAAACTTCATTGCTTACAAACAAGCATGGGCTGAGGCATGGAGAATAATCAGATGGGCTAAACATGACTCCTGGCGGTCTTTCGTGTCCACGGTGAATCGTTTTACCTCACTAAGTAAAGTCTGGTCCACTGTTAAAATACTAAATAATAAAAGCCCTTATATCCGTCTGACCACTCTGCAGGTGAACAACGTAACTGACAATCCCGTGGACGTAGTTAAAATCCTCACCAGGAGTTTTTCTCATGTATATATATCAGCCAATTACGACCAGCACTTTCGAGTCCACAAATGCACGACTCAGCTACAGATATTTGACTTTGTCACGGACGACATTGGCTCCCCGTACAACCAAGAGATTACGATAGGTAAACTGCTCCCTGTCCTTCAACCCTGTAAAGACACAGTCCTGGACCAGGTACAGTACAATGATGTATGGTATGATCCAGGATCTTAATCAGGACAACCTGATTAAGCTGTTAGCTTTTGGCATCCCGAACATTCCCAGACTCATGGCACTTAGCACATGTCATACCGATACCCAGACAGGCTGCTCGTCTCATGAATCCCACTTCAATTCATCCTATTATGCTGAGTTTTTGTCTATGCAAGGTCATGGAAGTAATGGCTAATAATAGGTTCCTTTTTGTTTTACAGTTAAAGAAGTTTTTAAATGATCGACAGTGTAGCATCCTAATTCTACTGACTATCAAAAATTCTTCGACTATCTTACTTCTACAATGGAACACATTCTATCCATTTCTCCTTTCTCTGAAATCTCCATTCTTGGAGATTTCAATGTTCACCACAACCTTTGGCTCTCCTCTCCTCTCACTGATCCACCTGGTGAACAAGCCTACATCTTTTCTATCCTTAATGACCTAGAGCAGCTTGTACAGCACCCTACCCGTATCCCAGACTGCCTTAGAGAGAGCTCCAACATACTTGACCTCTTCCTTGCAACTAATCCTTCTGCTTACACTGTTAATCTTTTCTCTCCGTTGGGGTCCTCTGATCACAACATTATCACGTTAACCTGTCCTACAACTCCGGTATGGCCTGTGGACCCTCCAGGGAAACGTCGCCTGTGGCATTTTGAAGCCGCGGATTGGGAAGCCCTCAGGCAGTACTTCTTTAATTTTCCCTGGAATGATTATTCCTTCCAATGCCGGGAGCCATCTGAGTGTGCCTCGCGCATTACAGAAGTTATACTCTCGGGCATGGAAGCATACATTCCTTTCTTATATCCTTTGACTAACGCAAGAAAGCCTTGGTTTAATCACGCTTGTTCTAATGCTGTCCGCAACAAGGAGAGGGCCTACAAAACGTACCGGAGCCAACCCACCCCTGAATCACATCAACTTTACGTTTCTGCCTGGAATTGTGCTAAGTCTGTTCTTCGCCCTGCTAAAAATAATTTCATCCGTACTAAATGCTCTCAACTCTCCAACTCGAATTCTTCCTGCTCCTTCTGGCACCTTGCCAAAAACCTTTCTAACAACTTTCCCTCATCATCCTTCCCTCCTCTTTTCTACTCTGATGGTTCTGTAGCTATTTCTTCTACTGATAAGGCAGATCTCTTCGCACAGACTTTCTCCTCCAATTCCACCTTAGATGATTCCGGTGCTGTTCCTCCATCACTTCCTGCCTCTGACTTCCTCATGGCTGACATTAAAATTTCTTCAGCTGATGTATTTTCTGCCATCACTGGCCTCAATACTAACAAGGCATATGGGCCTGATGGAGTCCCTCCTGTTATTCTCAAGAACTGTGCTTCTGTGCTTACACCCTGCCTAGGCAAACTCTTTCACCTTTGTCTGTCAACTTGTATCTTTCCTAATTGCTAGAAGTTTGCTCTCATTCAGCCAGTCCCAAAGAAGGGTGACCACTCCCAACCCTTCAACGGCCGTCCAATTGCTTTAACGTCCTGCATCTCAAAAGTTTTTGAGTCAATTCTCAACAGAAAAATTTTAAGGCATCTTTCCTATCACAACCTTCTTTTTGATCGTCAGTATGGGTTCCGTCAGGGATGCTCCACTGGCGATCTTCTCACCTACATTTCAGACTCCTGGTCGTCCTCCTTTCGGGACTTTGGCGAAAGCTTTGCCATTGAACTTGACATCTCAAAGGCTTTCGATCGAGTCTGGCATAAATCTTTAATTTCCAAACTGCCCTCTTACGGTTTCTATCCTTCTATTTGTGCCTTCGTTGCTAGCTTCCTTTCTGGTTGTTGTATAGCCGCTGTCGTAGACGGCCATCGTTCTTCTCCTAGATCTATCAACAATGGTGTTCCTCAGGGCTCTGTCCTATCACCAACTCTCTTCCTTTTATTCATCAATGACCTTCTAAGCTGAACATCTAACCCTATCCACTCATACGCTGATGACTCCACCCTTCACCTTTCCATTCGATTCCCGCAATCCCATCTCAGCAGTTACTCCAACAAATAAGGGATGAGGCTATGGGACACCTAATGTCTGACTTGGCTCGTATCTCTGACTGGGGTAAAAATAATTTTGGTGTTTTTAATGCATCTAAGACTCAGTTCTTACACCTACCAACCCGTCAAAATCTTCCACAGGTATACCCACTAATGTTTAATAATATTCAGCTTAATCATGCAACATCCTTGAACATGCTTGGGATTTCATTTGCTCGGGACTTATCTTGGAAAGAACATATTGCATCTCTTGTAATATCCGCTTCCAAGAGATTGGGTGTGCTAAGCCGACTCCGTTCTTTCTTTACCCCTGCACAATTGTTGACTCTATACAGAGGTTTTATCCGCCCCTGTGTGGAGTACAACTCTCATGTGTGGGGAAGCTCCCTACATACAGCTCTTCTCAATAGAGTGGAGTCAAAGGCTTTTCGTCTCATTAACTCTCCTCCTCTTACTGACTCCCTTCAACCTCTGTCTCTTCTCCGCAATTTTGCATCTTTATCTCTTTTCTATCGCTACTTCAATGGTCACCGCTCCTCTGAACTGTCTGCATGCATTCCTCCACCTCTACGACGGGCATGTAGCACCTGTCTAGCAGCAAACTCTCATCCCTTTTCCGCCCAACTCTCTAATGCAAGAGTTAACCGTTACTCCCAGTCCTTCATTTATGCAACAAGTCAAGTCTGGAACTGTCTCCCTCTGTCTGTATTTCCTGCTGCCTATGATCTCCAGTCTTTCAAACGCAGTGTGTCCAGGCATCTCGAAATGAATGGATCTTGAATTTGGCTCTCTCTTGTATTTTGTTTTTCTCTTGGAGGGAACTCTTATTCCCGGTTCATGGCCTTTGGTTCCTTCTTCCTCGCATAGAAAAAAATACAGAAGTTCATTAGATCATTTATTTAATTTGAAGCAGTGCATTTCAGAGGCATTTGCCTATAAAGAATTCATGATCGGTGTTCTTCGACATCCATAAAGCCTATGACATGACACAGAGACACAGTATACTAAAGAAACTCTATGCTTATGGTTTAAGTTGTAATTTGCCTATTTGTGTTTTCATTAAGGGACAGAACTCTCCCTGTCAAAGTGCCCCATAAAATAACATCGGATATATATATCCAAGAAAACGGAGTTCCTCAGGGAAGTGTGCTTAGTCCTACTTTTTTCAATATGATCAACGATATTCTGTCATTAGCTTCCATCCTGAGGAATCTTAAATACTCACTCTGTGTTGACGAATGTGCAATATGGCACTCTTCTAGTAATGCATAATTTTTAGCTGGGCGGATTCAAACAGCCCTTGATACCATCCACAAATGGGCCTTGCAGTGAGAAATAATTTTTTCCATCTCTAAGTGTGCCGCTGTAGTTTTTACCATCCATAACATCCTTAATTTTCACTTGACTTTAGATAACCAGCCGGTACCTTTTCAAAATTCTGCCAAGTTTTGGGGCCTCTATTTTGGTCATAGATAAAACTTTAACTTTCATGATAATAATCTAATTGTTTATTGTGATAAACCAATAAATGTCCTTAACCCAACAGCTGCCAGGGTTCCTGTGTGAGGGATTTTGCTGGAAGGGTACTAAGCGTACTGTCCTCCGCCTATTGGCTCATAGTCGTGAAGCTCATAGGTCCCTGCCCCGGGGTTCATTCCTTTATTAACTTTAGAAAATGCCCAGTTCCGTCCTAGTGGGTACTACTTGGGAAGCAGACAGGAAATCTTTATTAATGGTGTAAAAGTCCCTTATTAGATCTCAGCTAGACTATGGCTTACATTTATATGGGTTGGCATCTGATGTCACACTGAGGAGGCTTTTTTATATACAAGGAAGAAGGAACCAAAGGGCAGGAACCTCTTAATTGTTCCCTTAAAAAATAAAAGAGAGAGAGAGAGAGAGAGAGAGAGAGAGAGAGAGAGAGAGAGAGAGAGAGAGAGAGAGAGAGATTCAAGAACTGTTCATTTCGAGATGCCTGGACACACAGCGTTTGAAAGACCGGAGATCATAGGCAGTAGGAAATACAGACAGAGAGAGACAGCTCCAGAGATGAGCTGTTGCGTACATGAAGGATTGGGAATAATGGTTAACTTTTGCATTAAAGTGTGGGACAGAAAAAGGATGAGAGTTTCTTGATAGATGGGTGCTAAGTGCCCACTGTAGTAGAGGAGGGATGCAAGCAGACAGTTCAGACGAGCAGTGGCCATTGAAGTAATGATAGAAAAGAGAGGAAGATGCAACAGTGCGACAAAGATACAGAGGTTGAAGGGAGCTAGTAAGACGAAGAGAATTAATGAGACGAAACACCTTTGACCCCACCCATTTGAGAAGGGCTGTATGTGGGGAGTCTCACCACATATGAGAGTTGTACTCTACACAGGGGAGAATAAAACCATTGTATAAAGTCAACAATTGTGCAGGGGTAAAGAAGGCACAGAGTCGGCTTAGCACACCTAATCTCTTGGAAGCAGATTTTACAGGAGAGGTAATATGTTCATTCCAAGATAAAACCCACGAGAATGAAACCCCAAGTATGTTTTAAGATGATGCAGGATTGAGCTGGATATTATTAAATGTTAGTTGGGACTCCTGTGGAAGATTTTGTCGGACTGATAGGTGTAAGAACTGAGTCTTTGATGCATTAAAAACAAGATTACTTTTACCCCAATCAGAGATATAAGCCAAGGTGTGCCATAGCCTCATCTCTTGTTTGTTGAAGCAACCACTGAGATGGACGCTGTGAGAAGCAAATGGAAAAGTGAAGAGTAGGGTGATCAGCATGAGTGGATAGAGTTAGATGTACAGCTTAGAAGGTCATTGATGAACAAAAAAAAAAAAAAGTTGGTAATAGGACAGAGATCTGAGGAACACCACTACTGTTAGCTCTAGAAGAAGTACGGTGAACGACCACAGCAACAGCTAAAGAACAACCAAAAAGGATGCTAGAGATAAAGACACAGATAGAAGGATAGAAACCGTAAAAGGGCAGTTTAGAAACTAAAGATTTATGCCAGACTCGATCAAAAGCCTTTGAGATGTCAAGTGCAATGACAAAGCTTTCGCCAAAGTCCTGAAAGGATGATGACCACGAGTCTGAAAAGTTGATGAGAAGATAGCCAATGGAGTGTCCCTGGCGGAAGCCATACTGACGATCAGAAAGAAGGTTGTAACAGGAGAGATGCTTTTAAAATTGCTTGTTAAGAATAGACTCAGAAGCTATTGAAATACAGCATGTGAAAGCAATTGGACAATAGTTAGATGGTTGGGAATGGTCACCCTTCTTTGGAACAGGCTGAATGAGAGCAAACTTCCAGCAAGAAAGAAAGGTACTAGTTGAAAGACAAAGGCGATAGAGTTTACCTAGGCAGGGTGTATGCACAGAAACACAGTTCATGTCAGCCATGAGGAAGTCAGATGGGGGAAGTGATGGAGAGACAGTGCCAGAATCATCTAAGGTGGAATTGAAGGAGAACGTCTGAGTGACGAGTTCTGCTTTATCAATTGAAGAAATAGCTATTGCACCATTAGGATGGAAAAGAGGAGGGAAGGATGACGAGGTAAAGTTGTTAGAAGTTTTTGGCAAGGTGCCAGAAGGAGAGGGAAGAAATCGAGTTGATGAGTTCAGAGCATTTAGTACTGATGAACTTCTTATTAGCAGAGCGAAGAACATATTTAGCAAAATTCTGGACAGAAACATAAAAGATTAGATTCAGGAGTGGGTTGTCTCCTGTATCTTTTGTAGGCCTTCTCCTTGTTGTGGACAGCATTAGAACAAGTGAGACTAAACCAAGATTTTTTGCATTAGTTAAGGGATATGAGAGAGGAATGCATCTTCCATGTACGAGAGAATAACCTCTGTAATGTGCAAGACACACTCAGATGGATCTCAGCCATGGAAGCAATATCAGTAAAAATCAAAGAAGTACTACCTGAGGGCCTCCTAATCAGCAGATCCAAAGTGCCACAACCAGCTTTTCTTTGAAGGATCCACAGGCTGTATTGGAGAGACAGTACAGGTTAAGGTAATAAGGTTGCGATTGGTGACAAAAGATTAACGGCATATACAGAAGGTTTTGCTGTAAGGATGAGGTCAAGTACATTGGAATTCTCTCCAACCAAGGCCGTCAGAGATACAGGCAGGGTGCTGTACAAGTTGCTCTAGGTCATTAAGGATAGAAAAGATGCAGGCTTGTTCACCAAGTTGATCAGTGAAAGGAGAGGAGCCAAAGGTGGTGGTGACCATTGAAATCTTCTAGAATGGAGATTTCAGAGTAAGGAGAAATTCACTGAATATGTTCCATCTTAGAAATAAGAGAGTCGACGAATTTTTTATAGTATCAGTAGAGTAAGGGGATAAGTAAACAGCACAGATATATTTAGTCAGAGAATGACAGGAAAGCCGAAGACAGAGAATAGAGAAATTGGAAGATTCAAGTTCAGGAACATGAGAGCAAGATATATCGTTGCATACATATGGACAACAGCCACCTTTGGCTTTGAAATGGGTAAAGAGAAAGTAGGAGGATACAGAGAAGGGTTTGCTATCATTTGCCTGAGACAGCTGAGTCTCAGTTAGAAAGAGAAGTTGAGGTTTCGAGGAGGAGAGGTGGTGTTCCAAATCCTTTACGTACAGTGACAAAGAGTCATATCAGTATTATGAGTGAATGAGATAAGGTGGTCATGTCTACTCGAGATTTCAATGGGACCTGAGCGAGTAAGCAGAAAATGAAAGTTAGCGGACAGATTCCTAAGAGTTTATTTCGTTTTATTATTCTGTTATAATTGTTTAGTTAAATTTGTATATATTTACTTGTAGTTGTTTGTGCTGCAAAAATATCATTGTATATTATCGTATGCATTATATACCAGAGTATGCACTGTCCATATATAAATTGCTGTACAGAAGTGGTGTATAGGCTTTTTGTGTCTCCATTGCTTCTCGGGAATTATGGGCACTGCTTCCCGCGTTTTGGTTCGATTTGAGTGATGTCTGGGGCAGTCTTAGATCGGTGCTGGTAAGTGACTGTTCGGATTTGGAGAGCACCCATTTCTCACTGTTTCACCAGCCATCATTTGGGAGGCAACGTTGTGAGTACTTTATTCATGATGATTCTTATGCACTCTTATTTTCATTTCATATTGTGATTTGTTGCAACAAACATTAGTTTATTACGTGAATGTGTTCTTTAGCCCCAGCTGTGTTACGGCACTGTCTTGTTATAACTTATCCACTTCGTATGTTAGTCATTGTGTTTCATGTGATTATGACCTTGGTGTATTGAGTTGTAATATAAACCTTTGTTCTCAGGTCGAAACCCAATATCTTATTTAATACATGGTTTTACGACATGCTGCTTTGATTGACTGGTGATACAGTGTCATATCGATACTATTGTGTGAATGAGATAAGTTGGTCATGTCTACTGGAGATTTCAGTGGGAACTGCACAAGGAATTTAAATTGCCTAGGTTATGTGTCCTGGTATGGGCCATTGCTGATAGAAAAAATCCTAATTTCCCCAGTTGGGTAAATCTAATTGTAAGAAACAGTAGGTGTAGACTAGTGACTGTCTGCAGGACAGTTACAGAGTTCTATCTATCTATCTATCTATTGCCAGGTGCCTTAATCCCGTACGGGTTGGCCACAAAGAAATCGCCTCCACGTCACCCTGTCCCCCGGTATTTCACTGCCTTGTTCCCAATTCACACACCCCTCTCTCATATACCTCTCCAAGCCATCCCTTCATCTCATCCTTGGCCTTCCCCTCCCTCTCTCCCCCTCCACCTCACATACACTCTCCTCGTCAGTCTCTCACTCTCCATCCTCTCCACATGGCCAAACTACGTCAATGTGTTTCTCCTAACGCTTCGTATCGCATCCACATCCACACCACAACTCTCCATCACTGCCTCGTTAGTCAGTCTGTCTCTCCATGTGACTCCACAGGCTCCTCTCAAATAATTTATTTCCACTGCCCTCACTCTTGACTTGTGTCCTTCCAAAAACTTCCAAGCTTCATTTCCATACGTTAGAGTTGGTATCACAATACCGTCATTTAATAACTTTTACACTTCCATGCTCACTTCCCTGTTTTTTATCACCGTCTTCAAGGAACCAGCAACCTTTCTTCCTTGTTGTACCCTTTCAAACACTTCACCCTCCAAACTTCCATCCTTACTCATCACACTACCCAAGTTCCTAAACGCACTTACATTTTCATTTCGTCATCATCAAACCTCACTGTACATTCACTGACTTCACTTATCTCGAAGACCATAACTTTACTCATCCCTACATTCACCTTTAGATTCCGTTTCTTACATACTCTCCCAGTCTCATCCACCAAGCCTTGCAGCTCCCCTTCGTCTTCATTTAACAACACTGTATCATCTGCAAACAGCATTACAGGGAGTTTCCAAACACTGCCCTCTCTCATTAGGGCCACTCCAACATCCACTGCCCTACCTTGTATCTCCTTTATAACCCCAACCATGTACAGATTGAACAATCATGACACATCACTGTTTCAACCCAACCTTGAAATAGAAAAAACTCACTCTCTTCACTATCCACACGCACTGCAGCCTTGGCACCCTCATACATACTCTTCACAGCATTCAACAACTTCCCATCTACTCCATATATGCTTAATACTTTCCACAATCCTTGTTTTTTTTTTTTTTTTATGCGAGGAAGAAGGAACCAAAGGCCATGAGCCCGCAGTAACAGTTCCCTCCAAGAGAAAAACAAAATACAATAGAGAGCCAAATTCAAGATCCGATCATTTTGAGATGCCTGGACACACTACGTTTGAAAGACTGGAGATCATAGGCAGCAGGAAATACAGACAGAGGGAGACAGTTCCAGAGCTGACCTGTTGCATAAATGAAAGACTGGGAGTAACAGTTAACTCTTGCATTAGAGAGTTGGACAGAAAAGGGATGAGAGTTTGTTGCCAGACGGGTGCTACGCGCCCGTCGTAGAGGTGGAGGAATGCAAGCAGACAGTTCAGAGGAGCAGTGACCATTAAAGTAGCGATAGAAAAGAGATAAAGATGCAACAGTGCGGCGAAGAGACAGAGGTTGAAGGGAGTCAGTAAGAGGAGGAGAGTTAATGAGACGAAAAGCCTTTGACTCCACCCTATTGAGAAGAGCTGTATGTGGGGAGCCTCCCCACACATGAGAGTTGTACTCCACACAGGGGCGGATAAAATCCCTGTATAGAGTCAACAATTGTGCAGGGGTAAAGAAAGAGCGGAGTCGGCTTAGCACACCTAATCTCTTGGTAGCAGATTTTACAAGGGATGTAATATGATCTTTCCAAGATAAGTCCCGAGTAAATGAAACCCCAAGCATGTTCAAGGATGATGCAGGATTAAGCTGAATATTATTAAACATTAGTGGGTATACCTGTGGAAGATTTTGTCGGGTTGATAGGTGTAAGAACTGAGTCTTAGATGCATTAAAGACAACCATATTATTTTTACCCCCGTCAGAGATATGAGCCAAGTCAGACATAAGGTGTGCCATAGCCTCATCCCTTGTTTCTTGAAGTAACTGTTGAGATGGGCGTTGCGGAAACCAAATGGAAATGTGAAGGGTGGAGTCATCAGCGTATGAGTGGATAGGGTTAGATGTACAGCTTAGAAGATCATTGATGAATAAAAGGAAGAGAGTTGGTGATAGGACATAGCCCTGAGGAACACCACTGTTGACAGATCTAGGAGAAGAACGATGGCCGTCTACAACAGCGGCTATAGAACGACCAGAAAGGAAGCTAGCGATGAAGGCACAGATAGAAGGATAGAAACCGTAGGAGGGCAGTTTGGAAATTAAAGATTTATGCCAGACTCGATCGAAAGCCTTTGAGATGTCAAGTGCAATTGCAAAGCTTTCGCCAAAGTCCCGAAAGGAGGATGACCAGGAGTCTGAAAGGTAGGTGAGAAGATCGCCAGTGGAGCGTCCCTGACGGAACCCATACTGACGATTGGAAAGAAGGTTGTGATAGGAAAGATGCCTTAAAATTTTTCTATTAAGAATTGACTCGAAAACTTTTGAAATACAGGACGTTAAAGCAATTGGACGATAGTCACCCTTCTTTGGGACTGGCTGAATGAGAGCAAACTTCCAGCAAGAAGGAAAGGTACAAGTTGACAGACAAAGGCGAAATAGTTTGCCTAGGCAGGGTGTAAGCACAGAAGCACAGTTCTTGAGAACAACAGGAGGGACCCCATCAGGCCCATATGCCTTGTTAGTACTGAGGCCAGTGATGGCAGAAAATACATCAACTGAAGACATTTTAATGTCAGCCATGAGGAAGTCAGAGGGGGGAAGTGATGGAGGAACAGCACCGGAATCGTCTGAGGTGGAATTGGAGGAGAAAGTCTGTGCGAAGAGATCTGCTTTATCAGTAGAAGAAATAGCTACAGAACCATCAGAGTAGAAAAGAGGAGGGAAGGATGATGAGGTAAAGTTGTTAGAAAGATTTTTGGCAAGGTGCCAGAAGGAGCGGGAAGAATTCGAGTTGGAGAGTTGAGAGCATTTAGTATGGATGAAATTATTTTTAGTAGAGCGAAGAACAGACTTAGCACGATTCCGGGCAGAAACGTAAAGATGATGTGATTCAGGGGTGGGTTGGCTCTGGTACCTTTTGTAGGCCTTCTCCTTGTTGCGGACAGCATTAGAACAAGCGTGATTAAACCAAGGCTTTCTTGCGTTAGTCAAAGGATATGAGAAAGGAATGTATGCTTCCATGCCCAAGAGAATAACCTCCGTAATGCGCAAGGCACACTCAGATGGCTCACGGCCATGGAAGCAATAATCATTCCAGGGAAAATCAAAGAAGTACTGCCTGAGGGCCTCCCAGTCCGCGGCTCCAAAATGCCACAGACGACATTTCCCTGGAGGGTCCACAGGCCGTACCGGAGTGATAGGACAGGTTAAGGTAATAAGGTTGTGATCGGAGGAGCCCAACGGAGAGAAAAGATTAACAGAGTAAGCAGAAGGATTAGTTGTGAGGAAGAGGTCAAGTATGTTGGAGCTCTCTCCAAGGCGCTCAGGGATACGGGTAGGGTTGTACAAGCTGCTCTAGGTCATTAAGGATAGAAAAGATGTAGGCTTGTTCACCAGGTGGATCCGTGAAAGGAGAGGAGAGCCAAAGGTGGTGGTGAACATTGAAATCTCCAAGAATGGAGATTTCAGAGAAAGGAGAAATGGATAGAATGTGTTCCATCGTAGAAGTAAGATAGTCGAAGAATTTTTGATAGTCAGTAGAATTAGGGGATAAGTAAACAGCAGAGATATATTTAGTCAGAGAATGACAGGAAAGCCGAAGCCAGAGTGTGGAGAATTCAGAAGAATCAAGTTCAGGAACACGAGAGCAAGATAAGTCGTTGCGTATGTATACACAACAGCCACCTTTGGTTTTGAAATGAGTATAGAGAAAGTAGGAGGATACAGAAAAGGGTTTGTTGTCAGTTGCCTCAGACAGCTGAGTCTCCGTTAGAAAAAGAAGGTGAGGTTTAGAGGAGAGGTGGTGCTCAACAGAGCAAAAGTTAGATGAAAGGCCGCGAATGTTGCAGAAATGAAGAAGAAGAGAGTCAGACAGTGGTTCCAGGCACCTCGAGTCGTCACCGGGAGAGGGGCAGATGGCGGGGGCATTTATGGTCCCTCCCCCCTGGGGACTCCGAGGCTGGGTGAATTGACGCCATTTTTGGTGAATTTTGAATAGGAAGTGTAGCGTGTACTGTGCATGTAGTTTGGTGAAGATAGTTAGAGAAATTTGTACTGGAGAGCATGCTGGCCTACTCTCTGTGTAACTGAGATACTGAAAAAGTTCAGCAAAGGGGGATGGTCAGGAACTAGTCCTGAGGGCTGATGAAACGGGAGCTCCAGCACTCCCTGTCATCAGCTTTCCATCCACCTCGGGAGTACTGCCCTGCTCGACTGGTGCTACAGTCTACTCCTGTTACAGAGTTCTAGTTAATAAATCGCATTTGTGCAATAAGTCTTCACACTGCTTTGGGTGCTTGGTCATTGTCGTATCAGTGACAATGAGCAGATGACTTACTTGCAAAGTCGGTCGGCTGTGGAACTGAAGGAGACTTCGGACATTCCTCGTGGTGAGTGGTTGAGTCTCTCACTCAGAAAGAAATCAATAAATCTGCTGTGGCACGTCGGTGGACCAAACTTAATATTTCAACATGTAAGCTGTTCCTGGGCGACTGGGCCACAGCAAATCTCCCCAGTCGCCTGGAAGAGAGATTATTTGCCCGGTTAAGGATGAATTGCACACATCTCACACATATGTTGCCATATATTGAAAGGCGATTTCGACCTCACTGTGACATCTGTGGTGCGGTGTTATCTATCAGTCATCCTGTGCTGTCGGCGATTCATTCGTGAACGTGCTTCACTTTACTACTGTAGCGCCGCAGACGTCCCCATCACCCTTTCCACCATCCTGGGTGACGGGGATGCTATTATGACTGATAAATTGATGGCTTTCTTGAGGGAGACCGGATTGGCTAGAGTGATGTGACTTTTTTACTGTGTGATTATGGTTTATATCTATTGTGAATATGTATATATTGTATACTGTAGCCCAGTTTAGGTTGATATTTCATGTATTAGAAATAGCTCCTGCTTTTGGTTGATCTATTTATTATATTGATACCCTCTATATTAAGCCATGTGCCGCGCCTGAGAGTCACCAGTTGATGAGTGTAAGTGTCCAATATAGAAAAGTATTGTGCAATTTCAGTCGATGGTGTTCTGTTGGATGACGTACTTTTTGTAAACATGTACATGACTTCCTTCTGTTAGTATATATTTTTTTTAAATTAGGGCTGACAGTTGATGTATATGGAATAATTCTAGACCTCTTTGGTTCTCTTTCATATATTGATGTCCCCTATATTAAACCATATGCCTCGATCGACAGTCCGTAGGTGATGAGTGCAGGCATGTAATGTTGAGAGGCATTACATATCTGCAGTTGTTGGTGATCTGGTGGTTGAAGTATTTTTTTTTGTTAAAGAAGGTTTAGCTATTGGTATTTTTAAGCTTTAGTATAGGTTAGCGATTTGTCTGTTAGGTTTGTCTGTTTTAGGATATTAGCTTAGGTTTCCTTTTTTTCTTAATATATATTCTGTAATATGGAATAAAAGAACAAAGGAAAATAATATAAAAAAATGACAGATGAACCGCCCCAGTCAAGCGCCCCACCTGATTCTGTCCTCGAAGAGGATCGCAGAGGGCCTCGGTCCTGAAGGATGGGCGTTGAAGATAAGAGAACTAGACCAGAATGGGGAAGGGACTACCAGAAAGTAGAAAAAACAGAAATGTAAAAGAGCTAATAGGGGATGGTGCTGGGTGTGGGATATAGGAAAGGGAGGGTGTGATATGGGAGGGCAGAAAGGATATTATTGGAAAGAGGATTAGGGAGGGAGTGTAGGATATGGAGGGGGTGTCAGGACTCCATATTATAATTACAAATCATGATAGATAGATAGATAAATAGATAGATAGGCAGAGCTCCAGGCAAGCCTGGGAAAGGGAAATGATCTTGCAAATTAATTGAGGAAATGTTGACAATACACAGGAAGTAGCAAGTCAGGGGATGATATAGGTAGTGTGTCAGCGAGATAGCAGGCGAACAAAGCCTAGTGACCATACACACACATACTCACACACAGGTTTCTAGAACTTTCCAACCACAGTGTAACACACGTGACACGACCCCTGCTACACCAGAATTTAGGAAGCAGAGCTCAGAAGGAGACAAGCCATAGAACCGGCAGGTAGTAGGGAGAACGAGCCTAGCAACATGGGCGAGAGAGAGAGAGAGAGAGAGAGAGAGAGAGAGAGAGAGAGAGAAGGAGGTAGTTCGAGGGACTCTACTTATACTTCACTCGTGTGTGTGAGACTTTGTTAATATTTCCAAGACAAATAAAAATAGTCCCATACTATTCTTTACCTCTCCTGTCATTGCATGACAAATGAGAACGAAGATTATGTACTTACAAAACTACTCAAGTATAACAACCGCTCGTCCATAAGTCAAATATATATATATATATATATATAACTAATCTACAAAACTTCACTACAACAAATTACAAAGTTATTGTGAGATACGATGGCAGCGGTGGGTAACAGTTGCATTAACAAGATGTAACTTTTATGTCACTTTAACTACAATTATAAGGCCAACACAATTATGTAACAGTTGCATTAACAAGATGTAACTTTTATGTAACTTTAACTACAATTTTAAGGCCAACACAATTATGTAACAGTTGCATTAACAAGATGTAACTTTTATGTAACTTTAACTACAATTTTAAGGCCAACACAATTATGTAACAGTTGCATTAACAAGATGTAACTTTTATGTAACTTTAACTACATTTATAAGGCCAACACAATTATGTAACAGCTGCATTAACAAGATGTAACTTTACAACTATAAGGCCAACACAATTATGTAACAGTTGCATTAACAAGATGTAACTTTTATGTAACTTTAACTACAGTTATAAAGCCAACACAATTATGTAACAATTGCATTAACAAAATGTAACTACAATGATAAGGCCAACATAATTATGCATTACCACAATATTATGTAACAATTCATAAAATGTTACAATTATGTATTCAATGTTACTACAATGTAACAATTACAATACAATTATGTAACAATTCACAATTTTACAATTATGTATTACCACAACGTTACTACAATATTATGTAAAATCATACAAGTTTACCACAGTTCTGTATTACCAGAATCATCATACAAGTTAGGTGAAATTTTAGACATTACTAAAGGGATAACTCAATATGTAAAGTAATAACCTAGCAGTATTACCATTGCACAATTATATGCGTATGTCTGTTATACATACACATCTTACAAAATGTCATACAACAACCATTGCACTTATTCAAATATGTATACAACTTGTTTAAAATGTAATATTACTAGATCATTGCAATTTACTATGAATATTGTATGTGTACAATATTATAATCAATATTATGTACTAATAGATTAGCATATGTCAATGATAATTGCTGTTAGAGGACCTTCAGCGGCACGGCCGAGCAATGTCAGGACTCCATATTATAATTACAAATCATGATAGATAGATAAATAGATAGATAGACAGAGCTCCAGGCAAGCCTGGGAAAGGGAAATGATCTTGCAAGTTAACTGAGGAAATGTTGACAATACACAGGAAGTAGCAAGTCAGGGGATGATATAGGTAGTGTGTCAGCGAGATAGCATACGAACAAAGCCTAGTGACCATACACACACATACACACATACTCACACACAGGTTTCTAGAACTTTCCAACCACAGTGTGACACACGTGACACAACCCCTGCTACACCAGAATTTAGGAAGCAGAGCTCAGAAGGAGACAAGCCATAGAACCGGCAGGTAGTAGGGAGAACGAGCCTAGCAACATGGGCGAGAGGGAAGAGAGAGAGAAAGAGCGAGACAAGGAGGTAGCTCGAGGGACTCTACTTATACTTCACTCGTGTGTGTGAGACTTTGTTAATATTTCCAAGACAAATAAAAATAGTCCCATACTATTCTTTACCTCTCCTGTCATTGCATGACATGTGGGAACGAAGATTATCTACTTACAAAACTACTCAAGTATAACAACCGCTCGTCCACAAGTCAAATACATATATAACTAATCTACAAAACTTCACTACAACAAACTACAAAGTTATTGTGAGAGGGGGAGTAGGGAATGGGAAGGGTGGTAGGATATGGGAGGAGTACGCTGGGGTATCGTAAGGGTCTGACAGGATGTGGGAAGGTGGATGATAGGATATGAGAAGGAAGATACACGATATGGGAGAGAAAGAGGTTATTGTGTAGGGAGAGAGGAGGGTTATGGGGTGGGAGTTAAAGGAATATTCACTTACAGGAACTTATTTAAGCCCTACCGCATTGGGAAAGCGAATGAACTGGGTATGGTAATGCATCATCTTTCTGCTACCTAGAGAGAGAACAGAGCTGAAAAAGGACATAAGAGCGAATATATGAAGAACAGGGCTGAGAGATAGATGGGTGGGTGTTGGAAGACTGGATCAAATAGGGGGAAATAATAGAACTGGGCAAGAAGAAAAGTTGTTAGAAAAGTCGAGACAAGCAAGATTGAGGTACCGTGCCAAGAGAGGCAAGGGAAACAGGAAGATGAAACATGGTTCCCATTCGTCGTGGAATATTAAACAGAATGCGAGTTACGAAGATCATGTTGGGAACGATTTGATGGGAGGAGATCAAGTGTTCTCCATTTGTCTCAGTCTTAAGCAATTATCGAAATTGTTCTCCGCACTCATTATCCTTCTCATAGTCGGAATAATCCGTTCTCTGCTCCAGGAAACGCCAGACAATTTTACTCAACTAGGAGTAAGTGCTTGGAGGTTGAACAAATCATATTACCATTGACCCTTGCATGTTCGGAACATTGTAGTATTCTGTTAACATAGATGATTTACTCAGCCAAGTGCGTCAAAGGAGCTTGAGAGAGTAACTACTGTCACTGTTATCTGTTGCATGGTCAGAACATAATCAAGTATTGTTTTTCAGCTAATATCAGTTGATTTCACAGACAGAGGAGCGCAATATAAGAGGCTGAGAGTAAGTGCTGTCACCCTTACCCGTTGCATGATCGGAATAAATCTAAAATTCTGTTCCACCTATCAACAGGCAATTTAATTTAACATACAATGAGTCATGCTGGTTGGGGTAGTAAAAAAGATGTGACTTTATAAGAACCAAGTATAACCAGTCCGGTTTCCAAAATATATTATGAAATCGCTGAAAATGATTATGTTCGCTTAGTATTACTCCTACCTCTTTTTAAAATCTTATCTCAATTATTATTTTAGCCTACACTACCATTACGTTTTCTTCCCTTGTGACTTTCAGGCTCTATTTACGGCTTGATTTGGCTTTTGAAATGAATAGATTAAAGAAGGTTGTTTATAATTTTTTGTTACTTTTTGCGTTCGACCGTCTCTTCTAAACTACATAAAATCCACGAGGTAGTAGGAAGAAAATAAAAGCCGTCATCTAATAAAAGGAGTTCAAAACTGCTGTTTTTATTATATCTCATTCCTGGATCTGATGCGAGTGTACAGTAATATTTCTTTCAACTTTACGGCATAGTGTCATTTAAACTTATACTTTGCACTCATTATTAACAGGCCTGTCATTGCACAAATCTAAGATAATATGATTTCCTTCTGCCTCAGCTACTAGATGTACAATGATAATCATTCAAATTTACAATAGTTTGCCTATTAGCAACCAATATCCCGTAGCCCAGAGACACTACTACAACAACTACTACTTTATATATTTTTCGTAGCACTTCTTTGTGACTACCACCATTTTGTAGGGTTAACTTCTTGCCTCAGCTCAGCATTTAAATGAAGATAGGCAGTGATAACCAAGTTAAAAATGACAAAGTTTCGGTGTACTCATTGCCATATATCTGCACCCCCCTCAAAAAAAAAAAAAAAAAAAAAAAAAACTATACAGTATGTATCCTGAACTTCACATAATCGCTAAAAAAGTATGTTCCTTATTAGTTCTGTGACCTCATATGTGACAACCATATTCATATATCCGTATGCTTTAGCCTGGACTGTCGTTGAAAATTCACCCATACATCATCCCCCTGCATTACCGTGTAAGGAGCAAAGGGGGCGGGGCTTACGCTAATTTATTCGGAGCTTTACTGCACTGTTCACATGAGAGTTTATTTTTTTTTTTTCCCTGGACGGCGAAAAATCGCGCGGTTTAGGAATTAACGAACTGCAGTGGGACGGACCATTCACACACTGCACGCTAGGGAAAAAATTAAATTTCAGCTCGAGAGAGATTCACCCCACCACACCCCACCCTGCATATTGCCAAGTCGCAGTGTCCAGCGTTGTAGAATATTATAGAAAGTTATGGAGAACTTCAGACGGGCGTTTACCACGGCAGTTGTGGTTCATCTATTGATGGGCCGGTTGTTCGAGTCGATATTTTCTATCAGATATACTCGTACTTATTTTTTCTTTTTCTTTTTTTTTTTTATTACATAGAAAAGTTTTTGGAAGATTGGCCTGGGAGGAGGGTGGGGTCCAGGAGGATTGGCTGTCAAGTATAATTATGCCCCTGTACAAAGGAAACGTGTGAAAAAGAAGTGTGTGATAATCATAAGGGCATTACGTCTTCTTAGTGTAATAGGAAAAGTATATGGCACGATACTTATTAACAGTATTAGGGAAATAACAGAGAAATTAGTTGGAGAAGAACAGGGAAGTTTTAGGAAGGGAGGAGGTCGTGTAGATCAGATATTCATCCTTTGGCATTTGGTGGAAAATTTCTAGAGAAGGGAAATAAGTTGTGTGCAGTGTTCATGGAGTTGGAGGAAGCATTTGACTAAGTGGATAGATAAGGAATGTGCAAAATATTAAGAACATATGGGGGAAATGGGAACCTGTTGAATGCCATGAGGAGTATGTGTGAGGGTGCTAAGTCTGCGGTGAGTGTACATGGTGTGCTGAGTGAATTTTCCCATCTGGATGTTGGATTTAAAAAGGAATGTGTCATGTCTACATGGCTGTTCAATCTGTATATGGATGGCGTTATAAAGGATACAATGTAGGGCAGTGGATGTTGGAGTGGCCCTAATGAGAGAAGGCAGCGTTTGGAAACTTTCTGTTCTGTTGTTTGCAGATGATACTGAAATGTTAAGTGGAGACTAAGGGGAACAGCAAGACATGACAAATGAGTTTGGGGAAGTGTGTAAGAAACGGAATCTAAAGGTGAATGTAGGGAAGAGTAAAGTTATGGTCTTCGAGAGAAATTCACAATGTACAGTGAGGCTGGATGATGAGGAAATGGAAAATAAAATATGAGTGCATATAAGAACATGGGTTTTGTGATGAATAAGGATGAAAGTTTGGAGGATGAAGAGCTTGAAAGGGTACAAGTGGGATGAAAGGTTGTCTTATTTTAAGGTAATGATAAGGAGTAGGGAAGTTTGCATGTACGTAAAAAAGTCGGTGTGTGCCAGTATTATGATACCAACTCTAACGGAAGCGAAGCATGGACCTTTTTGGACGGACACTTGCCAAGAGTGAGAGTAGTGGAAATGAGTTATCTGAGAGGAGCATGTGGAGTTACTTAGAGAGACAGATTGGCGATAGAGGAAGAGAAGGAGCGTTGTGGTGTGGATGTGGATGTGATAGAAAGCGTTAGGAGAAATACAGACATAGTTTGGCCATGTGAAGAGATGGTCAGCGACAGACTAAAGAGGAGATTGTATGTGAGTGAGGTGGAGGGGAGGAGGAGTGGGAAGCCGAGGATTAGGTGGAGGGATGAACTGAAGAGATGTGTGAGCTGGGGAGAAGGTAGGGAAAATGGCGTGCGACAGGGCGACATGAAGGCGATTTCTCTGTGGCCATCCTTTATGAGATTAAGGCATCTTGCAATAGAAAGATAGATCGGTTGGTTTTACGTTATTTATGTAGATTATGGCGATATTAGGACTGAAAATAAAACTGAAGAGGGCAATAAGGTGTAACAAACAAAATAAATCACATAGGCAAAGATGTTAGGTAACTTCCTTAACCGAATAAATCCGACCCAGGGGATATAACCTAGTTATGTATCCATATTTACTGGACTGTGGTAGCCTCACCTTAAGCCCCTACACCTCAAAGTGCAGTAAGCATCTTTACTTCATGGCCCCCCCCCCTCATTTACAGCATTTACTCCACACCAATTTACTAGTCACTTTAATTCCTTCTTATCGATGTATTTTGTTATCAATCTTGTTTCCTCTAGGGTATTAAGCTCAGGAGAGCATTTTATAAAATGATGAGTTAGACGGTACCTTAATTATTCCTTTTACTATTAATAATTCATACCAGTTTGAAAAAAAAAAATGTCTGGAAAGAACAAGCACTAACAGTCTAAGTAAACTCTCTCAACAGCAGGTGACTTAGTGAGGAGTAGAGGCTCAGAGCAAATGCAGATAATACCTCTCGTAACGCTAAAAAAAAAAAATGTACGTAACATTTGCATATTTAACCTTCAACTGTTTAAAATAATGCTTATGGCATCTAACGGTTGCTAGGCAGTGCTTATGATACGAATCACTTCCTCCTCCTCTCAGCACCTTCTATAGAGAAAGTTGTGACTACTGACGAATAGGCTCCATGTTGCCTCCCATCAATTCCCAACGCTTGCCCAAGCATCTCTGCACTGTCCCATGTTTTTATTTTTATTTTTTTATTTTTTATTTTTTTTCTCAATAGTTATATTAGTAATTTCATGAGATACCCATTTTTGGCAATAAATATATATTTCATTTTGTGATTGTCTACATAGATTATAACAATCTGAAAATTGGCTACGAAGATATATAGAGAATAGTAAGGTTGGATGTCACTACCGAAAGAAATTGCCCTGTACTCATATGTTTCTAAATTTAACCTCCATTGTCATATCCTCATATCACAGGGAAAGCATAACCAACACTGTTTACTGAAGTACCTTTCACATGGCATGAAAGCATAAGAGGATGACTGCACTAAACCTGTCAGTCCATGCTTAACCCTGGATAGGTAATCGTATTTTATGGTACGCTATAGGTAATCTTGGGTCCAGGAGACCCAGCTCAAGAAAATTAGAAAAAAAAAACTGGATATTTACACAGTTATGTTTATTTAACTGACATAGGACTACAATGTCATGCATACAGGACATTATATCTGACTATGGAGGGAAATTTTTTATATTTTATACAAAAAAAATGAAAAGGTGTCCTCAAAATCTTCCGAGCAAACAAGATTGCATTTTTAGTCCACCTCTGTGTGCAAATGGTTTATTATAAATCGGATATCAATCTTTCATCTTTCAGATGAAAGGTTGAATTTACTACAGCTAGAGGATTATTATCATTGTGTCACTTGTTACTTCAAGGCAGGTGGCCAAAATTCGCTATACTGTAAAGTTACTCATGGGTCCAGAGGACCCACACGTACCTAACAGGTAGTAAGTACTTAGACAGCCTGGCGACAGCTACTTCACTCGAGACATGTGGGTGCCAAATGCAACTATACACGATATCTAGGCTCTAGCTCCCCTACAACACCGTCAAAAGAAAAAAAAAGCGAAAATAAAGAAAAGAAAAAAAGAGGTGGGTCTGTGAGACCCAGATTACCAATCTAGGGTTAAGCTATACTTTGAAGGAGGTGACCACACTATTGGTCTTTTTTTTTTTTTTTTTTAATACAAACGTGGATTCTACATTTGGTCCTTGTGCTTTGGTACAACTGCCACATGCTTATGGTAATTTGTTTATTTTTAGGCTAGCCCTCAAATTTTTTTATTGCTTTCATTTTCTATGAAGTACCGGTGTTTATTTTTGTTTGTTTTCTGTGATGACTTGGGAAGCAACTCATTACATATTAACCCCCCCAAAAGCAGTGGATTATGATATTCAGTCTTCCATCATATCTTAAAAATCTTCAAAACTCCTACAACTAACATCTCATTTGTGGAATACCACATTTTGTGTGATAGGGGGACTACCATTACTGGGAAAACATATGAGTTGGAAGCAAGTTCTTGCCAGCTTTCAAAAACACAAATAATGTGAATTATAGCTGAAGTATAAAGTAGCTGTTATTAAAACATTACGCTTACTAGTCAAATCCCATGCCACAGTGATGGAGTCTGCGGTTGTGGCATAAGTATTTAAACATATGATCGTGAGACGTAAGATTGTCGGGGATATACTATGTATGATAACGAAGTGTTTCAGGGATTAAATGCTAGTATGGCAAGTAATACCTTTCATAAAATACATACTTAAACTTACCGAACACAAATGACCTTTCCTTTCCTCTCCAGTTAAATGTTAGTATTACAAGTAATATCTTTTATAAAATACATACTTAAGTTACCAGATACAAATGACCTCTCATTCGCTCTCCAGTTTTCTCACTGGACTTTTATTTACCATTCCCTTCCTCTCTGAGGGTTTCATGGTAAGTCTGTGCATCATCATCCCCAGTCCAGGTCGGGTGAAGCATTCCCAGGCAACGCAGTGAGACGTATTTGATGAAGAACTCCAATTAATCGCAGTTAAAAGCAAAAAGTGTGAAAAGCATTGACCTTGCCCACCCCTGCTACCCGAGCCACTGGGAGGCAAGCAACATGGCGCCTATGAGTCACGTGGCTCGGTTGGGCAGGAACGCTGTTGTAACTCTATTCAAGAAGCTGCTTCTGCTAAGGCCTCGGCTTACTAACTCGTGGATCGGTAAAATTGTGTGATCGGAGTGAAATGGCAAAATCAAACAAAATATATATATATATATATATGTATAATCTCTCTCTCTCTCTCTCTCTCTCTCTCTCTGTACATATATATATATATATATATATATATATATATATATATATATATATATATATATATATATATATATATATATATATATATATATATTGTTACGGAACAGAGAAAGTTAATGTACACTTTAAGCGAGAACACTAAAAATCACTACTGTCCCGTAAAGTTCCAGGTTCAAAACAAAAGAGTTAGGTAAAATTACAAGTTAAAGTTTAATGCTCAAACAAACAACAAAACATTCAAGACTCATTAGGATAATGTAATGGCAAAAAACAGGTTAAATATATGGTTAACTGCAATAGCCTCTATTAACACGAAATTAGCATGAATAAATTTATCTAAGTCAGCCCTGATAAAATGAAAATACACTGGGTAATGCTCAGTTAATCCAAGATAAATTATTACAGATACAAACTATTATCAAAAATGACTGACAATAAGAACTTTACATGAATTACAAAAAAACGTTACTAGGCCTAAGAATTAACACCTTATGCTATACAGTACAAGAACAAAATGCAACAACACCCACACTCAAATTACACAGCTGCTAGATGGTTGGAGACTTCCCGAGCACTCACAACAACAACTGTACAGGGGAGGACAGAGATGTGAACAAAATGAGGAGCAGATCTAAGTGGCAATAATGTAGAGACTGAGCTCATTATATAGGGGCCAGCAGAGCTTGATACAACTTGTAAGAAGGACGCGCAAATGAAGCCATGGGGACAAAGAGTTGACAGTCACGCTCTGAACAACAGAAAGGACGACTTACTCTACTATAACGGTAGAAGGGGGGGACTGAGGCAGAACACGCTCGTGATCAAACATGCAGCATACTGTGCGTTAAAAGTACACAAAGGATGATGAAATCATAGGCTATGTAACACCTCCCCAGAAAGAAAAAAGAAATTTACAAAGGAAATTTCTTATTACTCTAAAACAATCTGTCTAAAGTCTAGATAAGCAATCTGCAGTGACATTTTCTTTCCCCTTGACATGTTGTATGTCTAATGAATACTCCTGAAGAAGTAGACTCCATCTTGTCAATCTCTGATTTTTATCTTTAAACTTACTAAGGAATTTCAGTGGGTTATGATCGGTATAAATGACTATGGGGTCAAAACCAGAACACAAATAAAATGAAAAATGCTGTAAACCCAAAATCAAGGCCAAAAGCTCTTTCTCAATAGTTGAGTAGTTCTTTTGAGGTGGAGTGAACTTCTTACTGTAATAAGATACAGGATGTTCAATACCCTGATCATCCTCTTGCAGCAAAACAGCCCCAGCTCCTGTATCACTTGCATCAACAGCCATCTTAAAAGGCTTAGCAAAATTTGGAGTAGCGAGCACTGGCTGACTTAATAGAATAGCTTTAAGTTTGTTGAAAGAGGATTCACAGTTATCGGTCCAGACAAATTTAACTCTCTTTTTCAGTAGGTCTGTAAGTGGTGATACAAGAATAGAAAAGTTAAGAACAAATCTCCTGTAATAACCTACCATTCCCAAAATCTTTGTAGCTCTTTCCTACTTTTAGGTCTGGGAAGATCACTTATAACCTGAACCTTAGCTCCTGGTGGTGCAACATGTCCATCACCAATTACATACCCAAGGTACTGAACTTTAGCTTGACCAAACTCACACTTTGATAAATTAGCTACAAGATTAGCCTGAACTAAACGCTCAAGAAATTTACTGACATGGCATAGGTGATCTTTCCAGTTGTCACTGAAGATTAATACATCATCAATATAAACAACACACCCTGCCAAACCCTCTGTTACAACATTCATGAGCTTCTGAAATGTGGCTGGTGCATTCTTCATACCATATGGCATTACAGAACATGCAAAAGTCTTTCCTAGTGTTACAAAACATGAGATCTCCCTAGCACGTTCAGTCATAGGTACTTACCAGTATCCCTTTAACAAATCAAACTTACTTATGTACCTAGCCTTTCCAATCTTGTCTATGCAATCTTCCACGCGAGGGAGAGGGTAAGTGTCTGTTTTGGTTATCTGATTAACACGTCTGTAGTCGATGCAAAGCCGCTGTGACCCACCTGGCTTAGGGACTAGAGTGACAGGAGAACTCCACTCGCTCTGACAGGGCTCAATCATCTTGTGGTCCAACAGGTAGCCAAGCTCCTTCTGGATGAGAGGAACTTTCACTGGGTTCACACGGTAAGGAGGCAATTTAATTGGCTTTGCGTCTCCAACATCGACATCATGCATCAACACAGTGGTTCTTCCTGGAGTGGCATGGAACACTTGCGGGTACTCCTGCAGTAATGCCGAAAACTCCTGCCTTTCCTCGGGAGGTAGATGGGAAAGCTTAGTCTGGAGATCATTCATGATATCAGGATTCTTCCCCAAACTATCACTCAGGCTCATACTGCATGGGAGAGCTTCACTTGCAGACTCGGGTGGAACAGCTACCGTGCAGACTGGATTATTTTCGTCCCGCCTGTGATATAAATTTAGCATGTTGATGTGACATAGTTGCTTGTTCTTTCTACGATCTGGTGTGGCGATGACATAGTTGACATCACTGAGTTTCTTCTCCACGAAATAAGGACCATTAAACTTGGCTTGAAGAGGTTGCCCATGAACTGGTAGCAGAATCAAAACCTGATCTCCTGGCTGAAAGTGGCGTAACCTGGACTTCTTATCATACCAAGTCTTCATCTTCTCCTGAGCAGCTCCTAAATTCTCTCTCGCCAGCTGTAAAGCAGTGGACAGCCGTTCTTTGAACTTCATCACATACTCCAGCAGGTTGACGTCATCTTCCTCCGACAGCCAGCATTCCTTGAGTAGCTTAAGGGGTCCTCTTACTTCATGGCCAAACAGTAGCTCAAAAGGTGAGAAGCCCAGTGATTCATTTGGAGATTCTCTTGCGGCAAACACAACGAATGGAAGACCTTTATCCCAGTCTTTCTGATGTTCCAAACAGTATTTCTTGAGCATTGATTTGAGTGTTTGATAATATCTCTCCAACGCTCCTTGAGTCTGGGGATGGTAAGCTGAAGACGTGATCTGGGTGATGCCCAACTCTTTCAGAGACTGCTTGAAAACATTTGACATGAAATTACTTCCCCGGTTTGACTGTACCTCCTTGGGCAGACCAAACTTTGTGAAGAACCCTAGCATTTCCTTAACCACGTTCTTTGCTGAGATATTTCTAAGTGGAATGGCTTCAGGATAACGAGTAGCCATATCAATCAGGGTCAACACATGAGAAAATCCTGAAGAAGTCTTAGGAAGAGGGCCCACAATATCCACCAACACACGGGTGAAAGGCGCCTCAAAAGGAGGAATGGGAACTAGAGGTGCAACCTTTTCGGTCTGATTACACTTCCCCACAACTTGACAGGTGTGACAAGACTTACAATACCAGGAAACATCCCTGAAGATACCTGGCCAGTAGAAGTGTTTCAAAATGCTTGTGCCACAGTCTTCCTCACTCCAAGGTGTCCTGCCAAACTGGAATCATGAGCCACTCTAATGATATCCTGCCTACAAATACGAGGGATGACAACTTGATGTACAACCTCCCATTCACAGTCGGTTGATGCTGTTGGGGGTCTCCACTTCCTCATAAGTACTCCTGACTTTACATAATAACAAGTAGAAGCACCGGCTGACTCTTCTTCACTGTAAGCAGAGTTAGCTAGACCTTTCAACTCAGGGTCAGCAACCTGCAACTCAATCAACTCTTGACGAGACAAATTATCAACACTACGGGGTACTGCCTCATCTGGTGAGTGGTCCAAATTAGCAAGAAAAGTGTCAGCTAGGATAACATCATCATCATCATTATCCTCTAAATCACCAGTAACTTTAGACATAGCCCTAGTGACAGCACATGCAGGGAACACATCAGGGACACCACAATCCTGGGCCGCAGCCACCGGCTCACTAGACAACTGAGGAGCTGGACACACTTGACTTCCACCAATATCATTTCCAAGTAAGAAAGTTACACCTGACATTGGGAGTATCTCAACCAACCCAACCATAACGGAACCATTAACAAAACCAGACTCTAAATTCATTCTGCACAGAGGGACAGAGAAGTAATTATTCCCTACACCTTGTAAGATTACAGTTTCATCAGAGGAATTAACATTAGAGCCTAGAACACTGGTCAGCATAAGGGATTGGCAAGCACCTGTATCACGATATATTTTAACTGATTTCCTGTCATTACTGTCCAGAGGACTGACAAAACCATCAGACAGGAAATTAGCACATGAACTCTTGAGAGTGTCACCCACGTTACTGCTTGAAAGAGGAGCTCCATCATGAGAATTTAAGTTACCCCTCAAAGCAGGTTCAGTTAACTCAGTTAAAGAATTCTGGGAACTCTCAAGGGTGGACACTAGACCAATTGACTGAATATTTAAAGACTCCTTTTTGTTCACATCACGCTGTCTCCTGAAGCATTTCTCTGTAGTATGACCAAGCTTACTACAATAAGCATATTTACCTTTCTGAAATCTAGAGGTGAAGCTGGTATTTACTTCCTGAGAAACATCATCTTTATTCTCTTTCCTGTTACCTGTACTCTGAGTAGAGGCAACGTACTTACTCTCAGCTTTCCCTTTTTCTTTAGAATATCTCTTGTGAGTGAGAACATATTCATCAGCATTAGACAAATTATCTATTCTTCTCTCATCAAGATATAGGCTTACATCTTTACTAATACACCTTTTGAAGTCCTCCAGCAAAATCATCTGCTTAAATTTACCAAAATCAGAATCCACATTCTTAGAATTTAACCACTGCTCTAACAGATCTTCTTTGATTTTTGCATACTCAACATGGGATTGCTTATCTTGTTTATAAGTTGTCCTAAATTTTACTCTATAAGCTTCAGGAACAAGCTCATAGGCCTTAAGAATCAAGCTCTTAACTACATCATAATTATCAGATTGATCCTGAGGCAAAGATGCATAAGTTACTTGAGCTTTACCGGTGAGAACAGTTTGAAGGAGTACTGGCCAATACTTTTTGGGCCAATTAAAACCTGTAGCTACCCTCTCAAACAACTGAAAATACTTTGTTAAATCAGATTCATTAAAAGGAGGAACAAGTTTAACATTTTTAGCCACATCAAAATCATCAGAGCTAGATGATCCAGTTCCACCTTGTTTCATGCGATACTCATGGTCTGCCTGAATCCTGGCAAGTTCAGTTTGTGCCTGTATCTGTGCCTCCTGAATACGAGCCTGAGACTCCGCCTCCTTAGCATTTGCCTGAAATTCAGCCTCCTGAATACGAGCCTGAGACTCAGCCTCCTTAGCACGTGCTTGAAATTCAGCCTCCTTAACACGAGACTCCGCCTCCTTAGCCTGAGCCTCCTGCAGGGCTAGCTGTAACTTAGCTAATTCAATCTGCGTTTGCTCATTTGGAGGAGTTACATTAAACAAGCTTTCATTAATCATGTCAACAATTTGATCTTTAGAATGATGAGAGCGAACAGCAATTCCCAATTGTTGAGCAACAAGCTTAAGTTCATTCTTTGTTCTGTTTTCTACATCACACACTGTTTGCACATTTGACAAAAAATCTTTGGCTTCATCAAGTGTAGTAATAGTAGACATCATGAATAAGTAACAGTCACAAAATATCAAGCAATATCCTTATGATAATATCCTGAATATCCTGATGAGAGGTCGCCAAATTTATGTTACGGAACAGAGAAAGATAATGTACACTTTAAGCGAGAACACTAAAAATCACTACTGTCCCGTAAAGTTCCAGGTTCAAAACAAAAGTTAGGTAAAATTACAAGTTAAAGTTTAATGCTCAAACTAACAACAAAACATTCAAGACTCATAAGGATAATGTAATGGCAAAAAACAGGTTAAATATATGGTTAACTGCAATAGCCTCTATTAACAAGAAATTAGCATGAGTAAATTTATCTAAGTCAGCCCTGATAAAATGAAAATACACTGAGTAATGCTCAGTTAATGCAAGATAAATTATTACAGATACAAACTATTATCAAAAATGACTGATAATAAGAACTTTACATGAATTACAAAAAAACGTTACTAGGCCTAAGAATTAGCACCTTATACTATACAGTACAAGAACAAAATGCAACAACACCCACACTCAAATTACACAGCTGCTAGATGGTTGGAGACTTCCCGAGCACTCACAACAACAACTGTACAGGGGAGGATAGAGATGTGAACAAAATGAGGGGCCAGCAGAGCTTGATACAACTTGTAAGAAGGATGCGCAAATGAAGCCATGGGGACAAAGAGTTGACAGTCCCGCTCTGAACAACAGAAAGGACGACTTACTCTACTATAACGGTAGAAGGGGGGGACTGAGGCAGAACACGCTCGTGATCAAACATGCAGCATACTGTGCGTTAAAATTACACAAAGGATGATGAAATCATAGGCTATGTAACAATATCTATATATATATATATATATATATATATATATATATATATATATATAAAATCTCTCTCTCTCTGTATATATATATATATATATATATATATATATATATATATATATATATATATATATATACGGAGTGTATATGTTAAAAAATTATGACAGGTCACTGTGAAGCTGTACTTACACTGCAATATTCTGTTATTGGTGGTAGTTGGAAATTTGTCAGTTAAACTGTGTAGAAATGTTTTATGGGTGCTGATAAATACAGTATTAACGAATGGTCCAGTTTTCATTGGTCATTGACCGTACTGTATTTCTACGAGCTGTTTACCGTGCTGTTATTACCATTTTAATTTATTGATCGTTAGTGATAAAACTTTTTGAATCTTTAAATTGTTTCCTTTTTACTAATTTGTATTATTTTTATTTTCAGGTAAGTTGTGGTCTTCTCTTCTCGCACGATGAAAACGATAAGTATCAGACACCATAACTAACGTAGATATTACAGAGACGATGATAGTGACAGTGGTGTTAATTACTGATGACACTGATAATAGTCACTGATACTGATAGCTGTAGTGGTGCAACATGTTGGTGATAATGATGATAGTGTTAAATGTTACTGGTGGTCGTAATGATGCTTGTGTTAGAATGATACTGATAGTTGTGCTGTTGACTGCTAGTTACAGTGGGGCGTTACTGATCCTGCTGCTGGTGCTGATGATGATAACGAGGAGGAAGAGGTGGATGGGGATAAGTATGATGATGACAATGGCGGGGTGGCGCTGGTGGGGGTGGTTGTGGTAACGGTGGTGGTCATGGTTGTGGTGGTGAGAGACCAATGGTGTTTGGAGGAATAGACTGTAGCACCAATCGAGTAGGGCAGTACTCCCAAAGTGGAAGGGAAGCTGATGACAGGGACAGCTGGAGCTCCCGTTTCATCACCCTTCGGGACTAGTTCCTGACCATCCACCTTTGCTGAACTTTTTTCATTGTCTCAGTAACACAGAGAGTAGGCCAGCATGCTCTCCAATACAAGTTTCTCTAAACTTCAAATCAATCTACATGCACAGTACACACTACACTTCCTTTTCAAAATTAAAAAAAGAAAATGGCCAACATAAATCATGCCTCGGAGTCCCCAAGGGAAGGAGGACCATAAATGCCCCCACCATCCGCCCCTCTCTCGGTGACGACTCCTCGATTTGCATGGAACCACTATCTGACTCATTTCTTCATTTCTGGAACATCGCGGCCTTTCCTCTAACTTTCTCTCTATTGAACACCACCTATCCTCCTCTAAACCTTACCTTCTCTTCTTAACTGTGACTCAGCTGTCTGAGGCAGCTGATTGCAAACTTGCCTTCTCCCTCCCTCCTTTGCCTTCCTACATCCCTGCACTCTCCCTTCACCAATCTGTCCCTCCCCAAAGCCTTCTACTGTCTCTATACCCATTTCAGAGCCAAAGGTGGCTTTTATGTATATGTATGCAACGTCTCATCTTGCTTTCGTGTTCCTGAACTTGATTCTTCTGAATTCTCTACCCTCTGGCTTCGGCTTTCCTGTCATTCTCTTACTAAATATATCTGTGCTGTTTTCTTATTCCCTAATTCTACTGACTATGAAAAATTCTTTGACTATCCTACTTCTACGATGGAACACATCCTCTCCGTTTCTCCTTTCTCTGGAATCTCCATTCTAGGAGATTTCAATGTTCACCACTGCCTTTGACTCTCCTCTCCTTTCACAGATCCACCTGGTGAACAAGCCTACATCTCTTTTATCCTTAATGACCTACTGTAGAGCACCTTGTACAGCACCCTACCCATATCCCTGACCACCTTGGAGAGAGTTCCAACATACTTGATCTCTTCCTTACAATATTCCTTCTGTTTACACTGTTAATCTTTCCTCTCTGTTGGTCGCCTCCAATCACAACCTTATTACCTAAACCTGTCCTATTGCTCCAGTACAGCCTGTAGACCCTCCAAAAAAACGTCGGTTCTGGCAATTTGGAGCTGCTGATTGGGAGGCCCTCAGGCAGTACTTCTTTGATTTTCCCTGGAATGATTATTGCGTCCATTGCCGGGAGCCATCTGAGTGTGCCTCGCACTTTACGGAGGTTATTCTTTTAGACATGGAAGCATACAATCCTTTCTTATATCCTTTGACTAATACAAGAAAGCCTTGGTTTAATCATGCTTGTTCTAATGCTATCAACAACAAGGAGAGGGCCTATAAAAGGAACCGGAGGTAACCCACCCCTGAATCACATCTTTTTTATGTTTCTGCCTGGAATCATGCTAAGTCTGTTCTTCACTCTGCTAAAAATAATTTTGTTCATACTAAATGCTCTCAACTCTCCGACTCGAATTCTTCCCGCTCCTTCTGGCACCTCGCCGAAAACCTTTCTAACAACTTTACCTCATCATCCTTCCCTCCTCTTTTCCATCCTGATGGTGCAATAGCTATTTCTTTTATTGATAAAGCCGAACTCGTCGCTCAGACTTTCTCCTCCAATTCCACCTTAGACGATTCCAGTGCTGTTCCTCCATCACTTCCCCCCTCTGACTTCCTTATGGCTGACATTAAAATTTCTGCAGCTCATGTATTTTCTGCCATCACAGGCCTCAATACTAACAAGGCATATGGGCCTGATGGGGTCCCTCCTGTTGTCCTCAAGAACTGTGCTTCTGTGCTTACACCCTGCCTAGGTAAACCCTTTCACATTTGTCTGTTTGCTCTTATTCAGCCAGTTCCAACGAAGGGTGACCATTCCCAACCCTCTAACTATCGCCTAGTTGCTTTAACATCCTGTATCTCAAAGGTTTTTGAGTCCATTCTTAACAGAATAATTTGAAAGCATCTTTCGTATCACAACCTTCTTTCTGATCGTCAGTATTGGTTCCGTCAGGGATCCCCCACTGGCGATCTTCTCACCTACCTTTCAGACTCCTGGTCATCCTCCTTTCGGGACTTTGGTGAAAGCTTTGCCTTTGCACTTGACATCTCAAAGGCTTCCGATCGAGTCTGGCATAAACCTTTAATTTCCAAACTGCCCTCTTACAGCTTCTATCCTTCTATCTGTGCCTTCATCTATAGCTTCCTTTCTGGTCGTTCTATAGCTCCTGTTGTAGACGGCCACCGTTTTCCTCCTAAATCTATCAACAGTGGTGTTCCTCATGGCTCTGTCCTATCACCAACTCTCTTCCTTTTATTCATCATTGACCTTCTAAGCTGTACATCTAACCCTATCCACTCATACGCTGATGATTCCGCCCTTCACCTTTGCATTCGGTTCCTGCAACGTCCATCTCAGCAGTTACTTCAACAAACAAGGGATGAGGCTATGGCATACCTAATCTCTGACTTGTCTCGTATCTCTGACAGGGGTAAAAGTAATCTTGTTTTTAATGAATCTAAGACAGTTGTTACACCTATCAACCCGTCAAAATCTTCCACAGGAGTACCCAATAATGTTTAATAATATCCAGCTCAATCCTATATCATCCTTGAACATGCTTGGGTTTTCATTCTCTCGGGACTTATCTTGGAAAGATCTTATTACATCTGCTTCCAAGAGATTAGGTGTGCTAAGCCGACTCCGAACCTTCTTTACTCCTGCACAGTTGTTGACTTTATACACGGGTTTTATTCTCCCCTGTGTAAAGTACAACTTGTGAGGGGAGCCTCCCCACATACAACTCTTCCCAATAGAGTGGAGTCAAAGGCTTTTCGTCTCATCAACTCTCCTCCTCTTACTAGCTCCCTTCAACCTCTGTCTCTTCGCCGCACTGTTGCAACATTATCTCCTTTCTATCTCTACTTCAATGGTCACTGCTCCTCTGAACTGTCTGCTTGCATCCCTCTACCTCTATGACTGTATAGCACCCGTCTAGCAACAAACTCTCATCCCTTTTCTGTCCAACTCTCTAATACAAGAGTTAACCGTACTCCCAGTCCTTCATGTATGCAACAGGTCAACTCTTGAACTGTCTCCCTCTGTCTGTATTTCCAACTTCCTATGATCTTCAGTCTTTCAAACGCAGTGTGTCCAGGGATCTAGAAATGAATGGATCTTGATTTTGGCTCTCTTTTGTATTGTTTTCTTTTTTTTCTTCTTGGAAGGAATGGTTTGTGTGCTCCTGGCCTTTGGTTCTTTCTTTTTTGCGTTAAAAGAAAAAAGTAATGGTTGTGATATTGATGGTGTACGTTGGTGTTACTAATGGAACAAATGTTGGTGATTGTGTGTGATCTTACTAATGACGATGGTGGCGGTAGTTATGATGAGAATGATATCCATTGTAGTAATGCTAATGATTAAGGTGGTGGTGTGAAGCTATGATATTAATGGTGCTTGTGATGGTGATGTGAGAGCTGGTGCTAACTCAAATTTCCTCTTGAGCAATTGTTGGTGTTGATGATGATGGTGACGGTGTGAGGTGCAAGATGTGGTGAAAGGGACTTCTGATGCTAGTACTAGTGACTCAGTGCTAGTGAAGATGGTGGTAGTGATGGAAGCAATAGCTTTAGAGCAGGGGTGGGGAGCCTTTCTCCTATTAAGGGTCATTAGGATAGTTTTAATATCATTCGCGGGCCATACAATATTATCAACTTTATATATATAGATAGATAGATAGATACAGATAGCTAGATATAGATAGATACAGATAGATATAGATAGATAGATATAGATAAATAGAGAGATAGATACAGATAAATAGAGAGATAGATACAGATTCATATATATATATATATATATATATATATATATATATATATATATATATATATATATATATATATATATATATATATATATAAATTCGTTCATGAGTTTATGAAATTGCATTTATGAATTGCCTCGCGGGCCTGATCCAATGGTCTTGCGGGCCTTATACGGCCTGGAGGCCGGACGTTCCCCACACCTGCTTTAGAGTGTCAGCGATGGCGTCATTGAGAACTAGTGATAAATTGTGGTGATAGTAAGAGTTCTAGTGATACGGTGCTATAGTAGTAATTCGTAGTACTATTAATAAATGGTGGGAATAGCAGGAGTTCTAACGACATGCTGCTAGTAATAGCAAATCAAAATACTAGTGACGGTGATAAAACTTATGGGTGAAGCCACCGTAGTAATGTTTCGGTGACAACAATGTTCATGATCTTTAAGGCCGTGGTAATAGTGATGTGGTGACTTCCTGCCATTACATGACAAGAGGTGCTAGTTCTGGTGGTGATCGTCTTTGCACCACCACCACCATCGCCGCCGCCCTAGGTTGTGAGAGAGCAAAATGGCCGAGACATCTGAAGAGGATGCTGAGAGTGTGATAGCGGTGGTGCTTGTGGTGATGGAAATGATGTACTATTTTTCACTCAAAATTGGTCTAAAACTGCCATCTCTCCAACTGAATGCTGAAGTGTATCTGTAAATTTATAATGAAATATGACCTTGGTCACGAAGCATAGCATGGAAAGGATGCAGAGCCATAGCATTGTCTTTTTTAACTCCTGAGGAACGTAAAGGAAGCTACAAAACGACGAATATCTTTCCCAGGTTAAATTAAAACGACTGTGGTAACAGCCGGTGCTAGTGTTAAGTGAGGTTATTGCTAATGATGGGAGTGTAGGTAACTGCCAGGGCCAATACTGGATATTGCCTATGAAGACGGTGATGATGATAGCAGTGGTGTTGAATCTGACGATGATGATGGTGACTGTGGCACGAAGTGCTAGTGCTAATATATTATGATGATAACTTTGACTGCCAGTGCCAGTAACTCCTGGTGTTAGTAATTGTGATAATGGTGGTTCTAATGACTCTTGATGTTAATACTGTGATAAATGATGGTACAGATGGCTGAGGGTGATGGTAATGATGCTGGTAGCTGATGGTAACAGTGATGGTACTTGCATTCATGACAGTCTCTGCACCACCACAACCATCACGCGTTCCCAAGAGAGCAGAGATGCGACGACTTCAAACAGTTTCACTGATCTTCAGAAAACACACATGCCTTCGCAGAGAGAGAGAGAGAGAGAGAGAGAAAGACTACTTTCTTTTTTCATTAATTTTTGTGCGGCCTAGTTTTTCTTTGCGATCTTTTAAAATATTCTTTGCTCTTGTACGTTTATTTATCAGTATCTTCCTATTATGCTACTAGTGTCCGTTACTTTTGTTTGAACAGTATTGCTAATTTTTGTATGTTTCTGCGGCTTCATTTTTTATTATTCCATCAGGAACATAAGGCCCCACGGCTAGGTTGCGCTTCCACCTCTGCACCCTGGGCATTGGTGGTAATTCATAATCAGCTGTGGTGTGCGAGAGAGTGTGTGTTCCCATTATCAGACGAGTTCATATTCAACCCTAGGATGTTACTGAGCCAGCCAGCTATTGTGTTACCGGTGTGGTATTATTATTCTCGTCATATAAGCAAGTGGACATATCTGCCCCACTACTCATCTCTATATTCCCTGAAGTACAGTTATCAGTATAAAGGAATGTACCTGTTACTGCAACATTAGGTAGTGAGTGAGAACCAGTCAGTACAAATATATCTGCCATTCACCTTCAGAATATAATATCTCTGGACTAAAAATCTGTATAAACACAGTTTAAAGGTCTGTCTGTGCACTGTATTATAAATATTACTTTACCAGAACATTTCTCATTATCTCGATATTTTTACCTTCCCTTTCATATGAACTCTTCATTGGAAAATTTTTGCAAATACATATCCCCTTTGTTAAATGTTATTGTACATAGTATTTCATTTTTTGGTAAGAAATTTTCCCCTGAACTTGTACATACATGCCTTCATGTTTTCGTTGTGCCCTTTTTTTCTCAACTTTTTTTTTTTTCGTGGCATATCCTTACTTTAAGTTTACCTTACCTGAAAATGACACATAGTTGTCCGGAGATGAAGCAGAGTCAGGTTCCATTGAGGCTGAGCACTAGTCTGAAATTACTTACAAAAGCTTACAACAGACCATGTTAAGCGTTCATACCTTAAAGGCAGACTAGATAAGGGATACTGAAGAGTAGGATCTCTCATAAGGCCTAAATTTTGGGTTAAATTTACCTCATCTGATGTACACTGCCAAAATTTATAGAGATCTTTTGCACTCATACTAACTCCGTTTTCTTACAAGCATCTACAGACTGTTGCAAAGTATGAGGTAGGATAAGTATACCCCTCCCGAGCATAATACGCTATTGGAAGCAGCAGTTGTGTCCGCCGCCACAAATACTGAGGTTTATGACGAACTGCGAAACAGTCAGTGGGCAGAAACTGACGCAATGGGTAAAACCCATTTGTCCTTAGATAATATAGCAACTTTGTTCAGTCATCTGAAGTTCTTAAATCATCTTAGCACGGAAGAATTTGACAAAGCTTTAGAGATTTAGTATTCTCCTGTAGATGGCTTAACCATGTTAACTGTACAGATAGAAGAAAAACTTGGTATCATACCTACTCAGCCAGTTCACACGGTTCAGCCAGTTACAACTCCCGCTCCTACTTATCAGTTTCAAGGTCAACAACACGTTTCTCGTCCAGCCAGCAAACGAAATGTAACGCTACATTCACCATCAACGGCATGTGCAAGACCTGCACCACAAAATAGATGCTCTCATGGCCATCGCAGATCTAAAAGTAGAACTAAAACAGTTGGCTGGTATTGTCAATGCTCAGGTCATTGAGTAGCTCACTGTTACAAGAGACTTGAAGATGAACGAGGACACAGACATGGGAGTGGATTACTTTCTTGATCACCCGGTGGTGCGTACAGTAGCAACTCATCCTCGCGATCACATGGTAACACGTACTACACCTACCAGAAAAGTCATCATTCTATCAGCGAGTGTCGTGCCTTTGCCAACACGCGGTTGGGAGATGCCCAGCATCAGAAACAATAGAATCGCCCATACCATGACAAAATTCTGAGTTCCTCTTATGCCAGATTGGTCCTCTGTCTCACTTAGATGTAGTTTTGTTAGGTAATTGTGAAGGAGCTCTTACATTGCGTCTATAATTCTGTGTTTATAATGAACTTAGTATCTGAACTTTCAACCTTCCCAAGACAGTATTAAGAAGGATTCCTTCACAGCTGAGTTCTATGTCACAAACAAACTTCAGTATCCTGCAGGTGTTTTGATTGGTATTAACACCAGGGCTCGACATTATATTGAACTGATTCCTGCTTGTAGTACTAAAGTTCAGTTCTGTGTATCCGGCATGGATACCCTCACCCTGTCTTTCAAAGGTATATTCGTTGACACAGGGGTCGGGGAACAGGTGTAAATTACTCCAAATGAGGTCAGTCTAAACATTTTGGGGTAATGCATGCAGTTTAGTACTGATTTTTCACATAAGTGATGTAAGTTTTAGTTAACGAGATGTAAAAACTTGTATCATTTATAATAATATTTGTTGTTTAGTCGCCTTACTATTGACATATGTGTACACAGACATGGCTTTTTGGGGGGAGGGGTATTTTTTTTTTTTTTTTTTTTTTTTGTCTAGGGATAATTTCATTTTACTCAAATAAATTTTTAGGCAATACCCTAAAAAGTTCCCCGGCCCTCGGTACTCTAGAGTAACTCCTACTCCAGACACTAGTAGAGAGTAACGAAGAAATTACAGTTGCTGTATTACATGAGACCTCCTCTTGCACTGGCACATTGCTTGACTCATCTACATCTCCCTTAACTACCTCAAAGAGTCTGAGTGATATTTTGCAACATGTGAAGATGAAAAAAACGGTTACGAAACAGTAACAGGATTTGTTGCTGCACGAAATAAGGAAAATGTATGTTCGTGTTGTAGGTGCAAAAGAGAGGGTGGATGCATTAACCTTACCAGCAGAGATGTGTTGTGTGAATAGTTTACCTTATGGGTCAGCCTTGTGTTCCATGTTGAAGAATGGTTTGTGTTGTCTGTACCTACTATATGGCACCAATGCATTACTAAATCTTAAATGTTGTACAAAGATTGGCGATTTCCTGTTTTACCCATCAGTCGTAAAGGTGTACCAATATACACCGTTCTTTTTAACCCGCCCCGTCCTGTCGACGTATGGGTACGTTGCAACGATTTGCATTTGCCAGTCCCAGCGACGTACCAGTACGTTGTGCAATTGCAAGGTCCCTAATTTGCACAATATTCAATTTTTGCGCGTGATTTTTCGTATGCATTCACGGGACACCTTCCTCTATTCCTCTACAAGATGCCAAGCAGGGACAATGCCTTACACCACATAACCTCCCCCCTCCCCCCCTTATGCCATTGTCTTGGCAAAGGACCTGTTACCAGTGACCTGGCTAGTAAAGATATTCAGGGCCAGAGTGATTCCCCAATCGATGACAATGTGGAGGACAATGTTTACATAGCATTAGAAGAAACAGCCAGAAATAATGATCAGGTAATGTGGCAAAAAAAGGTCAGGTATGGTGATTAGTTAGTGAGTGAAACAATACTTATAATGCCTTCATTACTACTTGAAAACCAATATACTCTCATACTACATATACATTCGTACCAAGTAAATAAATAAATACCGTTTATGAGTGGATAAAATAGTTACCCTCCCATAGAACTCGTTTTCTTTGGTGCCAGCATGTTAGAAAACCCAGTCAGGTAAGGAGGAACTCCTATCTGGATTCGGTATTTTAAACCTCAGGTGAGCGATTTCTCTATGAATTTTCGATGTTTCTTACCAAAAGCGAAGGTTTAAGCCAAAAAATTTTTTTTCGAAAATACCTCGGGACTGGGGGATGTCGGAGGTGCGGAAAACCTCGGGACGTGACGGGTTAACTGTTAAGAGTGATGATGTGCAAGGTGTGTATGCCAGTGAAAACTCTACGGATTATACTACGACTCCTTCAGCTGATATTGCCTTTGGTGTAGGTTCATTCATTCATTCATTGCCAGACGCCATGTATCCCAGACGGGGTGGCCAAGGGCTTAGAGTTAATTGTTTTACAGGGAGGGGCACTAATCCTCCGCCAACCCCACTTGAGTAGGTGCTGGTGATAATCCTGAACATAAATCACAGTTAGCTGATCATTTTGCAAACCTATATGAGAGACTTCGTAGAGATGTTGTGGCCTTATTTGGTGAACCTGCGAGAAGGATTAGTGTATTAGAAACACACATTAATGTTTTATCATTTTATTCTGCCTTATGTAAATATAGTTACCAAATTACTGTCACTGTTATTTTTTAGTAAATTTAATCTAGCCACCAAATGTTCATCTACGAACGTATCCAAAAAATTCTTGTATCTACCACAAAAATGATTTAAAGAAGTGTGTCCAATAATTTGTAGAAAGCAAATATTGCCTTGTATCCAAGTTATCATATTTTAAATGATATACTCGTACTTATTTTCATGTTTAGTTTAAAAGAAAAGATTGAATATAAAACTGAACTTTGTTCCATTGCATTAATCCCTTCAGTAAGAAAGGACAATCTATTCATGAGAGAGACTTGACTCAGACGTCCCATGTATGGGCCATTATGGCTGGCACAAGATGATAACGGGTGGGGATGATCCCGAGGTAGGGTTCCTGTGAGTCCCAGGAGCACTGCCGTTGAGAGCATGTGTGAAGGGACTCACTGGCACAGCCACACCCCATTCTATAGATTAATGACCATATGGACAAAGTCACATAAGGGTCTTGACTTCCATTGATATATAAGAAACTTTGGCCCTATGCACTTAAATAACTCATAATTTTGATAAGCATGACTGATTAGGAACACCGTTGGATTAAATTCATTACAGTTAGGTAAGGCTATCGCTTTGTTTATTCCTGGATATTGGTGTCAATTAGTACATAAGGCGATCTTATATTTAATTATAATATTATAACAGGGTAAAATACGAAGGGAAATTTTCTATATTTCCTGAAAATACAAACCCTGTTTCAGTTTAGGTGTGGGTTGAATTTTGCTTTGACAGTGATGTCTAAATAAATTGATTATGAAAGCAAAATAGTGTTCATGTATACCTGATCTACTAATTTTTTTAAATAGGAGCAGAAAAAAAAACAGTTTAATTACGCCAAGTGGAGATTGGAAGTCATCTCTTTAGATCTGAATCTCTATTACTGAAATTTTAGCTAGTCTGAAAGACATGATTGTAAATCAAAGATTTTAAATATTGAATTATAGGCTATTTGTAATATATCTATATTTAGGACCATTCAAGAGCGTCTTGGGCTCAGTCATAATAAAGTCCAAGTAATGGAATCAAAATTAAATTGTCCTACTAAATGTCAAGAGTAAATATTTCATATTTCCAAGTTATAAGCAACTGGTAAAATAAGCATAATTTCTACACCAATAATTAGAAAATTAACAGCAATTAAGAAAAATCATGAGAATGGTATGCAGTCTGATCCTTTAGGATCAAATCCACATTCATGTGGGATTTTTTTCTTGCCTATAATTGATATTCTTTTTGCTAGGTTAGAAGCTAGAATTGTAACAGTACATCTAATTAATAGAGTTAGCATTGTAATAAATGATAAAATACGTACTGTCCTTTCAAGATGTTTTCTAGACCTTATGGTTGGAAGCTAAGCTAACGTATACTAAAAAATTAAAAGTTCTAAATGGAAATGTAATTTCCATGATAAGAGTTTAAATCTTTGCCATTTATCCGCGATATATATATATATATATATATATATATATATATATATATATATATATATATATATATATATATATATAAATGACGTAGCAGAAATTAGGAGGTATTAGATTAAAAATCTAGTAGTTGGGCTCAGAATCACCTTCATTAAAATTTTATGAAGGTTTAAAAGGTTCTGACTTTTTTTTTAAAGCTTTGAAAACATTTAGTTTGATTAACTTAAAACCTTATATAGTACGGAATTTCATCTTATCCTTGAAGCTCAAAACTTATGTGCTTATACACAAAGATATAAACAAATCTCAGTGAATGCTCACATTTTTAGATCTGCACTCTAACAACTTAATAATTCCACTGTGAAATTCTAAAAGCAATATATATATTTTTTTTTTCAAGAAACCATAAGGATATTATTATAGTACTTTATATTTTATTTTAGGAGCTTGAGCTGGACTGGGAGGGACTCTCTGAGGATTAATTATTCGAGCTGAGTTAGGTCAGCCAGGGAGATTAATCCGCGACGATCAAATCTGAAATATATTTGTTATTGCTCATCCTTTATTGTAATTTTCTTAATTCCTATATCTGTTATGACCGGGGGATTTCGATATTGGCTGGTTCCTCTAATCATTCTAATGCTAGGAGCTAGTGATATATCGTTCCCTCAAATAAATAGTATAAGATTCTGATTATTACCTCCATCATTATAATTATTAGTAATACAATAAGAGGAATGGTTGAAAGGGGAGTAGGGACAGGATGAACTGTATAATCTCCTTTATCAGTGGCTATTGTGCTGGCATATGCAGGGGCATCTGTTGATTTGGGAGTTTTCTCTTTGCATTTGGCCAGGGGCTCTTTATTTTTATGACTTCGGTTATTAATTTGTACGAGGGTGCTAAGGCTGCAGTGCGTGTAAACAGTGAACTGAGAGAATTTTTCTATTTGAAGGTTATGAAATAGAGATGTGTCATGTCATCATGGTTTTACAGTCTTCTATGGATTGGGTTATGAAAGAGTTACATGTACAAGGTTGGGCAGTGGATGTTGGAGCAGCCTTAATGAGAGAGGGCAGTGTTTGGAAACTCCCAGTACTGTCGTTTGCAGATGATACAGTGTTGTTAAGTGAAGGCGAAGGGGAACTGCAAGGCTTGGTGAATGAATCTGGGAGAGTGTGTAAGAAACGGAATCTAAACGTGAATGTACTGTAGAGAAGAGTGAAGTTATGGTCTTCGAGAGAAATGAAATCACTGAATGTACAGGGAGGAGGAAATGGAAAATGCTAGTCCGTTTAAGTACTTGGGTTGTGTGATGAATAAGGGTGAAGTTAAGAGGCTGAAATGCTTGCAAGGGTACAACAAGGAAGAAAGACTGCTGGTTCTTTGAAAGCAGTGATAAGAAACAAGGAAGTGAGCATGGAAGTAAAAAAGTCGCTGCATGACAGTATTGTGATACCAACTCTAACGTATGGAAGCGAAGCTTGGACCTCGTTGGAGGGACACAAGTCAAGAGCGAGAGCAGTGGAAACGAGTTATTAGAGAAGAGCAAGCGGAATCACATTGAGAGACAGACTCCAAATGAGGAAGTGAAGGAGCATTGTGGTGTGGGTGTGGATGTGATAGAAAGCGTTAGGAGAAGTATATTGAGGTGGTTTGTCCATATGGAAAGGATGGAGAGTGAGAGACTGAGGAAACTGTATGTGAGTGAGGTGGAAGGAGGGAGAGGGAGAAGGAGGCCAAGAATGAGATGTAGGGATGGAGTGGAGAGATATAAGAGAGAGGGGGGTAGTGAGGTGGAAGGGGTGAGAGGGAGGGGGGAGGCCAAGGATGAGGTGGTGCGATGGAGTGCAGAGTAATATGAGAGAGGGGTATGTGAGCTTGGAGCAGGGCAGTGACATGGGGGAGAGGGAGAAGGAGGCCAAGGATGAGGTGGAGGGATGGAGCGGAGAGTAATATGAGAGAGGGGGGTGTGAGCTTGGAGCAGGGCAGTGAAATGGCGGGGGACAGGGTGACATGGAGGCGATTTGTTTGAGTTCACCCTTTAGGGGATTAAGGCATCTGGCAATAAATACGTAGATAGTTATTAATATGTTCCCCCAGGGTATACGATGGATCGAATACCTAATTCGCTTGATCTTTATTTATTACTACTATATTACTTTTTTTTTTTTTCCCCGTGTTTAACTGGTGCCATTATTATACTACTAACAGATTAAAGTTTAAAGTTCTTTCTTTGATCCTGTAGGATCAAACACTTATTTAGATTCTTCGATCATCCTGAAGTTTATATTCTATTTCTGTTTGCATTTCATATTAGAGCCAATCATCGAGTAATGCAGACGATATCGACTGGACAAGGACCATGGCACTGGGGGAGGCGGTGGCTCAATCGGTAGAGAGTTGGCCTTCAGTCCTAACGGACCCAGATTCAAATCCCGCTGAGGCAAGGAACAGTTTTAAGGATTTGAATTTCATAAAATCAGACGTTACTGATCTACCAGAAGACCCGCCGACATGTCGTAAAAATACCCCCGCTAATACCAATACATCAGTCCTATATGAGACAGCCCTAGCATGTATTCAATATGGATGATGGGTGTTAGCGCCGAAGTGGTGACATGTAGAGGTGTGCGGTACGTAGGACTACTGGGCCTTGAAATCAGGCTGTGAAGCCTATGCCCAGAGTCGGTCACATAAAAAATAAAAAACACGTGTTACTCAAACAATATGTTTGTAACAGTATGTTTGTAACAGTACAATTTGTTCTGGCGACTTTCCAAAACTCTCACTTTTACCCCTTTTTACAACCCTTCCCCACATAAATTACCGCTTACTTACATCCACCATCAGGTAAAACACTGAAAGAGATATAACTAGTGTAATTAAGAACATGAATAATATTGAAAGAGTATTAACAAAACCAACAGTTAGGCTGGGTACCCGTGTGTTGCTGATGCGTAGTTCTGCGGATCCTTTCCCCTGCCCCCCACCCCCAGTGTTGTTGTTGTCATTGTTGAGATGTTGCTACTCCTTTACTTCCTTCCTCAACATCTAATTCGAATCCTTTGATGGTACTTTCATTCACGCCATTCTTTTCCATCATTTCTACTGTCTCTTTCCTTGCTCAGACTCCTTTACTACCTCATACTTTTGGGCATATGTGAAGATGCGCCACTTTCTGGGTGGCTGTGCTTGATCATGCTGCATGTCTAAGTGTCAGTGTCCTCACTTGACACTCAGACACACACACCCCCCAAAAAAAAAAAAAAAAAAAAAAAAATACTGCACAGCCCGAGCGGAACTCAGAGAGACCCGAGAAAGGACTGAGTATATGGGGATGTGCTCGCCACAGGTACCCGAATGTAAGCCAGCCAATCATGGCAAGTCTGGTGGGTGATGTCACCGTGTGCGACCTTCATATTGTGTCGCCAGGCCAGCTGACACTTCCCGTCCGAGCCGAATTAACAGCTGAGGGGGCCCTGGGGCTCAGCATCTTGTGGAGGCCCCCTAGAAATAATCTCTTTTAATACTCATCGTTGTCAGCCATGAGAGGCGACTTTGTCATTGAAGTCTTCAGTCTAATATACTGTATATTCCTAAAAGTAGTCATAATGCGACTCTGACTCACTGAAGTCTTCAGTCTAATATATATTCCTAAAAGTAGTCATAATGAAGCATCTGTGTGTGTGTTTGTGGCCTTAATGACCAGGGGTTTGGCCCCAATGGTCGATAGGCCAGAAAAAAAAAAAAAAGAATATGAAACATCATTAAAATGAATTATAAAGAGAATATTGAGGGATCAGAATGAAAAATAATTCACAATATTTTGTATTTAAATTTATGCTTTCTGCCTTCATGAATAACAAGCATCTTCATCAAAAATAAATTCAAATAAAAATACTGTACCTGTACCTTAAGCTAATGTGGCAGCCATCAAAATAATACGTTTTGCACTATGACATACTCTAAGCACCTTTTGGCTTCTAGTCTTTTCAGTGTGAAAAAATACCTGGCCCTCAAGATTCACGTGAACAAAGCAGGCCTACGTACTTTCTGACGAGCAAATGTTTCAACTGTTTTGAGATCCAGTTCTTAAAGAATGTCTCTTTCAGTTCTCATTATTGCCAGCCACGGGAGGCGACTTTCACCCTTTAAGTTCTTATTCATTATTTTCATCTTTGAAAATGATGGTTCACCAGTGGAATTGGACACCATTAGCACTAGATAAATCCCCAACATGATTTCAACATCACGAAGAGTTGCCTTAAAACCATTTTCAAGCAGAATTTTGTAGAAGAAGAGTTCTTTTGGCATAGTATCATCGTAGTCTCTTACGTGAAGTTTCACAAAGGCAGGAAAATGTATAACTCATCTCCGAGACTAGACTCTAGGTCAGTATTGTATATGCTGACAAGACTGTCTGCGGCTGAGGTGGGCTCAGTAGCATTAATTTCTTCCAGGTGACTGAGAAATTCAAAAAGTCTACATACAGTATTCTAAGCAGCTATTCTGTCATTCAGATTAAATAAACTGGTCTATAATTGGAATGAAGCTTTCTGTATGACACTTCTCTCTGGAAGTCATCTGTGTATCCTCTGTATTACCATAATCCAGTGAGTCGAGACGCACATTTCTCACACGATGGCGGACTTCAGTATACTCTTTTGTTCCAGACAGTCTGATTCCTCAGATTTTTCTCTCTTAGTTTCAACAAATGTTTTCAAAGGGTTAAGTGCCATTACTGCATAATTGAGAACAATTTTAGGATCTTGCAGTATGTGGTTTCTTGCACTGAATCTTTCCAAAATTCCATTCCAGCATGAAGTATAAAGTCTGTCTGGCTGTCTATTGCCAGACGCCTTAATCCCGTAACGGGTGGCCACAAACAAATCGCCTCCATGTCGCCCTGTCCCTCGCCATTTCACTGCCCCGCTCCCAGCTCACACCCCCCTCTCTCATATACCTCTCCACTCCACCATTTCATCTCATCCATGGCCTCCCCCCCTCTCCCCCCTCCACATCATTCACATACATTTTTCTCGTCAGACTCTCACTCTTTCTTCACTCTCCACATGGCCAAACCACCTTAATATGTTTCTCCTAACGCTTCGTACTACACCGACATCCACACCACAAAGCTCCTGCACATCCTCATTTGTCTGCTTCTCCGTGTGACTCCACAACCTCCTTTCAAATAACTCATTTCAACTGCTCTCACTCAACAAGGCCCAAGCTTCACTTACATACGTTAGAGTTGGTATCACAATACTGTCATGTAAATTTTTCACTTCCATGCTCAATTCCCTGTTTCTTATCATTGTTTTCAAGGAACCGACAACCTTTCTTCCTTGTCGTACCCTTTCGAGCATTTCACCCTCTACAGTAAACTTCCATCCTTACTCATCACACTACCCAAGTTCTTAAACGCACTCACATTTTCCATTTCCTCCTCATCCAACCTCACTGTACATTCACTGACTTCGCTTCTCCCAAAGACCATAACTATACTCTTCCCTACATTCACCTTTAGATTCCGTTTCTTACACACTCCCAAATTCATCCACCAAGCCTTGCAGCTCCCCTTCGTCTTCACTTAACAACACAGTATCATCTGCAAGCAACAGTACAGGAGTTTCCAAACACTGCCCTACCTTGTATCTTTTCTAACCCCATCCATATACAGATTGAACAACCATGGAGACATGACACATCCCTGTTTCAATCCAACCTTCAAAAAATTCACTCAGTTCACTATCCACACGCACTGCAGCTTGAGCACCCTCATGCATACTCTTCACAGAATTCAACATTTTCCCATCTACTCCAAATATTCTTAATACTTTCCACAGTCCTTGCATATCCACCATGTCAAATGCTTTTTCCAAATCCATGAAGGCCGCATACAACTTTTTTCCCCTATTTATAAACTTTTCCACTAAAGATCTAAGAATATCTGATCTACACAACCTCTTCCCTTCCCCAAACCTCCCTGTTCTTCTCCAACTCATTCCTCTGTTGTTTCTCTACCTCTGTCAATAAGTATCCTACCATTTACTTTTCCTATTACACTAAGAAGACAAATGCCCCTATGATTACCAAACACTTCTTTTTCCCCTTTTCCTTTGTAAAGAAGAATCATACCTGACTTCCAATCCTCCGGGACTCCACCTTCTTCCCAGGCCAATCTGCACATCTTCCACATCCATTCTACTACTATCTCTCCCCCATGCTTCAGTATTTCGCCACACACTCCATTAATTCCTGGGGCTTTCCCCATTTTGACTTTCTTCATTGCTTCCACAACTTCCATCGTACTGATTTCTTACTGTCTTCTCACATCCCTCTTCTCCCAGCCATTTCGCAACCACTTATACTAGCATTACTTTCACTCCCCATGTTCAACAATTCCTTAAAGGGTTCTCTCCATCTGCTCACTTTTTCTCCCTTCTCCAATGGTAATCTACCCATTTTATCTTTCACTCCCCGACTAACTTCTTTGCCACCCTGTCTAACTCTCTTTACCTCTTTTCAGAACATTTTCTTACATTCCCTCCACTTTACACTCAAATTCCTTCCAAATTCCTCATCCACTCACTTCTTACTCTCTCTTACTAATCTTTTCATCTATCTCTTCCTCTCTACATATAACTCTCTCTTCCATCTCTCAACTTCTTCCAAGCCCCTGTTTCACATCCACTCACTATATGCTTTCTTCTTTTGTGCCACAGCCTGCCTCCTCTCTTCATTCCACCATGCTGTGCCTTGCACACCCTTTCGTCTTCTCCTCACCCCACACACCACCTCACATGCTGCACAGATTTCTTCTATGAATATATTGCACACACCTTCCACATCCCCCATCTGCCCTAATCCATATTTACCCAATCACTCCTCCACTTCTCTCGTATGTTCTGCCCTTTTTTCATCCTCTTGTAACTTTTCCACCCTCCTTGCATATACTACTTCCTCCTGTCCTTCCATTCTTCTATTTCTCCATTTCACTTGTACCTTGATTCTCACCACCACCAAGTGGTGGTCAGAAAGTCCACTCCCCCAACCTCTATATGCTCTTACATCCATTACACACATTTTCATCCTTTCATAAAGAACAGTTTCTAATTTACCCATTTTCTCGTAGAGGCTTGTAGCTTCATTTCCAACCACAGCCTTTTGTTTCTGATCACTTAAGATGCCATACAGTGCTTCTCTTATCTCTGTGTAACCATGCACAATGGCATTTGTTGCATCAGTTCTGCAAGACCAACGAGCTTCACTTAGCCTTTTGGGGAATGTACAGATGTTTATCTAAGTGTGTCAGTCTTTCTTTGAGAGCTGCATAACGTGTTGTAGATGCTGTGAAGAACACATACAGTTGCTGAACGAAATCAAAGTATTGAACAGCTGCTGAGAATGTATTGACTGCTGTTTTTCCAAATAAATTAAGAGAATACCCTCAGCATGGCGCAAACTCTGACAATAGATTTTTTTTTTCTCTGATGAGGGCTTGCATTCCTCTGTACTTGCCGCTCATATTAGCAGCATTATCATATGACTGCCCTCGGCAATCTTATATCAGTGTTAGGACTTGCTAAAAACTCAAGCAGTACATTGGCCATAGCAGCACCCGAGTGACCACGATTATCCATGAATGTTAGAAACCTTTCCTTCGGGAGAGGTGTCCTTCATGCAGCGTATAACCAAAGTGAGCTGATCAATGTGAGCCTTATCAGGGGTTGAAGCAATTGACACTGAAGAATACTTTGATTCCTTATCTCTTCCTACTATTTCTTTCAAAATGTGTTTGCCCATTATTCCAATTACCTCTTCACAAATTGTGGATGAGAGATAATTTGTGTCACCTCGTCCCTTACTTGCTTACAGTTTGATGTGAGTTGCAAGAAATGGTCATATTCTTAAAGGAGTTCCAAAATTCCAAGATAATTTCCATTTGTTTGTGAGCCAGTCAATTCACCTGTGCCTCTGAATGCCACTCCATGGTCAGCAATAAACTATTCTACGGTACTTACAATACATACGGGAAGCTTATACCAATAATCATGCAGTTCTTCTTGTTTTTCTATATCCAGATCAGTTCTGCCAAGTTCCATGCCATGCATTGCCAAAGTCATGACCGATTCCAGATGAAACTTTGATTCCTCGTGAACAGCTATCCGTTCACTGACATGTTTCCAATCACAATATCCATCAGTCGATAATTTGCCCTTTTCAGTGCATGTGGCCACAAGTTTGCAAGGGTAGCAGTAAACTTTGCCAGTTGTTGGAGAGAAACAGCCAGGAACAATTAATTAGCTCAATATTCAAAGTCTGCCTCAAAAAAAAAAAAAAAAAAAAAAATCTTGAACATTTTCGCATGTATTGCATTCCACCCTTCCCCTTTGGCTGTTCCTGGTACTTTTAAGCTTTCTCAGGCAACTGCTCGTCACAGTTTTGCAGTTCTAGATCTCTTCCTTGCCCAAAAGGCTATAACTTCCTCTGTGTGTGGGTGTGTGTTATATATATATATATATATATATATATATATATATATATATATATATATATATATATATATATATATATATATATATGCAATCTTTCACAACTTCCTGCTTATTCTTAAACCCTAAGAGCTCCCACTACCAAACCACCTTCACACATCAGGTCTCCTGCACTGCTCGATATCAGGACCTCTACTTTTGATCGCCTCATTTACCCATCCAACCAGGCAACCACCTTTTTTTCGGCATGGTCTCATCCTACCTATAGTACACTAGACTCATGTATCCTTCAGGCATTTCTACATTCCTCCATTCTCGAAACATGCCATACAACCTCAGTGTTTCCTGATTCCACACGGCAAGTACTTATCGTTTTTAACGCCCGGGTTTCACTCCAATAAAGAAATGCCACCACCACAACTGCTTTGCACTGTAATCCATTGCTTTCATTGCTTCCCTCATCATCCAGTCATCCTTTTATTTCTCCATATAGCTCTCAACACGACAACACCCTTCCTACCTTCTCCTCCCCTTCTTTCGCTCTATTGTTTTTGTTTTTGAAGACTCCAACATGCTTGCATGCGTCAGCCTTGGTCACCTAATGGCGACTCTCCATGCTGCTCGATCTCTGGCAGCTTCTCTATTTTGTCCCTTAACCCTGAGGTCTCACTCAGTGACCTTGTCCCAGGTCTTTTTCTGTCTACCTCTCTCTACCCTACCCCCAACATTAACTTGCTGTGTGCCGGCAGACTTTGGACCCTCATGAAGCCGTGGTGACGGCCAATTTGTTCTTTCCTTTTCTTTTTTTTTTTTGCTAAGCAGGTTAGAAATGATGAGAAAACATGGAGAACAATCATAACAGTACTCACAGAAGCCATTTAGGTCGATTTTGAGGTCGATTCTCCCTGAGCAGGCGGCTGAAAACTTCGGAGTAACGCCCATAGACTTCACCACCCGTCGCCGCTACAGAGCGAGAGGAGGCAGAAGCTCTGCTTGCTGTTCATCGGTAACTATGCTATTCGAGCCAAGGACACTCTTGTTGGGTATATAGATGATATAGGAAATGTCCTCCAGCATAGTTATATATGTTGGCGCATTATGACAAGCGAGTGAGTGAGTTGGACTGCCCATATAATGTTCGTGATAATTCTTATTCTACGTTTATGAGGTAGGAAGTCTGTGGTTACATGTATTATACTGTGCATTATATTTGTTTTCTACATAACTTATAATTCTTTTCATAGTCTACGCACTCTTGGTGGGTTTTCTCTCACACTGAACACACTACCATTCTCTTTTCTCGCACGGCAAGATATTCGTGCCATGTCCTTTCACTTAGTATATTTTCTCGCTCACACACACATACATACGTAACTAATTTACTTCACTTACTATTATAAAATCACTAACACTAGTTTCTTATCATATTACACTTACTTATGAGATAATTATCATTACATATTATTTACAGTTATATACATTTCACTTGCGTCTTTTATTGCACACACCACGTAGTTCAAAAGTGGAGTAGGGTGTGGTATTCTTTGAAGTAGGGTGTGAGGCACAGCCCCATATGACACTCCACACACTGGTAACGCGTGTCCCATTGCGGTTTTCTTGGCCGTACTGTGCTGTGTTGGCACATGTGACACCTGCTTTGGGGATTCCTCTTTGCACCTGGCCCGTCACTAAGTCTGTGAAATGACGGTCAGTGAGGCGAAGGGGACTTTCACCACCAGTTGAATGTTTTCTAAGGGCACAATCATGACCATGGGTGCCAATCAGCTCCCTGCACAGCTCCCTTATGAAGTCCTCGAAAGTCTCCCTGGATCCTGCGGTTTGGTGTGGAGGTGAGCATTCAAAACTGTTACATCCAACAGGTGAAAAAACAGTTTCTTGTACCACTTCATCGTGGGCCTGGCACACGTCTTGATGCTCGATATCATTGCATCTGACTGGTCTACCTGACGCATAATGGTATTGTAGTCAGTTATAGCCTCAGGCTTCCAAAAGTGCACACGTTTTTCGCTGCGATAATCGGTGCTCTTTGTGATATGCATCAGGGGGCGATGAACTGTCGAAAGGAGATTTACCTCGCGGTTGTGGTGCCATGTAGTGACGAGGATAGTATCTGCTTGAAAAAAACATTACCTCCTTCCTTTCCGATTTCCTGCCCACCTGTGCCGTGTGTCGCCTGTTTTTTTTTGTTTTTTTTCCACTGTTCTGCAGATGCCAGTCTCTTGCTGCTGCAAATACCGAGCAAGAAGTGGGCTAATGTACCAGTTGTCCAGGTATAGAATGTGCCCACAGTGAAGGTACGGCTGCATCATAGTTTTCACAACTGCACCAGACAAACCGACAGTCCTATCCTCTGAAATTTCCGTCTGTGCACCGGTGTATAGGATTATGTTCTACACAAACCCAGTCCTGCAGTCACACATGATGAAAATTTTGAACTCAAAGCAGTGTCTTTTGCTTGGGATATATTGCCTGAAGGCAATGTTCCCCCTCCATAACATGAGACTCTCGTCTATGACCAGGTCTCTGTAAGGAGAGAAAGAGGATGAGAATCGCTCCCTCAGGTGATAAAACACTGGGCGAATTAGGCGCATCCTGTCGGTGTTGCCTACATTGCTAGGGTCTTCATTATCATAAAAATGGAGCCGGCTGAGAATGTACCGGTATTGGAATCTGTTTCTACCCATAACCTCCAAAGGACATTAGAGGGTCCACAGTCCAGTACGAAGGTAACTGATTCTTTTTGATCAGTCCCATCAAGAGAACTAAAGCCAGGAACAGCCGGCTATGGGATGTTTGTGGGACTGTGCCATGGCAGAATGCTGCATATGTGTTACAAAGAATGCTGCTTCTGAGAACCTTCTAGTAAAAAAGTTTTTGAAGAAATCGATCCTCTTAGAGGACTGGTTCAATTCGGGAACAGTACAGCCTGCTATGTCCCCACTAGTAAATGGTTGGTGAATGGGAACAAAATTGCTCCCATCCTCCCACTGCCACGACACTTCATCCTCTGTTTCACCATTTCCACCATTACCACCATCACCACCACTGTCCCCATCGTCAAGATGGGGAGGAAAACCGGAAGTCACTTGGAGAATATTTTCCTCCTCCTCACCTTCCTCCCGACGATCACCTTTTTGTCCCCTACCTTTCCCTTTTCTTTTCCCCATCCCCTTTCCTTTCATCCCCATACTAACAATAAGGGGGGAGGCAGGATTAGAATGAGGTGGGGAATTTCCATGGAGAAGGTCACTGTGCCTGAGGAGTTGGGCTGAAGTGACTCAGGCCTTTGTGAGGTCAGTGGCGACACGGTCCTCATCGCCCCACGTGAGTACAACAGAACACTACGGAAAGTGAAGCTTTCGACATTGTTGGAAGGACACAAGTCAAGAGTGAGAGCAGTGGAAATGAGTTATTTAAGAGGAGCCTGTGGAGTCACGTGGAGAGACAGGCTGACGAATGAGGATATAAAGGAGCGTTGTGGTGTGGATGTGGATGTGATAGGAAGCGTTGTGAGGAACACACTGAGGTGGTTTGGCCATGTGGAGAGGATGGAGGGTGAAAGACTGACGAAGAGAGTGTATATGAGTAAGGTGGAGGGTGGAAGAGGGAGGGGGAGACCGAGGATGAGATGGAGGGATGGGGTGGAGAGGTATATGAGAGAGGGGGGTGTGAGTTGGGAGCAGGGCAGTGAAATGGCGGGGGACAGGGCGACTTGGAGGCGATTTGTTTGTGGCCACCCCAAACGGGATTGAGGCGTCTGGCAATAGATAGATAGACATCCTCCCTGGCCTACAGCCCTTTACTGGGGGATCCTACCCACTTTGGGAAACTGTATGTAGCACTAGGATCCTCCTGATATTCATCCTCACTAAAGGAATCGTCATAGGATTGAGGGTGGCAGGGGGTGGTGGGAGGGGGTGGTGGTGGTGGTGCTGCCTGGGAGGATAATATCGTCATTTTCATCTATTTGGCCTTTCTGGGGGATGGTATTTCTTCATCACTGCTAGATTGTAAGTCTGATTGAACGTAATCCCTGTCAGCCACATTGCCATCTAATGGGGAATTGCTTTCCCTATCAAAGGGCACCTCAAGGAGGGGGTCAATCTCGTGCTGGGCTAGGCACAACACACCATGATCCTCACTCACTCAGTCAAAATCAGACTAACGTGGTGGTCTCCCACATGGACCTAGGTGTGTGGTGATGACTTACACCTGGCGGGTGAAGCCTAGAGAGGCACAGGAATATCCCAGCCAATTTTTGGTGCATAATTTGAATTTTCGATTTTGGCAAATATATCAAACTGCGGACGTACATGTGCATTACTGGCAGTATTTGCACATAAAGGGGCCAACATACTTGTACGTCACTGGCACGGGGCAGGTTAACACTTCTCAATTTCTGCACCCAATTATCATCCCCCATCCTCTCCACATGCCCAACCCATCTCGGTCTAGCTCTCCTCATCACAACACCAATACACTCCAGTCCATCCTATCTCTCAACTCTTTCATCATAAACCTAGCCCCCTCAGACCTTGCACTCAACGGCGCACTGCACATCCACCTAATCATTGCTATTTCTATGCATTTGAGTCTGCAAATATCCTCTTCCTTTACTGCCAGGTCTCAATACCATACAGCATTACACTCCTAACACATGCCACATACAAAGATCCCTTAGTATGGAGGGAGAGCCCTCTCAGTGTCAGGAGAGGCAACAGCTCCCTGAGCTTCTTCCAACCACTCCTCACGCTAGCCACAGAGCTAACTCCTGCCTCACCTCCAGCACATAACATGTCTCCAAAGTAACAAAACTTTTCCACACACTCAAGAGACTCACCAGCAAGTTCAATCCTTTCATGCTTGCCAATATCCACATGCTCTTCCCGACACACTGCACACATGAAATTAGCATTATCTTGCAGTCTACCTCTGATACCACTACATCTCTTATGCACCCACTTACAGTATCGCAAAGACTGCACAACATGGAATTACTTCCCATGTCCTTGTGACAAATCGCACATGGCCACTCTCCCTCTTCTTCGATAGCACTGACCCCAGCCCTAGATACCACCACTTTTGTTTTCTCTGCATTTACTCTTAAGCCCTTGTGCCCAATGCCCGATACCATCTCTCAACTTCCTAAATCTTTCCTCTGCCTCCTCTTCTGTCTCTGTAACCAGCACCAAATCATCAGTATTCAACATCCCCCACAGAAGTCCATTTCTGAAGTCAAGTGAGAGGGCTTCAAGTACCATGATAAACAACAAGGGGCTCAAGACTGACCCTTGATGCACACCAACATTCATGGAAAACTCATTACTCAAATCTCCATTCACTTGTACCTGGATGTGAGCACCACATACATGGCCATAACGACCCCGAACCAGCCACTTCTCGATCCCAAGCTTTCTCATTGCCCACCTCATCACCTCTCTAGGAACTTTGTCAAAGGCCTTCTCCAAATCAATAAAAACAAAGTACAGTTCCCTTTTTTTCCTATATATTTTTCCTGAAGCTGTCAAACAATGAATATGGCATCAGTGGTCCCTTTGCCGGGCATAAACCCAAACTGCATCCCATTTTTCTAATCATACCTTCTACAACTCTCTCCATTACCTTCACTATCTGGTCTAAAAGCTTTATGCCTCTACTGTTTCCTCTTTCCAGGGCATCACCCTTCCCTTTGTACAATTTACAATTACACTCTTCAGCCAGTCATGTAGGACAACACACTCATATAAAATCGTATTTATCAGGTGAGTAACAAAACTCACTCCTAGATCTCCTGAGACTTTCAAGATTTCAGCAGTCAACCCAGACACACCTGTTGCTTCCCCACCTGCATCCTGCCTATTGCCCCGCTCACAGTAGCAGCATCAATCAAAGGCCAAGGGCCAAACACTGGATCTGCAGGCTCCAAACCTTCCCTGTGCCAGTCAAACTCCTCGTTCAAGAACCGGCTGTAATGCTCTCTCCATGCATCTTTAATTTCCCCACTGTTCACCACAACCCTTCCTTCATCATTCTTCACACACCTATGATATCCCTATTCTTTCTCTTCACCTGATTTGCCCCCTTAAAAATCATATTCATCCCTTCCACATGATTTAAAATATCAAGTAAAAGTCTCTGTGACTCAGACTTCGCCCTGTAAACCTCTTTTCTGGCTCTTTGCTTGGCAGCCAAGTATTCCTCCTTGTTACCACCTTTCTTCCATTTATGGAAAAGTCTTTCTTTCTCCTTAACAGCAGCATCTACACCCTCATCTCACCACCAAGTCACTTCATGTCTTGGTGGAACTCTTGTCCATCCTCATACTCACAAGAGGTTGGTCTTGAGGGCTCTGTACTGTCTATTAACACTTCCGTCCACGTCTCCCTGTTCAGCCACCACTTTCCTCATCTTGCTATAGAAAACATCCCTTACTGCTTGGTTTTTCAACTTTCATATTTTCCTCCTACATGCATAAGCCCTCTTTTTCATCACCCACTCCTTAACCCCCACATGCCAGGGTTTTTCCGACGTTGCCCACCCCTCCTTATGTGGGACTTCCATGATTTTGAAAACAGTACCCTTACTTCAAACCCTAATATCTGCCATACTATAGTAGCTAGAGAGAGAAAAAAAAAAGATACATGACTCACCAACTCTTCCTCCTTGAAATGAAAGTATCGCCATGTCTCCAGGTGGTCCCATCGATGAATAAGGATAAGCTGAAGATTATTGGTTTTCCGTGTTTTGGTGGGCAGTTTCTGAATGCATGCCACTGGCAGCGACTTTGGACTCACTGGCTAGCATTGCCAACACTGACCAGAATGGTGTTTGTAACATTGCCCGACCTTCTTTCGAAAACCCAGAATTTTCCACTCAGTCTTCGACTTTTCCTTACTCACCATCGTAAGGATGAGTCATCACCCTGTTCATATGGCTCCCCATAGGGTTTTCCGCTCATTTCATGGTGCCACTATGCCCCATAGGTGTGTGGGAAAAGAAGAGCTCTTTGATATTTGTGCTCACTTCTTCCATCAAATATAACTATTTTCCTCTACTGCAACACTTACACCCGCACTTGACATCACGATTACAGGTAACTGCACTTTGAGCAGTAAATGCTGTGGCTGTTTCATGCAGTATGGTTGAGTATGTGGATAACTTGTACTATAATTGTGACTAACTTGTACTAATCAGGGGCATCATGAAAATATTACTAATTTTATACACAACTTACATTATTTGTACTTCACATCACAAATACAGTTATGCTCACATATTCAGCATTATTTTCTGCGTAACAAGGGAAAAAATTTAGCTATAGCCAACCAGGTAATTCTCTTCCTCGCCCACTCACTCATGATTTTCTTTAATGTAGTAGGTAGGGTTACTCAAGATATTTCCAATCATTGTTTCACCAATAACCATAAACAGTAACACTTCTTCCAATGCACTTGTAAAACTTATAAAACACTTATATCATAACACTTAGTAGATATAACTTATCTTATAGTTCACTTATGTACAAAAGATGGCACACTTGTGCATACCTGTTTACTATTTATAATTTCCCACAAACCTGCTCAGTACTCACACTCAGAGTGGTACTCATTAAGATATTTAGGGCACAGGGGGACCTTGCACTCTGCAGATTGGTAGGCTGTCTCTTTTCGTGCTGGGGGATGGCGTTTGGTGGTGTTGCAGATGGCACCATCTGTATGCCTCACGACCTCCAGTGGTACGGCCAATCTCTACCAGCCTCTGCCACCAGAAATACTCGGCACAGCTTAGCCTGTCGGCTGCGGGCATTGTCTCCATCCCCCGCCTTGCACCTGCACCTGTGCAGTTGAATACTTTTCGAGGAGTTCACGTGCAAACTCTCCCTCAAACTCTCATATAAAGAGTTTCTTGACGACCTCCTTGAACAGTATGAAACTGTTCAGGACGGCGATATCAAGGTTTAAAACCGCCTTCTTGTACCACCGGCAGGACTTACGAAGACAATTAACCTCACCGATCTGCATGTCCGATTTATCAACAAGCTGCATGTTGATATTATAATCGTTGACAACATCTGGCTTCAACAAGGGTTCCCCAGTCCTGTAGTCTGTCTTTCCCATTTCCTCAAACACATCCTTATGTACTGTTGACAACATGTTAACCCATCTCTTGTCATGCCAGAGAAAGGCTAAAAAAAAATGTTGTCACATTTCTTGGTAAGAAGGGTACCTTTCTCAGTATTTGTTGGGAATTCTGGGAAACTTTTTCTGTTTGCCTGGACAGTTCCACAGGTCCCGGTACTGTGTTCATGCAAATATTTGGTTAACAGCAGGGCTGTGTAATAATTATCGGTGTACAGAATGTGGTGCTTGTTGATATACCTTTCCATCAGCACCTTCATGACTGATGCTGAGAAACCATGAGGATCGTCACTAGGTACATCAACATCTGTAGCCAAAATAAACTATCACATCAGGCATATATCCAATTTTACAGTCACAAAGGACAATGAACTTTATTCCAAAGTGGTGACACTTGGATGGCACATACTGAATAAAGGCCAACCTGCCCCGGAATAATACTAGCAACTCGTCAATAACCACTTTCTGAAATGGACAGAAAACACTGGAAAATGACTCTTTGAGCATGGTCAGGATGGGTCTAATTTTCCATAACCTGTCATTTGGTGCAGGCCCATATTTACTGTTGAAATGCAGGAACCTTAGGATTGCCAGGTACCTGTCATGGGCCATGTACTTACAGAAGACAGGTGTGCCCACGAGTTCATTAACCAATTAATAGTCATGGAGCATATGTTTAATTAGGCTAGCCATACAAACAACTCCCCCACCACAGGTATCCAATCCCTCATGTGCTTGCTTTCGCTGGCAAGCACGTCCAGTCACTGCACACTCGTAGGGTGTTGCATGATTACAGTGGTAAAAATCACCCTGAAAATATTGCTTATAATCAAGGACCTTGGGGGGGTAGCTGATCCCCATGACCACCAGCCCCTTCCTCATCGAAAACAGACACAGAGGGCTCAAATCCTGCTCCTTCCTCCAACACAAAGGTACCAGTATCAACTCTGCCGACACTTGGTAAAATAGGCCATTTTCCATGGCCATGACATTTTTCTGAGTGCATGCACTCCCATATGCACGCCCACGGACATGGGGTGAGGGGGAAGGAGAGGGAGAGGTGTGGGAGGTGGAGGAGTATGGGGGTGATGACTCACCCGGGGTGGCACTTCCCTGGGGAGACGCTGCCTGCTGAGTCACACCACTTGTGGCCTGTGTGGAAAATTCCACTCCTGAAAGGCCCAGTTGTGGTGTCACTAGACTGAGGTGAAACTGGATGTTCGAGGGCGAGACAGTGGCGAGCAGGCTGCGAGAGTTGCAGTGAGATGGCTCGTTGGTGTATATTTCCCAGATGACCGCCAACTCCACGCTCACCTGCCTGGTATGCTGGGTCATCCACCTCCTCTTCATCCGTGAACTCATCACTGTCGAAGGCTCTGCCCTCCTCCTGCAGCAGTTTGAGAGCCTCTTCATGTGTCTGAGAGCAGGAAGGGGTCAGAGGGCAAGAGAGTTCACTCTCCACATGATAATTTCTCTCTTCAGAAAAATTACATTCACTCAGTGTATGTAAGGACACTGTATCATTCAAGGCATGACCAATGGCACTGTCATTGAGCCCTTTCCCCGGCAGTAGGGCAGAACTTTTGCGGGGGTCGATGATGCAATCGGTCCTGTGCATGGTGGGACGGAATTGGATGAGGAGGTTGAGGAAGACTTCACTCTACACTCTACCAGTGCCGTGTACTGACAGAGCCATGTACTCAGGGGACCTACCTACCCTATGGTTGTCATAGAAAATGGTTGCGGGTTCAAAGGGTGGCGGGAAGATGCTTGCAGCTATGCACATCAACCAGCGGTGCTCCGTGCCCCAGATCAGGACAGCTATACACCCCAACTGGCGTGTAGGGGTTAAGCACCGTATCACGTATCAATAACTTGGGTTGCTGCACTCACTCCTTGCTCCCTATAACATTAACATCCCTCACCAGCCTCCTACCAGTCCTTCTGACCAGGAAATAGTCTACCTGGCTGTTATTTCCCCCAGACTCGTACATAATCAACCTACTCTTTTTTTTTCCTAAAATGTGTGTTGCACACAATCATGTTCATTGCCTCCCCAAACTCGAGTATCCTTTCCCCTTCCTCATTTCTTGTACTATATGCACATCCCCTTGTACTCCTTCATATCCTTGAGCTGCTTCACCTACATGACCATTTGAATCCTCCCCCAGTACTACAATTTCATCATCCCTCATACCACTTACTACACGTATTAAGTCATCCCAAAATCTATCATTTTCTACCTCATCCAGACCTGCCTGTGGAGCATATGCCAATACAAATGCAAACACCACCCCACCGAACAAAATTTTCACTACTATTATCATCCTGATTACTCACATAACATTCAAGACATATTCCAACCATTTCTCCCCAACCAACACACCCATACCCCCATATTCATCTATCCTACCCTGCCAAAACAACTTACAGTATACTAACAATCCCTCCCAGCAATTTTTTAGCTGATTCACCACTATACCGGACTTCAGACTTCTTGCAAATGTCCAAATCCTTCCACCTCCTGCTCATTAACTCAACCACTTCCCCCACTCTATCCCTAATTGGTTTTCTCTAATAAAATACTGAGTTTCCCAGTCAATGAAAACGTTTGGGCAATAAAAAGGTAAGCAGGTATCACAAAAGAATAATGTAATTGAGCTTAATTAACAATTTCATATTTAATTACTTGCTGCATTTTTAGCATTTGAAACTTATCCCTTTAAAGTATATCTTATTCAAGTGTATGTTTGTGTAAATGTGTATACAGTGTATTCATGACGAAATTGAAGAAGGCTTTCTTTTATAGGACATGTCATATCAACAGTCTCTTCACTCTGTCTTGTGGAGACCCCTATTGTGTGGGGACCCCATGGCTATAGCTCAAGCAGCCCCCCATTTAACCCTCTCGTGCATGGTAAGTATCAGTAAGTTTTCCGGGGCACTGTTTTATCCGCCTGGCCGCCCAGCCCAGCCACCACACACGTGTGGCTAAAAACACGTATTCTCGCCTTATTTTCGCCTCCCAAACATCAATATAGTGCCATGAAACCTATATAATCTTATTCATCGATGTTTGTTCTAGCTGAAAAGCACCACTAAAACACAGGAAAACATGAATAAAACTACATTAGGCAGCCCTGAATAAACATTTTGTAACGTCAATTTCACTTCCCAACATCACTCTTTGAATGCTTTCCATCATACAGGAAAATGTTATTAGAAGTTTTGATAGAGAATTTCATCAGCTTTCTAATGAGAAAGTCTGGTTATGATACGATTTGTAGTTTTTGAGAAAATGGCCAAAAACTGAAAGCCATTAAAAAAAAATTCAGGGAGCTTTTCTGAAGAACTTTTCTCATACACCTTAAGTTTTTATTGCATAATATTGTGCAGATTTTCACGAGCTTTCTCATAAGCACCTGAAGGTCTTGATACGCCTCATAGTTTCCGAGTAAATCGCAAAAAACTACTGGGTACTCACGACCGTGCTGCACCTTCGTCATGCGCGCACAATAATCATTATATTCCCACCTTTTCATCAGATATTATATTGTTATGTCCTGAACATATGTAGAATTCACTGATCTTATCATGGTTCTTACGGGAAATCGATAGGTGCATTAGTTTTGGATTGGACAACAAACGTAGAATACTACTCACCCGCAGGTGAGATAAAAACATTCTTTCCCTGCCTCACCCACACCTACATATTTTTGCTCATTAGGTTTTATTATTTTCTTTTTTTATTCAAAGCATACACTTTAAATATCATAAGATTTTTAATACTCTCAGAAACTCAACATGACCACTAGTCTTTTTGCTAAGTACTAATACTGAAGCTGAACTTTCTTCCATCTCAGATATGTGTAAGTAAAAAACAGTACTTATTTGTGTAAAAAATATAGAACTATAGAAACAGGTCGATATACAAATCAACAAAATATGGATAACTCACTTCCTCCAGAGGTGTTGAGATGCTGGCAGGAGCTTGAAATGTTGCTGGAAGATGAGGAGTTATGTAGTGTGTGAGCATGTGTGTGTGTGTGTGTGTGTGTGTGTGTGTGTGTGTGTGTGTGTGTGTGTGTGTGTGTGTGTGTGTGTGTTTGTGTGTGTGTGTGTGTGTGTGTGTTACGTGAGTGTGTGTGCGTGTGTGTGTGTGTCTGTAGCTGTGGTGTATTTTCTTCTCTCCTTGCGATATGTTTGCCTAAAATACATGCGATGAACACAATATATTTCTCTGCGAACATTCACTGCACGACATACGTATATATGTGTGGCTGTGGCATATTTCTTGTCTCCGATACTTGCACTGTGTTTTCACTAAGTCAGTCAATGCATGCAATACTTGTCGGTGAACACTCGCTGCACTGTTTTATATGTATGTTTCACATTAAACCATACTCAACATAGCACTGTCTGAGATTGGTACAATACCGTTTCACTGAAGTCTATGATTATGTGGCGTATATATTGTCTCTGATACTTGCGCTAGGTTTGAGCTAAGTCAGTCAATTCATGCAATATTTCTCGGTGAACACACACTGCACTACTTTATTCACTCTAAACCATATGCAATATAAAATACTATCACAGGATTCCATCCCAACCTCCTCAATTATTCCTTTCCTGACTCCATGACGTATGTGACCACCTGTTTCCTTAGTGACTGTTGCATATCTCTATGGCATACATAATGCCTGCTATAGTAGGTCAGTTATTTCACCAATCCAGGCACTATATGTTTCACAGATATAAGTATTGGCTTCATCATAAAAAGGTAAAATACCTATCATTTATGGGCAGGATGAAGCAGAGTGGAAACCCTGTTATAACAAACCACACTCCTGCCTGTAGGCCAAATGGCTGATAATGGGCCCCAATGCTTTACAAACAATATATCTATGTTCCATAGACACAATCACTTCACATTATAGTAAAAAACACTATACAATCACAATATTTCAATAATGGCTTCTGCCTCGGATGGGAGGGGGAAAATGGCAGATTTAAAGGGATGACTGACAGCAGCACTACTCTCCAGCCCACCTGGTCGTGAGATACTGAGGTTTTTCTGCTGTGCATTGCCTCATCAGAGCAGTCACAGTGTTGCCAATGTTTGCCTTGGAAGAGAGACGCATCCACTAGAATGCACCAATATTTGACGCAAATCGGCCAAATCTTTCCCTTTGACTGCGTTTTTTCTGCTTAACCCGCCATGTGCTGGCTATTTTTAGCCCTATGGGTCACCCCAGTGCCGGCCATTTTTTGACTTTTTATTTTTTGGCTAAAATGATATATTTTGATGTGGAAATAATTAATTTTGCCATTAAAATGCTCACCGAGGCTCGGAAATGAATTTTATTGAGTCCTGCATACTCATGTACAGGTACAGCCGCTCTCTCATGCTCACCATGTACATGAGAGAAAGCCTTTTTCTATGTAACGTATACTCAGATATTTATGCTGGGAAGATATAGCAATATTCAGTACATTTTTCTGATTACTTATTACTTCAGCATGTATCACATTTTGAGTGTCTTTCTCACTGTGAATGCATTATCTTACACTTACTTGAAGATAGGTACAACCTGACTTCATTACATACAGTCCTATCACTTACAAGTAGGTATTTACAACTTGACTTCACTATACTGTATAGTCCTTACACTTACAAGAAAATATTTACAACTTACACTTATATGAAAATATTTACAAAATGCCTTCACTATGTACAGCACTGAGTGAGGCACATAGGCCGAGTGAGGCAGAGCGAGTGTGAGGGGGGGATCCAGTGAGTGTATGGCCTTGACAGCCTGGGGGATGGTAGAGGAACAGTTACCTTACATGCCTGCCAATTTTTACCCGTAAATCTTGAAAAATGCAGTCACAGTGAAGTTTTTAATTTTAGACTGTTTTAAAACAGCACTGGCACTGACCGCGGAATTATGTCAGACCGTTTTAAAACAGTACTGGCACTTGACGGGTTAACAACACGATTCGCGTCTTTGTGTGTATATATGCCAAACCACAAAGAACGCGATTGGCGTCAACATGCCTCAGAGGGTATTAATCTGGTCCTGCGTCCCATATAGGCTTGAGCTTTTCCCTGTGTTGACTGTGACCTGTCGCATTATGCTGACCATGTAAATACAAAAACACATTACTCAGCCACGCGTTACTCAAGGATTTACTGTTTTTCTCCTATTGACAGACAAAAATTGGGGAAAATTGGGGCATTTAGGAGGTTAGGAATGATCTATGGCTTTGTAGTGTGAGCTCATTATATGTTTACTCTAGAAATGAATGTAGCTTCTCGAGCATACTTTACTTCTGCCACTGTAGTTATTGCATTTCCAACAAGAAATAAGATTTTTAGATGATTAGGAACTCTTCATGGCAGACAGAGTAATTATAGACCTATATGTTGAGGATTAAGATTTGTTTTTCATTAACAGAGGGTGGTTTAGCTGGTGTAATACTGGTGAATTCATCAATTGATATTATTTTACATGACACTTATGTTATAGCCCATTTTCATTATGTGTTGATGATGGGCATAGTCTTTGGTATTTTTGCATGGTTGGCACATTGATATCCTCTCTTTATTTGTTTTGCATTAAATCCTAAGTGGCTTAAATTCATTTTAGTACAGTGTTCTTGGGACTTTCTTCCCTTAGCATTACTTAGGATTAAACGCTATGCCACGGTGATATTCCACATCTTCTGTTGCATATCCTTTGACTAAAGCAAGAAAGCCTTGGTTTAATCACACTTGTTCTAATGCTGTCCACAACAAGGAGAGGGTCTACAAAGATACCAGAGCCAACCCATTCCTGAATCACATCTTTTTTATGTTTCTGCCCAGAATCATCCTAAGTCTGTTCTTCACTCTGCTAAAAATAATTTCATCCGTACTAAATGCTCTTAACTCTCCAAATCGAATTCTTCCTGCTCCTTCTGGCACCTTGCCAAAAACCCTCATCATCCTTCTCTCCTCTTTTCTTCTCTGATGGCTCTGTAGTTATATCTTTAACTGATAAAGCAGATTTCATTGCTCAGACTATCTCATCCAATTCTACCTTAGACGATTCCATTGCTGTTCCTTTATCACTTCCCCCTCTCTGACTTTCTCATGGCTGACATTAAAATTTCTTCAGCTGATGTATTTTCTGCCATCACTGGCCTCAGTTCTAACAAGGCATATGGGGCTGATGGAGTCTCTTCTGTTATCCTCAAGAACCATGCTTCTGTGCTTGCACCCTGCCCAGGTAAACTCTTTTGACTTTTTCTTCCAACTGGTACCTTACATTCTTGCTGGAAGTTTGCTTTCATTCAGCCAGTCCCAAAGAAGGGTGACCATTCCCAACCCTCTAACTACCGCCCAGTTGCTTTAACATCCTGTGTCTCAGATGTTTTCAAGTCAATTCTTAACAGAAAATATTTAAAGCATCTTTCCTATCACAACCTTCTTTCTGATCGTTGGTATGGGTTCCGTTAGGGACACTCCAATGGCGATCATCTCATCTACATTTCAGACTCCTGGTCATCCTCCTTTTGGGACTTTGGAGAAAGCTTGACCATTGCACTTGACATTTCAAAGTCTTTCAGTCGAGTCTGGGATAAATCTTTTTTTTCCAAACTGCCCTCTTAGGGTTTCTATCTTTTTATCTGTGCCTTCACCTAGCTTCCTTTCTGGTCATTCTATAGCCGTTGTTGTAGACAGCCATCGTTCTTCTGGATCTGTCGGCAGTGGTGTTCCTCATGGCTCTGTCCTATCACCAACTTTCTTCCTTTTATTAATCAATGACCTTCTAAGCTGTACATCTATCCCTATCCACTCGTACGCTGATGATTCCACCCTTCACCTTTCCATTTGGTTCCTACGACGTCCATCTCAGCAGTTACTTCAACAAACAAGGGATGAGGTTATGGCACACCTAATGTCTGACTTGGCTCGTATCTGTGACTGAGGTAAAAATAATCTTATTGTTTTCAATGCATCAGAGATTCAGTTTTTACACCTATCAACCCGAAAACATCTTCCACAGGAGTACCCATTGATGTTTAACCCATCCCCTCCGGGTGACATGTTTACACGTCCTCCCGGGGCCATCCGGGTGCATGTATGCATGATTTAGTGTTTTGTGGCATTGTTTGAATATTCCACGGGCTATTTCCACCACACAAAGCCATTGGGAACCCTCCTGCATGCATCTGAGTCATACTCCAGTCACCTGCATACCTCTGTAATGGATAGAGCTATGCAAAAAGTTTTCCCTGTGTCTGGATCTTCGGCTGAGTGCCAGCATCCGCTGACATTAACACCAATGAAGTCCAAAGGCCAGAAAAGAAAGGCCTTAGTGATAGTGCGATAGGGAGAGAACTCGAGGTGACATTATCACCAACTGTAGGTAGAGAAAGTGACTTCCTCTCAGGAAAGTGACCACCATAATGGGTGTCAATTGTTATGTGTCGTGTGAGGAGGGTGGAGGACGTGACTCCTCCACTGTGTGCCCATCATTTCCCCCTGTATGTTCATCTACTATTTCCGATGATGGGAATGGTTCAGAGGGTATTGACGATCCTGGAGAGGGGGATATTGGCAAGGATAAGGAGATGGAAGAGGAGGTAGGGAGTGGAGAAAGGGAGGAGGTGGAGGAGGGAGGGAGAAGGGACAAGGAAACGAGGTGTGTTGAGCTTCGCGCCACCCCTCTCTATTTACATGAATAATGGAAGTAGAAAGTTTGTTTCATGATGAAATCAGTGCCTTATTCTTTATTGAAAGTATCCGTGTGTATATGTTTCTTATGATGAAAACCTACAAATTAAAGGGAAAAAAATTATAGTGGAAAATGTTGTGGAGAAAGGGAGGAGGGAAGAGGTGGTGCCTCGGACCATCGCTCTGTCTATGTACGTGAATAATGGAAGCAGAAAGCTTTTCATGATGAAATCAATGCCTTATTATTTACTGAAAACTTTCATGTGTGTGTATTTTTATGAGGAAAAAAATTGTTATAGTGGAAAATACAGTATTTTCGATTATGAACTATGTGTATAACTATTTTGTTCACAATACTTTATTTTTAGGTTTTATGTAGAAGTAGTAGTTGTAGTAGTAGTGGTATTATTTGTAGTAGTAGTTGTAGTAGTGGTAGTTGTAGTAGTGGTAGTTGTAGTAGTAGTAGTTGTTGTAGTAATAGTAGTTGTAGTAGTAGTGGTGTTATTTGTAGTAGTAGTTGTAGTAGTGGTAGTTGTAGTAGTAGTAGTTGTTGTAGTAATAGTAGTTGTAGTAGTAGTGGTGTTATTTGTAGTAGTAGTTGTAGTAGTGGTAGTTGTAGTAGTAGCAGTGGTAGTTGTAGTAGTAGTAGTTGTTGCTGTATAGTGGTAGTTGTAGTATTAGTAGTAGTTGTAGTAATAGTAGTTGTAGTAGTAGTAGTAGAAACAATAGTATTATTTGTGGTAGTTGTAATACCTAGATTTCTGGTTGCACAGCGGTGCCAGAATCGAGTGAATGCAAACCAAACATATATACTCCATGTGTGTGTGTGTGTGTGTGTGTGTGTGTGTGTGTGTGTGTGTGTGTGTGTGTGTGTTATCACATTTCCTTTTATAAGGTTTATGGAGATTTTGTTTTTCTCCAGTTTTCCTGTCTGTGGCATTCACAGCCGTAAGTTTAAACTTTCCTGCCCATGAACGAATGATTTATTACTTCATTTTTATCTCCAGACGATTGTGTTAACCTAGGAAGGACCTATGGTAAAGGATAGGTTTATTCAAAATACATAATTATATCCCCTTTCGATTGATATAGCTTCGTTAAGGTGAATGAAATAAGCTGGAAATATATCCCCTCTCGATTGATACAGCTTCGTTAAGGTGAATGAAATAGGCTGGAAATATATCCCCTCTCGACTGATATATCTTCCTTGAGGTGAATGAAATAGGCTAGAAATATATACCCTCTCTATTTATATAACTTCCTTGAGGTTAATGAAATAGGCTGTAAATATCGAGAATATATTAGATATACGTCATCGGATTCATGGGGTTAAGCTCTTTAATCCAGTTACGTATCCGTCTGTCTTGTTGCCTCCAGACAAATTGTCCAATCTAAGGGTGAATTTTGGAGCTCAAGGGCTTAGATTTTGTCTAAAACAACAATCTTTTCGCTACAAAATGCCCTGAAAGCGGTATAGGATCATCTGATGGCATCAGTAATAAATGGAAAATGCATAAACGGAGTGAATACATTAAGTATGAATCTTTGTTTTTCTGGTTTTATTTAGTTGTTGGTGTTGTTTAAATAATGTTGTAGTTTTTTTTTTTTTCCTTTTCGTCGGAACAATTTTCGATTATTCCACGGCTTGGGGTAAACATTCTCAGTCGATTTCATCATATTTGATCAACATCGATTTACGTTTTCTATTTTTTTTTTTTTTTTAACACTTCCATAGTTAAGAAACTCTAGTGTGTGTTTTTTTTTAAGTTAAAGCCAATTTATTTCAGCTAAGAGTACACGAACCATAGGAGCCTGAATGGTTATACTGTTATTTATTTTTCTCTCATGGCCGGGACACATCTAATATTTTATTCCATCCAGCGCTAGATAATTTTCTTCATTCTTTTTTGATGAAAGGGAGAAGAAACCAAAGGCCAGGAGCCTGCCAATTGTTCCATCCAAGAAAAAAAAAAACGATAACAGAGAGCCAAGTTCAAGATCCGTTCAATTCCAGATGCCTGGACACACTGCATTTGAAAAACTGGAGATCATAGGCAGTAGGAAATACATACAAGGGAAGACGGTTCCAGAATTGGCCTGTTGGATACTTAAAGGACTGGGAGTAACAGTTAGCTCTTGCACTAACAGAAAAGATTTGAGAGTTTGTTGCTAGACGGATACTACACACCCACCGTAGTGGTAGAGGGATGCAAGCAGACAGTTCAGAAGAGCAGTGACCATTGAAGCTGCAATAGAAAAGCGATAAAAATGCAACAGTGTGGCAAAGAGATAGAGGTTGAAGGAAGCCAGTATGAGGAAGAGAGTGAATGAGATGAAAAGCCTTTGACTCCACCTTGTTGAGAATAGCTGCATGTGGGGAGCCACCCCACACGTGAGAGTTGTACTCCACACAGGGACGAATAAAACCCGTGTGAAAAGTCAACAGCTGTACAGGGGTAAAGAAGGCATGGAGTTGGTGTAGCACAACTAATCTCTTGGAAGCTGATTTTACAAGAGGGATTATTTGATCTTTTCATGATAAATCTTGAGAAAATGAAATCCCAAGTATATTTAAAGATGATGCAGGATTAAGTTGGATATTGTTAAAAATTAGAGGATACACCTGCAGAAGATTTAGTTGGGTTGAAAGATGGAAGAACTGAGTTTTTGATGCATTATAAACAAATATGTTATTTTTACCCCAATCAGAGATACGAGCCAAGTCAGACATTAGGTGTGCCATAGTCTCAACCCTTGTTTGTTGAAGTATTTGCTGAGATGAACGCTACAGGAAGCAATTGGAAATGTAAAGGGTGGAGTCATCAGCATATGAATGGATAGGGTTAGATGTACAGCTTAGAAGTCATTGATGAATAAAAGGAAGAGAATTGGCGGTAGGAGAGTGCCCTGAGGAACATCAATATTGCTCTAAGAGATGAGTGGTGGCCATCTACAACAGCAGCTATAGAAAGACCCGAAAGGAAGCTAGAGATAAAGGCACAGATAGAAGGATAGAAACCGTAAGAGGTCAGTCTGAAAAATAAAGATTTATGCCAATCTCAATCAAAGCCTTTGAGATGTCAAGTGCAATGACAAAATTTTAGCTAAAGTCTCGGAAGGAAGATGACCAGGATTCTGAGAAGTAAGTGATAAGATCATCAGTGGAGCACCCCTGGTAGAATCCATACTGACCATCAGAAAAGAAGGGTGTGATAGGAGAGATGCATAAATTTTATTTTTTTAAGAATAGACTCGACAACTTTGAAACACAAGATGTTAAAGCAATTGGACGACAGTTAGAGGGATGGAAATGGTCACCCTTCCTTGGAACAGGCTAAATGAAAGCAAACTCCTAGCAAGAAGGAAAGGTACAACTTGATAGGCAAAGGTGAAAGAGTTTACCTAGGCAGCATGTAAGCACAGAAGCACAGTTTTTGAGGACAACAGAAGGGATCCCATCAGGTCCATATGCCTAGTTAGTATTGAGGCCAGTGAAGGCAGAAAATGCATTGACTAAAACAAATTTAACGTCAGCCATGAGGAAGTCAGAATGGGGAAGTGATGAAGGAACAGCACCAGAATCATCTAAGATTGAACTGGAGGAGAAAGTCTGAGTGAAGAGTTCTGCTTTTTCAGTAGAAGAAATAGCAAAAGAGCCATCAAAGTGGAAAAGAGGAGGGAAGGATGATGAGGCAAAAATTTTTAGGTTTTTGGCAAGGTGCGAGAGGGAGTAGGAAGAACTGAGTTAGAGTTCAGAGCATTTACTACAAATGAGATTATTTTTAGCAGGGCGAAGAAGAGTTAGCACGATTCCGGGCAGAAACCTAAAAGACATCAGGTTTAGGGGTGGGTTGGCTCTCGTACCTTTTGTAGGCCTTCTCCTTGTTGTGGACAGCATTCGAACAAGCGTGATTAAACGTTTTTTTTTTTCATTAGTCACAGGATATGAGAAAGGATTGTATGATTCCATGCCCAAGAGAAAAACCTCCATAATGTGCATGGCACAATCAGATGGCTCTCGGCCATGGAGGCAATAATCATTCCAAAGTAAAATAAAAGAAGCACTGCCTGAGGGCCTCCCAATCAGCAGCTCCAAAATTACACAACCAACACTTCGCGGGAGAGTCCTCAAGCCTTATTGGAGTGGTAGGACAGGCCAAGGTGATAAAGTTGTGATCGGAGGAGCCCAACAGAGAGAAATGATTAGCAGAAGGATTAGTTGTACGAAAGAGGCCAAATATGTGGAAACTGTCTTCAAGGCGGTCAGGGATACAAGTAGGGTGCTGTGCAAGGTGTTCTAGGTCATTAAGGACAGAAAAGATGTCGGCCTGTTCACCAGGTGGATCAGTGAAAGGAGAGGAGAACCAAAGCTGGTGGTGAACATTGAAATCTCCTAATAAGAAGATTTCAGAGGAAGGATAAATTGATAGAATGTGTTTCATCTTAGAAATAAGTTAGTCAAAGAATTTTTCGTAGCCAGCAGAAGTAGGGGATAACAGCACAGATATATTTTGTCAGAGAATGACAGGAAAGCCGAAGTCAGAGAGAACTGAATTCAGAAGATTCAGGCTCAGGAACACGAGAACGAGATATGCTGTTGCCACATGTGGCTTTGAAATGAGTATAGAGAAAGTAGGAGGATACAGAGAAGGTTTGCTCTTAGTTGCCTCAGACATGAGTCTCGGTGAGGAAGAGAAGGTAAAGTTTAGAGAGAGAGGTGGTGTTCAACAAATAGAAAGTTAGAGGAAAGGCCGTGAATGTTGCAGAAATGAAGAACTGAGTCAGACAGTGGTTCCAGCCATCTCGGTTGGTCCATCCCCCCACCCCCCACCCCTGGGACTCCGAGGATTTGTGTAGTGATGCCTTTTTTTCTTTTTTTTTAATTTTGAATAAGAAGTGTAATGTGCAATGTTCATATACAGTACTGTAGTTTGGTGTTGACAGTTAGAGGAACTTGTACTGGAGAGCATGCTGGTATACTCTCTGTGATAATGAAGCACTGAAATTGTTCAGGAAAAGGGGATGGTCAGAAGCTGATCCCGAAAGATCATGAAAGGAGAGTCCCAGCTCTCTCTGTCATCAGCTTTCCAGCTTCGGAGTGAAGGTCTTATGCTTAAATGGTAAATCATAAAGTGGGGCGGAAATCCTTTATTATTAGTCACTTATGGAATGCTTGTGATTATAACGTATGGTCAGCCTGCTTCCCATATTTCAGAACGCAGTCAGCAACCAAACAGGAAGGTTGAATACGTCATCATTAACACATTATTCAAAAATCATCTCAGAAATCTCGGGATTTGCATATCACATTTTGATTTCATGTTTAATTTATACGACCCACAGTCACGGGAGCCTGATCGCTAATTTCTGTCCATCATATTAGTCTAGACTACTTCATTCACCTCATCTTCTCATCTCAGTTTCACGTCATGTATTCTTAAGCTCCTCGTCTTTGATCATATCGTAATCCTATCTCCTTTGCCTGATTGTCTGGTGATTAAATCTCCTCAGTCGGACTGACGGCCTCAGGAGATGACTGGAGGGATTTCATATACACAGTGCCATCAAGGGAGTCATGCTGGTCATCAACATTGAAATGTACTGAATTACTATTGCCTAGTCTCAGGTCCTTACATGTAAAAGAAGATTATACGGGCTTGGCTGATACCATTTAACCTTCGCCAGATCATTTCACGACCTTTTTCACCCCTTTATTTCAGCAGTTAATTCTGTCCATTAGTATTTTAACTCTGTCCTTTCACTGCCTTATCTCACTCATTTCTTCACTTCTTCTCACCTTCATCACTTCATGGAAGAATTATATCCACTTTAGGTATATCATTCTACTGTGTTCATCATTATTGCCAGCAGGTGGTGGCGTCCATCATCCCCTCAATTGATGTAGTGGTCCCTACCTCTTCCTTCATCTTTATCATTCTTTTTCTGTGTCTGCCCTCCTCTCTTCCCTTTTTTCCCCTCTTTCCTGTCACTTCTTATTACTCTTCTGTCCTTTTCAGGTAGCTTTATATTGAGTGACAAGCCTAAAGGTTTTATGTAAGCCAGAGAAGCCATTTATAACCCTGTGGTGTAACAATATGACCAACCCACATGTGAACCCTATAATATGTCAACCAGTGGTTTGGCGGAGGGCTAATGCCGCTCCTCATAAAACCACTAACGCAAAGACAACGGCCACTCTTTACGGGATCATGGCGTCTGGATAAAGATAGACATAGGTTTTCATCATTTCCTTTTCAACTCACCTCCACCTTACAGACTGGTTATTACCCTTCTCATAATCGTATCGTACCTTCTTCAGTATTTTATTATGGCTAATGGTAGACGATTTTGTGCAGCTTAGTGAATCATAGGAACATGAGTGTGTTAATACCATTGTCAAAATCCCTCCAGTGGTCACGCCTTCTATAGTATTTTCTTGTAGCTACTGCGTCCTCGTCTCCCTCACTGGTCTCCGCTGACTCCTCCCTTACCATGCCACCTCGTTCTCCTTCTCACCCACTCCTTATAACACTGATCCTGCTAACAGTATCCCATGATAAAGATAATCGGATCATGTTGAAAAGCACCTCTGCTCGTAGGCTACGTCCTATCCCTCACTATGGCGTGCCGCGCGATTCTGAGGTTGTCATTATCGTGCTCTGGCAACCAACCTGTAAATTGTGCGTCCGATTTCGTGTATAATATGATATTCTTGTGAGTCGTGCATAGTATGTTCGTGTATAATAATATTCGTGTATAATATCTTAGTGTATAATATGATACGAAATCGGACGCACTGTTGACAGGTACGTTGCCAGAGTACGATAGTGACAACCTCAGAGTCGTGAGACTCGAATATAGTTACCTCCCTTCACACCCTCCTCTCATTCCTCCCCTCCCTTCCCTTTCCCACAACTTTTCTCTCATCCCTAAATACCTCACTCTTTTGCCTACAGTCATCTCCTCTCCTATCACTCATCAACATCCTTCCTTCACCTCCTTCCCTTACAACTTCCCTATTCTTCCTCGCCCATCACTTCCCTCCCTCAATGCTCTCCTCCATTATATCACCTCTCGCTTACCTCACCGGTCACCATCTCCCTCACTCTTCCACCTCACTGTGTCTTTTAACATTTATCCTGTTAACAGTGATCGGCTTAACTTCTTCACTCCGATGACTTAATATTGAGTTTACTCTTGTCGTCACTAGACAATATAGAGAATCTTTATAACTGGAGAGGTTAGATAATGATTGTAATTACCCCTTCACTGCACAAGGCCTCTCCAAGCTCAAATAATCATTTGGACACAACTATAAAATAAATCACTGGGTTGAAAGAGTTAAGCAGCTACTGGATCCCGCAGGCAAGTGCCACTACAGCCCAGGACCCCGACATATGTATACCAGCAATGGTTTGGCAATGATCCCTGCATCTCAGAATCAGCCTTGAGTCAGGTATCCGTCCTAACCACAGCAAGTATTATTTAGTTCCACAACGAGAAAATATGGGCGAATAATGAAGATGCTATAATAACCAGTTATTAGATGGATTTTGCCTTAGCTGATAAATACTATTACTTGAGGGTATGAAAATGTAACTGTCAAGTGGAACGAGAACTGGGAGGGATACAGTTTCAGAAGCTGAGGAATGTATGGACATATTGTAAATGGCATTAGAGATGTTGTAATACCTCTTATTTAGCGATTTATTCTGCACATTACACCGCGATATCCTTTTTTGTGTTATTGATACAAACTGTGTCTGTTGGTATGAATACCATGCTAGAAAATTTCACGGTGTAATATGCAAAAATGTATCGCTTAGGAAGAGGTGATATTAAGCATTCAATGCCACTTAGGTTTGTTATTGTTTTTGTGTTTGCAAAACCAGGCTTAGTTGGATGTGAGCCCAGTGGAAGGAAGGAAACTGGCCTCCTTGTTTGAACGATGACATAGAATCTTTAGAATATAGCAGTCCGATGGAAATAGAAATTCACGGACAAGAGAATTCCCCCCCCCTACACACACACACACACACACACACACACACACACACACACACACACACACACACACACACACACACACACACACACACACACACACACACACACACACACACACACACACACACACACACACACAAAATATTGATTATTGATACTATTTCACACAATCGGGAAATTATAATCTTCGATTTCAATTAACGTCAGACGATTTTATTCTGGCAAGAATGAGTCATAGGAACGTGAGTGTTAATACTGGTATTACAAATCATCCCAGAGATAACACCAAAAATTTTATTCAGCTGACAGTGTATCATAGGAACCTGGATAGTAAAACAGATAACAGCGCCTTATGTAGGGTCCATTGCAGTTTTTTCTGCTTTTATTCGATATTTGTGGAATCAATGAAGAATATTTTTGCTTGAAGAGGTGGAAGTATGGAGACATTCAGTGGTGTAGTGTAACCCCAGCAATCCGGTGACATATTCATGTTTTACTCCCATCAGACAATGTTTTTACCTGCACTCGCGAAGCCAGAGCGGGTGTTGTTTTGATCGGGCAAGCGTTTCAGTGTAAACGAAATGACTCTAGAGATTTTTTCCTATTTTAATCAAATATGGTGGAAGGGTAGACGGAGGACAAGTGGGTCGACATTATGTGTTTGACAACTGTAGATCAAAGGTGAAGGTGACAGGGCTAGGTCAGATATAACATAACAAAATCAAATGAACAGTTTTTATCTGATTTAAGCAAAACATAATGGAAAGGTTGAGGGTAACAACAGAATGAAATTTGACTTTTACGACAATGTCAAACGTCAAGGTCCTAGGGCAAGGTGAGAAAAACAACTACAGCAGTTTTGATCTGATTATAATTATGCTTGGTGGAAGGGTTGAGGATCAACCATGAAAGCGACCTACTTTTTTAGAACAGTAGGTCAAAGGTCAAGATCAGATGATAAGGACAACTTAAGCAGTTTGATCCAATTTACACCAAACATAGCAGAAGGGTTCAAAGGAAGAAACATAAATGGACTCGATTTTGATAACAATCCGTCGAAGGAATTGGTAACATGGAAAGGAATTAAGAAAAAAAGTCAGTTAAAGGCACCCCCAAGGGAGGAGTCACACCAGCCGCGAGGCGACACATATCTAGCTCGGCTCGGAATATGACTTTGACCTTGACCTACTTTCACCAATTTCAAGCTTGTAGGAGATTTTCACCCCTACTACACAGCTGTAAAATTTTGTGATGACATCTTGAACGGTTGCAAAGTAATCGTGCTAATAGGTACACAGACTGACAGAAAAACAAATTGAAAATAATACCAGTTTCGCTGTCGCGGTTGGTTATTAAAAAAAAGAAAATGTTACAGGGCAAAGGAAAAATATGTTTTGGATCAAACGTTGTGTAAAGGGTCAGTGTCACGCAGGAATGAAGTAATTGATTTTGAGACCCATTCATCGAAGGCCAAGATAACTTGGAAGGGCAGATATTCGGTCCTTACACCAATTAATAGGTGCGAGCGTTATTTTTTTTTATTTTTTTTTAACGCTCCCTGATCGTGAAAGGATAACTTAAAACGGTATCAAACCCTTCTAGTTCGAAATGTGTCTCCAGAGCTGAATAAAGTCGCCATGTTGTAGCAGTACGGTACTCGAACATAAATTACACCATAGACTAGAAGGAATATGCGTAACATACAGTTTCTCCAGAATATATGTTTATATTTACGATATTAAGTTAAAAAGAGGCGAAGGAAGCGTTGGGAAATATTAACTAATAACTTTCTTTTTTTCTTTTTTACGTATTCTCATTCTTCATATTTTGAGTATAAAGAATGATGATGTTAAAGATAACGATAAGGGTAAGAAAATAATAAAGATGACGATGACTATGGAGATGACGACGCTGGCGATGATGGTGATGACAAGGATGATGATAATGTGGTACAGGTGATGATGATGGCGAGGACAAGGACGATGGTGACTTTGATGATAAAGGAACTGATGCCAGTGATGGATGATATTGTGAAAGTGAAGCGTATCCTAGCTGAGTAAGCGAGTTTAATTAAGAAGCACACACACGCCGTGGCACGGACGAAAATTTAACTGGGTCGTCACACGGGTGGCAATTTATTTTCGTGTCATGATCGAGTGGTGTATGCCGCGTATCTGATTACATATCTTAATTAACCATCGTCCCGGTATGTGTTGTATGAGAGAGAGAGAGAGAGAGAGAGAGAGAGAGAGAGAGTCTACGTTTTAGAGTGAATGTCGTTTCTTCGTAGGAGAGGAAATAATAATTTACTATCCACAACACATTACGAAGGAATTTTAAGAATGTTTTCCATTACTTTCTCGTATATAATAAATCGATAGGTAAGCAGATACAGACAGATGATGAAACTGGTTAACAGACTTTTTTTTAACACATAAGTCCGTCAGTCTTGTAAATTCATCTGCTGTTGGGAACAATGAAGTATAAAGACGTCAAGGTAGGGAGGGCGTTGAGTCGTAGGAAGTGCGCTGCGTTTCTACGAATCCTTTAGCCTATGGCTGTGATTCTCCTGCTATTAATTCTCAAGAGTCCATTACATAATTCTAAGCAGACATTTATTCATGAAATATATCAAGGTGACTGATATCACTTAGGGTGTTTCATTTACAAATGTCTTTCAATATTTTTTATATCCTCGTCAAATCTTCTGGTGAAGTACATTGTTTGGCTTTATTAATTGCTTGTATTAATTTTAGCGGAACTGTTTGTAGGTATGGGGTTACAGTCTCCGTTAACCCCTTCTCAACTTGAATTCTCTCCCAAAGCTGAATAAAATCGTCTGAAGGTAGGAATAATAATAAGAAAGATGATGATGATGATGATGATGATGTACAGTTTCTTCATGTGCATTCAGAGAAAACATGGAAACTGCATACTCAGTCCTGCGATATGTATGCCGATTTCTGTGATATCTATGAGCTCATTTGCCAATATTTGTGATCATTTTTATTACTGGGAAGGGGCTGACCCCCAAGAATTACTGGGATGGTCATGCATCCCAAACATCAGATTACAGATGAGAGTCCATCGTACAACATGTACTAAGATATCAGAGCCATATAAATAATCCTTTAACAAATTCTTAAAATTTTTAATTTGATGAGATGGGCTTACCCCCACTTAAAATCATGGTTGCTTAACTGTATAATTTAGTGGAAGACCTTCCAACTAACCAAAAGAACTTTCCTGGGAAATGTCATTCAAATCTTTACCCTTTTTTCTACTAATTTTTATTTATTTTATTTCGCATTACGGATGAGAGTCAAATGTACAACATACACTAAGATACCAATGCTATATCTACCTTCCTGTAAATATTTTCGAGATTTTTTTATTTAGTGAGTGGCCTGACACCCTTAAAAATAATGGTTGTAGAACTGTATATAGTAGACGGCCTTCGAGATAACAAGACGAACTCCCTTGGGAAGTTTGTCTTTTATCTGATTTTTTTTTTTTTTTAGTATTGGGCTGACCCCCCTCCTCCCCAGGATTCAGTGGGAGAAGGGAGTCTTACTTCCCAAATATCGATATTCATTTTCTTCTTGTGCATTCAGAGATAACATGGAAACTGCATACCTAATATTGCGATGTCTTTCCTGATTTCATTAAAATCCAAATGCTCACTTTCCCCCATTTCTGATCGATTTTATTTTTGGGAGAGGGCTGACCCCTTAAAGAATCATTGTTGTTTCAGGCACTCCAAATATCGCATGACGGATGACAGTCCATTGTACAACACGTACTGAATTATCAAAGCCATATCTGCCCTCCTTTTACTTTCTTGAGAGAAGTCAGGGTTGGAAAAAAAATATATAGTGGAAAACCTTCCCAGGAACAAAGTAAACTCACCTCTGAACTTTCATTCAAGTATATTTCCCATTTCTAGTAATTTTTGTTTTGGAAATGGGGTTAACCCCCCAAGAGCAACAGGAGGGATGTGCCATGCTTTCCAAATATTGATTTATGGATCCGAATCCTTTGTAATCTTTTACTAAGATATCAAAGTCATATTTGCCCTCCTTTCCCTATTTTGGATCCTTTATAAGCTTTTGACGGGTCTGACCTCCCTGAAAAGAAAGGTGATTTTTTTTTTCTTTTTACAGAGGAGGAATGACCAAGCAACCAGCCGAACTGACCTGAGAAATCATGTTGAAATCCATCTGCTCACTTTCCCTTATTTCTTATCATTTTTAATATTAGGAAGGAGGCTGACCCTCCAAGAATCACTAAGGGGTAACATTCTTCATATACTGCATTACAGATGAGTCGATTACACAACGTACACTACGATATGAAAGCCATATCTGCCTTCTTTTCATTAGCTCTGAGAATGTATTTATTTTTGTTAGAGAGGCTCACATCCTTAATAATCATGTTAGGAACTGTAGGAGTATATAGTGGAAGATCTTTCCGGGAGCCCGATGAACTCACCTGGGAAGCTTCATTCACATCCATCAAATGCCAAGGAGGGGTCAGAACACACACACACACACACACACACACACACACACACACACACACACACACACACACACACACACACACACACACACACACACACACACACACACACACACACACACACACACACACACACACACAGCCTGAGCAAAGCACCTTAAACGCGTTGCCGATAATGATACCATCTTGCTTCTCAGGACTGAGAGTAATAAAGTACAGAAAATACTAGAGAGATAATGGAGCTTCTGCGCCTCATATGGGGCATTGTAGCTAAACTCTACGAGAGTAAGCATACAATGTTTCCAAAAGACTTTTGTGTATGACAGACGGACACGGTCACTCGTACGGATGCTTTAACATGTAAAAACACGTCATTGTACGGAAGTTGTTAATGCTGTACCCCTTTGTAAAATAAATGTAAAGAGACAGGACTATGTATACTCTGTATTTATCAGGGTGTATTCTTGGATGGCAAAGAAGGCTTCATAACATCTCTTCCAAAGCAGTTTATTATGCATATAACACCTTAGTTTTCTCTTATGTTGCTTATAATTATCTTTTAATATCAATAAAGTTTGCTTCGATATGATACAAGAGGATATTGAGGTGGAATGTACAGAGTAAATCTCCAAATAGAAAGTGTTACGATATCTCCAAGTCATTAAGAATGCAAACCTTAGATCCATTTTAGGTCCACTACAGAACCGGACTCTCTTGTTAGAGAAAGACAGCCGGAATTTAGGCAGCTTTTCCTGTCTCCAACAGAAGCTTCGAGCCTTTGTGTGTAAGGTTTGGTATTCACCCCTTCATCCTGAGGACATAGTTTTATCATATTCCTGTCACAACCAGGTAATTTTCTGAAGCCTTAGTGAAACTTTGGAACTCGTAAGTTAAATGTCGCTTTCACTGACCCCTTCGCAGGAAGAGGTTTTCCATAAGATGAGAAACATTTCTAGGATGCTCCAAAAATAAATGAATTATAGCCGTCACCACGTTCAAAAGACTAATTCCCAAACCAAGTGCCCTACTACTAGTCTGCCAGGAAATGGTAGATGTGAAAGAACCAGGAAACAATTGAATATATATATATATATATATATATATATATATATATATATATATATATATATATATATATATATATATATATATATATATATCATCAGCCGTTTGAGTGTTCACTGCAGGACCAGCCTATCTCGACCGAAGTGGGGATGATACAGTCTATGTATCTCTACCAAGTGGCTTAGGTTGTCTGGTAGAGATTCTATGTAGAGTGAGAAGTGCTTGTAAGTGTAATTGTAGTGTTGGAGTGGCTTTGAATATGTGTGTGTAGTCTGTGAACCAAGTGTAATCGGCCCAGCAAGCCGACTTTGTGCAAGCATACTTTATAGTATGCGACACTGGTTCAACCAGAGCACCCTTTATGTCCGCCAAAGCAGTACGTGGCCGGAAGAACGCACCCAAAGTTTACTACCCTGGTGGGGTGGAACCCTCGTTCTTCCATGTACGAAAACGCACACTTTACCACTGTACCACAGAAGTAGAGAGAGAGAGAGAGAGAGAGAGAGATGTTTTGTATGCTTATAGATATATATATATATATATATATATATATATATATATATATATATATATATATATATATATACTGGAATCCCTCGCCATCATATCATCTTGTATGCTGAGCTGACTAATACGGTGACTGCAACACTGGATAACGTGCTTGACCTTGACGTATACACAGCCCCAGGTATCAGGTAAGGACATACCCAGTGACGACCCTCACTGTTATTCTGGTGCAGTCAGTATTTCTGGGCTAATCTCATATTGTATACAAATAATTTCTACAACTCCCTGACATTTACAGAGTATTTCCTTGAGCATGGGACAGGATCCTGCAGGATTATCCCGGCCAGGAAAAAGCTCTTGCCTGCCTTTCCCATCAAGGTTCTACTCACTAGGAAATATGATTATATTCGCACGCTGGCCGTCCATTGGCATGATAATCATGGGACGACATTCACCACAGTTCACAGAGATAAGACGGTGGCCAATGGAAAGCAGGACCGCAGAGCCAAGGAGACTGTGTGCTAGATGTGGGCAATAATTATAACATAAACAGGTGGCTCGTGGACAAGTCTGACATGCAGGTTGGTGCCATTGCTGTCTCCGAATGTGCTGCAGATGTTACAAGAAGATGTTTCTACATCTTTCTGAGATCACTGTTCTTAACTTGCTCTCAAATTTTTCGTGCAGGTTTCTGCCAGAGGTATTTCTCTAGATATTTATGAGAGGATACTCATGTGTAAACTTCATGGTTAGTATGGACATGTTCAGGTTGTGCCTGTGAGGGTGTCCCAGTCAGACTACTTCTCATTCCACCATCTTATCAACCTGGGACAGACCCCTGTGGTGAAGAAGGCGTACGGGCGGTCTCGTTTAAATATATAGACTCTGTGATGGCAACAAGCATGTAACGAAACACACTACATATTCGCTGAGTGGAATATGGCACTGTGTCCTGAGTGCTACTTGCAGTACCATACAGAGGTCAGCTACTAGACACTGTAATGTGGGGAAATGTATATATTGAAAATATGTACAAAAAATAGAAACCTAAGTGAATTAGAAACAAAAATTTGCTAAAATAAAGAAAAGAACAGAATGTAAAGTGTTATTAGCAAAATAAGTATTTACAAAACATGAGTATGCAGAATATTACGGAGTAGCAATCATTTAGGGAAGTAAAAATTTAGAAAAATAAGTGAATAAACGAAAGCAATTAGAAGATAAGGAGATAGTATGAATGTTGAGAAATAAATAGCAGAGTAAGTGATCTTTCTGTGCAAGCATTGTACACTGATCCTGTACATATGAGTGCAATGAATGAAAAGTATTACCATATATACCTTCGTATTTGCCCCTCTCAAACACTGTAGGGCATGGTGGCACCGTGGGACAGACCCAAAAAAATCAGATGAACAAGTGAGTCACACGTACGGGGTTGTGATTCATCTCTGTGGCTGTGGCTAGTAAAGAAAATTAGGCAAGTTTAGCAGGGCAGGGGAAGTGACAGCAGGGCTGTCCCATCATGCCCGGGCAGCCCACCCTAGACATGGCCTCGTGCATTCCTCAGAGTGCCACCTTGCCACTACCCCAATAGTTACCCCTCTTCTTTACTCTGCAACGCCTCCACGTAGAGACTTAATGATGCTTGCAGTGAAGAGCCGGAGAATTGGTGAGTAATATAATGGTTTGTTGGATATGCTAGGTGGTGTAATTGCTGATATATTGTGATCTGAAAACAAGCGATTTCTGTAGACCATCTAGGCTACAACTCATGACGTGCCAGATTCAAGCAATACCAGGCATAAGGGGTTAGCTTGTACTACGTAATAAAGTTGGCGGATATGGCGGATGTGTGTTGGAGAAAGAATGACCAATAAAATTATCTGTTTATCTGTGTGCCTATCTTTCGCCAGACATCTAAATCTCGAAAGCAGTGACTATAAACAAATTGCCTTCATATCATTGTGTCCTCTGCTGCCAGGCTCCCCTGTCTCATCCTAGCACATCCCTCACTCATATTTCTCCATCTTATTATTTTCTTCCATCTCATTTTCGGTCCACCCCCAGTAACATGTAGTGTAAATTGAATGCACGTGCTCATGAGTGTGTGTGTGTGTGTGTGTGTGTGTGTGTGTGTGTGTGTGTGTGTGTGTGTGTGTGTGTGTGTGTGTGTGTGTGTGTGTGTGTGTGTGTGTGTGAGAGAGAGAGAGAGAGAGAGAGAGAGAGAGAATGACCATACTGTACACAATTATTGCTGTCGCCAGATGGTTTTATTCAGTTCTGGAGACGAATCTAGACGTGTGAGGGTTAATCCTCTTCACTGCTGCAGAGTCTTCTACGCTGGACGAAAATGTGGCAGTGGCAAGAATTAAATGGGAAAGACTTTCAGATACCTTCATTAAGGATTTTTTAATGACAATATTCCTGCTGTTTTCAAACGTTTCATTTTTTTTTTTATGTGACCGACTCTGGGCATAGGCTTCACAACCTGCTTTCAAGGCCCAGTAGTCCTCCTACATACCGCACACCTCTACATGTCACCACTTCGGCGCTAACACCCACCGTCCATACTGAATACATGCTAGGGCTGTCTCATACAGGACTGGTGCATTGGTATTAGCGGGGGTATTTTTAAGACATGTCGGCGGGTCTTCTGGTAGATCAATAAAGTCTGATTTTACGAAATTCAAATCTTTTAAACTGTTCCCTCCCCTAGCGGGATTTGAACCCGGATCCGTTAAAACTGCAGGCCAACTCTCTACCGACTGAGCCACCGCCTCCCCCAAGAGGGGTTCAGGGCAGACTATTAGAACTAGATGGGTGATATATGATATTCGTCAACCCCTTCACTAGTAGACATCCTTTCTACAGTTCAGAAAAAATCTTTGAAGACGGCAAAATTATATTAGAAAACATGTCACCGAGATGAAGGGGTTAAGGGATACTGTCTTAAGTACCAAACTAACATAGGCCTATGTTTCTCCGACACTAAATATATTTATTTCCTACCGGATATAAAGAGTATAAAATAAAAGACGTCCACATCCTGCGGAAATCAATAAAAACAGTGAAGTGTTGGTAGAAAGCATACAGCACAGGAGGTAAGGACAGTGTGAAAAATCTTTATCCCTTTACTTCGATTATGTATTTCTGTACTTCATTCTTGCTATCTCCAGGCGCTCTTATTTACCCTAGGAATGATATCGAGCCAGACACGGCCATAATTAATCCTGTCATCACATTTACATTTTATTGTTGCTATCTCCAGGTGATTTGAATTACCTGATGATGCCCTATTTTTCTTCAGTTTTAGAGGTTATATACCGCATTACCTACATTAAGTTCCCTATGATAAAGGGATCTCATAAACCGAATCTAGATGATTTGTTAGCTACAAAGATGTTTAAAAGTAACATCGAATTTAAAAGGTTAAACTAGTCTTGTTTTAATTATAGGCAATCACATTTTACTCTTATTCCTGGTATTTTACTTTTCATTATTGCCAGTCTTCTTTTACCTTTTATTGTAGGCAGTCTTATTTAGTTTTATCTATCTATCTGTCTATCTATAGCCCGACGCCCTAATCCCGCAAAGGGTGGCCGCAGACAAAACGCCTCCAAGTCACTCTGTCACCCACCATTTGACTCCCCTCCCCCCAACTCACCCCCCCCTCCCTCATATACCTCTCAACTCCATCCCTCCACCTCATCCTCGGTCTACCCCTCCCTCTCCCTCCCTCCACCCCACCTACATACACCCTCTTAGTCAGTCTTTCATTCTCCATTCTCTCCACATGTCCAAACCACCTCAGTGTATTTCTCCTAATCTTTTCAACCACATCCACATCTACCCCACAACGTTCCTTCACTTCTTCATTCGTCAACCTGTCCCTCCACGTCACTCCACATGCTCCTCTCAAGTAACTCATTTCCACTGCTCTCACTCTTGACTTGTTCCCCTCTTGCAAGGTCCACGCCTCGCTTCCATACGTCAGGGTAGGGATCACAATACCATCATGCAGTGACTTCTTAACTTCCATACTCACCTCCCTATTTCTCATCACTGCTTTCAGTGTATCAACAACCTTTCTTCCCTGCTGTACCCTTTCACGTAATTCATCCCCCAAAGTTCCATCCTTACTCATCACCCTACCCAAGTACTTGAATGCACTCACACTCTCCATAACCTCACCATCCAACCTCACTGCACACTCTGTGACTTCATTCCTCTCAAACACCATAACTTTACTTTTGTTTACATTAACTTTCAGCTTCCTCTTCCTACACACTGTCCCAAATTCATTCACCAAACCTTGCAACTCCCATTCATCTTCACTCAACAATACTGTATCATCAGCAAACAGCAACACCGGAAGCTTCCAAATTAGAAAGGCAGGAAAAGTACAAAAAACTATAATTCCTTTGTGTAACCAACCCTCATACTCAGTGTCACTTTTTGTTACGTTATCCCTTCATGCATTTTTTTTTCTGCCAGTAGCTGTGTTAGATATGAAAGAAAATAGTTAATGTTTCACATTGCATTTCGTCATATATTCTTGTGCCTCTTCACATCTTTACTTCACTGTGCAGTTTAATTTTCCTTTTGGTTTTAGTAATGATTGCAAAAAAAAATATTAGCCTACATTCCTCATCTCATTGCATTGCATCTTTTTATATACTCTAGTGTCACTCTTCATTCTCACGTCAGCAAGCAAAACTTTTCTCATATTCGTTTTAGTGTAAGTGAATAGCAAGAAAACAACTAATATGGATCTATCGTATCCCAATCAGGCATTCATGGCGTATGAGTGTAGCAGAGAGGAAGAGTTTGAATGTAATGGAGATGGGGTGTCTGAGGAATATGTATGGAGTGATGCGTAGGGATCGAGTGAGAAATGTGAAGTGCGAAGGAGAACTGGAGTTATGCGGGAGATGGCCGAACGAGTTGAACAGAAAGCGCTGCAATGGTTTTGGCATATGGAGAGAATGGATGCAGAGCGATTTGTGAAAAGATAACTGGGTCGGATGGGAGAGGTGTAAGGCTGAGTGGAAGACCACAAATAGGATGGATGGACAGTGTGAAGAGAGCGTTAGATACGAGAGGGATGTCTGTAGAGCAAAGAAGAGTGGCTGCACATGACAGGGATGACTGGAGAGAAATTGTGAATGACTTAATGGTGACGAGACCCCGAGGGGATATTCCCCCACATTTGGTCTAATCAGCTGATCAGGTCAGGTGCAGATAAGGGGATGGGTTCATTACGATGTGGCAGGGGTAAACCAGCTCTGCTGTCGGGCCCTGCAGCGGATATCGCTGATTACACTGTACAGTTGACCCTCGTGCGGTGTGGTGCGGTGAGGATCTGTCCCTTCTCCCTTTCGGGCTAAGATACGAGTAAATGTGTGTGTGTGTGTGTGTGTGTGTGTGTGTGTGTGTGTGTGTGAGTAAATTGGGAGTGTGCCGTCCTGTCTCGGCTACTTCACTTTTGGGGGGGGAAGCAGCCTAGGTATATAGATATGTAGATTCGTACTTTACATACCTCTATTTTCCGCATTTCTAGACAGTCGTTTTTTCCGCGTCGTTTCAATAACAGTGTTTAAATGGTGGTGAAACTATTGGAACATATAATTTATCTTAATAGCTCAGCATCAATAACTCACTATCAGGTTTATCATCATTTTTTCCTTAACTTACCACTATGGCTTTTGTTTTCGTTTTGGAAGAGGGTTTAAAGGGCAGGAAAGAGTTCAGTCGTATATTAACTACATTCTATTAATCAGTCCGACATTGCATCAATTAATATGTTCCCAATTAAACAAACAGTCTTCTGCCTCACTTGACAATTCTGCTTTCCTTTTCATTTCTGAGATAATGTTTGAGATGCAGGAAAATATCTTCACCTCTGATTATTTCTCTGTAATCATCTGACATTACATATTTTGATATATTCCTGCATCTCCGTAAATCCGTACCTCACTTGGCCATCCTATTTTCATTTCTGTTAGAATGCTGGAATAGCAGGAAAAATATTGCGTCGCATCTCCTCCACCAAGCAGCTACATCCCTCCGTAATTAGTGGGACAGATTCAAAACCCTGACTCGTTAACTTATGAATAACCTAAACTTGGTCTTTGTACAACCTTAACTATCTCCAAACTACTTAACCCGTCTTCTTTTATCACTCGGGAAACAAGCCCCCTCATTGGATGTTTTTTAAAAACTCTCAGCCTTGTGTGTGTGTGTGTGTGTGTGTGTGTGTGTGTGTGTGTGTGTGTGTGTGTGTGTGTGTGTGTGTGTGTGTGTGTGTGTGTGTGTGTGTGTGTGTGTGTGTGTGTGTGTGTGTGTGTGAGTTGCGCAAAGATGAATAATCATCATCATTCTCATTATCCCCGTCATTGTCATCATCGTCTTCTTCGTCATAGTCGTGATCATTCATCATCATTGTGGTCGTCGTCGTCTACGTAGTCATTATTCATACCCACAGATGGGGTGGACTGACATCCAGAAACAGGAGAGGAAAAATATGAAAATAGGGAGAACTTTCACCGAAACCACTGAAGTAGGTTAAACAGTCTTTCACACAATTTCAGACCTGAATCTGGCTCTATGTATTCGATTTATTAAGACCAGTCGTTCTACAGTATTTTCGTTCTCACACACACACACACACACACACACACACACACACACACACACACACACACACACACACACACACACACACACACACACACACACACACACACACACACAGACAAAATATGTTCCTCATTACTTTTTTTTTTATGCCGCCCCCACAAGGGACTTTACTGATCTACCAGCAGGCCCGCCGACATGTAAAAATACCCCTGCTGATACCAATATACCAGTCCTGTATGAGACAGCCCTAGCATGTATTCAATATATACGGTGGGTGCTAGAGCCGAAGTGGTGACATGTGGAGGTGTATGGTATGAAGGAGGACTACTGGGCCTTGGGAGCAGGCTGTGAAGCCTATGCCCAGAGTGAGTTACATAAAAAAAGGGGGGGGGGATAGTTAAGTATAGTGCTTGTCCCTGTGTCACTTGCTCACTCACCTGCTCATTGAGTTATTGTACTTTCTTGAATACTAGGGTGCAGGCCTTATGGGGAAGCATCAAGAAAATGAAATTTTGCACAATGGTGGACCTCCTCTTGGACCATGTTTTAGGAGGGGAAGGACCCACTAGGGCCGATCCCGTAGGGGTTGGCGATGTTCGGGTGTCCCACCCAAAACTGTAGGCACGGCCCAGGAACACGAATGTTTGCACTGTGGTAAAGCTTCACTCGCTCCAGGTTATAAACATGGTGAGACCCCTGAGGGCCGCTGCCTTAGGGGTGGCGGCCCCCAGTGGTCTTTGCCAAAGTTTTTATCCGAAGTACATGAAGTTTGCATACTGATGGATATCCACCCCGACCATGTTATCAGAGGGGTGGGACCACCGAGAGTCGTTCCACATGGGGATGAGGCAGCATCCAGTTGTCTCAGGAAAACTATTTTGCACGGCCATAGTGTGTAGCCTACAAACATGAAATTTTGCGTATTTCTAGGCCTTTACCCCTGGCCACGCTCTATGTGGGGCGGGATCCGTGATGACCACCTTCAGTGGGCGGGAGGCTGGGAACACAACACCTTAGTTTTTATCTAATAACAAGAAATTTTGCTCAATGGTATATCTTTACTAGGCCCATGCTTTAGGCGGGGTGAGACAACAGAAGGCCACCCATGGAGGGAGGGGGGGGGGGACGGACATCTGGATCCTAGCTAAGGCCTTTATGCATGATCGTGGTACGTAACCTAGGAGCACGACATTTTGCATGCTGATAGATGTTCACGCTGGCCACCTCTCACGACAAACCTGCTCCCAGGAGAGACAATGCCACAGCTTTTAAGGAGGTACACGGAATTGTGCAGAGTAGCAGATCTTCATCTGGGCCAGAGCTTATAGAGAGAGGAAACCCCATGGGTTCGCCCCTCCCCCTCCTCCTATGGGTTCGCCCCTCCGCCTCCCCCGTAATTTCTCACCCTTTGTAGTATTGCAGGGGTGTGTGCACCTATCGAAGGTGTCTTTTGTTTTGCTGAATCCCATGCATGACATAAATTTTCTTGTAATTTAGTAATGATTGTTCATTTAGGTTGTCATTAACTTTTTTTTTCCTGATTTCTCGACAACGGATATCAATCAGTGTGAAGATGGAACGAAACTTTTTAGGTCGAGAAGGTTAATAGGTGTAGTAGTAGAGTGCGTGAGAAAATGAAATGTGAAAGTTTTGGCAGAAAGTAAACTGATAGGGGATCAAATTGATTGCATGAGTTATAGACGGAGAAACATACAATAGTATTTGCTGCTTTTTTTTTCCCACCAGTTAACGCTCTGCCTGGAAGGCAAATGCGAAGTACAGTACGACTATGAAGTATATATATATATATATATATATATATATATATATATATATATATATATATATATATATATATATATATATATATTTTAACTTGACATCGTCCGCATTGACTCTATCGCATACTTTTATGCGAAGCTACAGAATGTGGTGAAAGTTTTTGGCGTATCAGATAGAGCTAGGATTCCGGTGGCTTGATGATGAGTGAATGGAAGCGTGGCCCATTGGATTGGGCAAACCTGGGCTGTCTGGACGCTTGCTACTCTCATTAACTCTCCTCCTCTTACTGACTCCCTTCAAACCTCTGTCTCTTCGCAGCACTGTTGCATCTTTATCTCTTTTCTATCGCTACTTTAATGGTCACTGCTCCTCTGAACTGTCTGCTTGCATTCCTCCACCTCGCGACGGGCGCGTAGCACCCGTCTGGCAGCAAACTCTCATCCCTTTTCTGTCCAACTCTCTAATGCAAGAGTTAACCGTTACTCCCAGTCTTTCATTTATGTAACAGGTCAGCTCTGGAACTGTCTCCCTCTGTCTGTATTTCCTGCTGCCTGTGATCTCCAGTCTTTCAAACGCGGTGTGTCCAGGCATCTCAAAATGATCGGATCTTGAATTTGGCTCTCTATTGTATTTTGTTTTTCTCTTGGAGGGAACTGTTACTGCGGGCTCATGGCCTTTGGTTCCTTCTTCCTCGCATAAAAAAAAAAAAAAAAAATCCTGCCCTAGGATAGGAAAGGAGTTCCAGATGATACTGTAATGATCTTCTTGGAACCTGGAAAACCTCATAATAAGAGTTACAGGGTCAAGATAATGATGATTTTGTGTGCTTAATAATAATAATAATAATAATAATAATAATAATAATAATAATAACAACTCTTATTAGTAGTAGTAGTATTAACAGTTGTAGTAGTAGAAATAGTAGTAGTTGTTGCTGCGGTAGTATAATAATAATAATAATTAGGAATATCAACACCAGGGCTTGTAGGAACATCTTTAATGGTGACGTTTCGCAATATCTCATTGCATCATCAGACCTAAAAGTAATAATTTATTTTAGCTATGGTAAAAATATTTATGTCTTTGATCAAACATTGCATTGAAAATAACTAAGAAATATTCTAAGGCAAATGGATATCCTACTTAAGTCATCAAAAAATAAAAACATTCATACACTAATATGCACAAACCAGTGTAGTAAAAGCAAGAACATTCAGGTAAAATTTCAAGATAAGAATACCTTCAAACCTTTAAAAACACAGCAGTTGAACAGAAGAACTACTGTCACCGATAGTGGGTTTGTAGAGGTGTGTATAAAGTGTCTCCATGATGGGAAGGTCAGAGCTGTACTGGCTTCTAGCAAGGACTGAGAAGGAGGTTCTCTTGACAGGGTGATCGTGTGTGTGTGAGTGTTGTCTGATGGCACTAAAGGGTGTTTTAGTGACTGGTTTGCCTGTTGGAGCTGATGTACCTAAGTGTTCGTGTATGCGTGTTTTTAGATGTCTCTCTGTTTTTCCGATATATGACGCCTGGCAGCTATCACACGTATATCTGTAAGCAGCAGAGGACTCTAGGTGTATGGGTACTTTATCTTTGATTCTGAAGAGAGTACCAATTGTTCTCGTACTGAAAATGACTCTGAATCTATTTGTGGAAATGTGTAGCTGAGTAGTTTGCGTAGCTTATTTCTCAAGTGAAAACTATGTTTACCTCTGTAATCGAGCTCAAAGTAAATAGAGTGTTTCGGGACAGTTTGAACTTTTTGAGCCACAGGAGTTAGTAACTTGTTAATAACTATGCCAATGTAAAGGTCAGAGAAAAATTTAGGGAACCCGTTGTTATAAAGCATATTTCTTATGTACTCTAATTCCTTATGAAGCTGAAAATAATCTGAACAAATATGGTAGGCTCGGTTAGTCAGAGTTGTTATCAAATTACGTTTATAATTTATTGGTATGAATGAGCTGAATTTCGTACATAATCCCGTGAATGTTGGTTTCCTGTAGACATTGGTAGTAAAAGTGGTGCCTGTTCTGGTGATATCTATATCTAAAAATGGAAGCTTCTTATCCTTTTCTGTCTCAGCTGTGACTTCTATGTTTGGATGTCTCGAATTAAGGTAGCTTAAAAATCGTGGTATATGATCTGGAGATTTAAAAAGTAAAAAGGTATCATCTACATACCTCCTATAAAACAATGGCTTAAAATCATCTGGGCAATATTTAATACAATGCTTCTCATGGAAGCTTAAGAAAATGTTACTTAGTGTTGGGGCAAGGGGGTTTCCCATTGCAACCCCATCAACTTGCCTGTAGGCTTGCTCACTGAATAAAAATATGCAGTCTTTTACAGCTAAATTAAGTAATTTACGCATTTGTTCACTACTAAAACCAGAAACTATGTCATTCTCCTTAAAAAGTTCACTGATGCAAATATCAATAGTCTCATTTAGCGGGATATTGGTAAATAGAGATTTAATATCAAAACTGGCCATAACACAACTGTCAATGTTTAAAGCTGTTATTTCCTTAACAAAAGAAAATGTGTCGCTGCAAGTGTACTAGTTAGTGGAAATGGGGCTCAAAACTGGTACCAAATATTTAGCGATGTTGTAATTATAGGTTCCTATGGCAGATAAAACTGGTCGTAGAGGACATCCTACCTTGTGGACTTTAGGGAGCCCGTACATTATAGGCTACCTGGCTATGAACCACTCGGTCGTAGGTGTGAGAAAACTTCGTTACTAAAAATCCCTTCCTCTACCATCTTTGTGAGTAATCTGTTGGCCTTGTCCTCTGACTTTAGTATTAATTTAAAAATGTCATCATTTACTCTAGTAAATTTGGTTGCATCTGCCATAGGAACCTATAATTACAACATCGCTAAATATTTGGTACCAGTTTAGAGCTTTGTCTGTCTGTCTGTTAACTCTTAGCGAAAACTACTGGTGCGCTTTTGCCTAAAATTACAGTGATGATGGGCTAGGACTATCTGATCACCTGATTAATTTTGGGCTAAATTGGGCCAAGGCCCAGGCTGTAGGCCAAAAAATGTAAAAAAAAAAAAAAAAAAAGTTTTGTCTCCATAATTCCATTCAAATTCATCATATCGACATGAAACCAAAATGTAAAGGTGCATCTTTCAAATCTGCATCCAATAGCATGCCTCATTACATCGGAGGGGTCACCCCCCAGTTAGCGGAAGGGGGATCGGTGTCAGGTGGGTCGGGCCTAAATTTTCAGATGGGCATTAAAATCATCAGTTTTCACATTATTATCTTTGACTAGATATCCTGTTGTGTTTAAACGTCAACACTAAAATGACTGCCGGGGGCGGGTTTGTTGTGCCTTGGGACCGCTTCTTGTTATTATTATTATTACGATCTCCCCGCCAGCGAGGTAGGAGGAGGTTACGTATTCACTCCTGTTTATTTATCTGGTTGTTTGTTTGTCCACAAGATATTGCAAAATGTTATTAATTGGTCTCCATGAAATTTGGATATATGGGTCATCGGCGAAGGAACTGATGATTAAGTTTTTGTGGTGATTTGAGTTTGAGTCCCGATTCAGGACTGCTTTTTGTCTGTATGTCTACAACATATCTCACAAAGTTATAGATACAGTTTAATATAATTTTCTGGATATGCGGGTCGTGGGCCAAGAAGGAGTTGATTAAATTTTGGTGATGATCTGGATTGTCTAGTTAGGAGAGAGGGAGAAGCCCTCGCAAGTCTCTCGTCAAGTGGCGGCATTTTCTCACATATGAGCGGCCCAGCACGGCCTTGCCCAACCCGGCACGTGACACGTGCCAAGTGCAGGAGGTCGATAATCTTCAAAAGAGTGCCACAGGCCAGATAGTTTGCCGTAAAGGCATGAAACTTGGTAGGCAGATAGCCATCAATATACTCTATAGGCTTTCTATTTTATGAAGACAGTTTAGGTGTGGCCTCCTAAGACCTCACACTGCTAGACCGCTACCTCTGTTGCCACATCGCCGCCACACACGTGCTTCTCCCCTCCCCCCCTCTCTCTCTCTCATATTAATTTTAAATTAACTACTTTTATTTTATTTTATTTATTTTTTTCTCTTTTGAATTTTGATGGGCAAGCTTCCATGGCGGGAGACTGACCGAGTATGACCCTCACACACAAGGCTATCTCTGGTGTCACTCCACTTGACAATGTCGCAAAAGCAACGCTGACAAGTCTTATGGGATTTATACTATACTATAGTTTTGTTTTTTTTATGACATCTATACAGAGTATTTAATAATCATTTGTAAGTGGTTACTAACTTAAAATAGGAGAGAGACAGAGGAAGAGAGAGGTGAGCAGGCGTAATTATACGTGTGTGGCGGCGATGATGTGGCAACAGAGCTAGTGGTGTGAGGTCTTAGGCTGCCCCACTCAAAATGCCTTCATAAAATAGAACGCCTATAGGCATCCTCGGGGTGTAAGGCGGCATTTCAATGCTTTTGGATTTAAATGGCCTTGCTCATACCTCGCCGACAAAGGCGTTTTACTGATGTAGGTGTTGGTTGAGGTATGCGCTTTTTAACTGCTTTTTACAGTTGTTGTTGTTGTTATGGGTACGGTTAATATTTTTGTCATTGTCCCACAACTGAAAATGACAATCGGGAGAATACCAGTCAGCCCAATTTCTCTCTCTCTCTCTCTCTCTCTCTCTCTCTCTCTCGTCATTCATTCTGCCTTATCTGTTTCTATTCTGTCATTTCTTTTGCACTCATCATTTTCTCATTTTTTCATACTTTTCTTTTTTTCTTTCTCACTCTTCTCTTTCTCCTTTCTCACTCTTCCTCCTCTTCCTCACTTTCTCACATGCTTCTCGTTACTACCTCTCTCCCAAACACTTTATTTATTTATTTATTTTTTCGTCGTCGCCCTACATACATTGGTGTCTGTCCCTACCCAGTCTCGACCCTCTCTACCCATTACGCTCACACCAAGAAGGTTTCCCACTGGTGATTAAAATAGTTTGACGTTAGCCAGAGTACAACAGATTAGTCATATCAAGTTTAAACTCTTCACCAATGGAGTCTCCCTTAGTATGAACAATTAAGTTCCAATTACATCCCAGTTCTGATGGGAAACAAGAAGTTGTGTCAAGGCACAGCAAACCTTTCCCAGGCAGTCATTTTAGTGCTGACGTATAAAAATAACAGGGTATCTAGTCAAAGATATCAAATAACAAATTTGGAGTTAATCAGGTGAAAATTAATGATTTTATGCCCATTTGAAATTTTAGGCCCATCCCACCTGACACTGCCCCACCCCCCGAACAGCTAACTGGGAGGTCACCCCCTGATATAATGAGGCATGTTATAGGATGAAGATTTGAAAGATGCACCTTTAAATTTTAGTTTCATGTCGATATGACGAATTTGAAAGGAGTTTGGCGGAAAAAAAAATATATATATATATATTTTTGGCCTACAGCCTGGGTCTTGGCCCAATTTGGCCCCAAATTCATTCAGATGATCAGAAGGTCATAGCCCATCATCCATGTAATTTTAGTCAAAATCGCACCAGAGGTATTCGCATAAATTTGTAAACAGACAGACAGACAAATAAACTGGCAAACCGAGTGTAAACAATACCCGACCAGAGCCCCTCCCGGGCGGGGACGGGTAATAAGTTATGAAGATAGGTTATTAATCCTTCACACCCCAGGAGGTTTCCTTGTGCCGAATAAAAGAGTCTGGTGTTAGTCAGAGGACAGAACATGAGTCATGCTCCAAGGTGCTGGTGTAGGCTAAGCCGTCTTGCTATTCCGTCCCTCATGTTGTATACTGCATCTTGTTTGGGAATACGTTAGTTCCTGTTACCACTATTCTATAGTTCTTCAGTTTTTCTGTTCCTGCTCAGTAACAACCCTCTTTCCTTCAACCCACACTACCTGCTAGTCTCATTATTACCGTTTATTATGGTAGTCATGTCCGTGTTCAGCAGCGATCCTTTTCCTCACCTACTGTTGTTCTTCCTATTACTTCACATCGCAGTATTTTTATTTCAGCATATTAACGACACCTCTTTCCTTTAAGCGTAGATATCCAACTACTGTCATTACCACCCTTTATATTACGACAGGTCTGTCCATGCTCTGCAACGATTTTCATTACCACTCTTTTATCACCGGGTACGGCCCATTTGGAGTATTCATTCATATCACTATTCCGCCGCTGTAAATGTCCAGTATTTTCAGGATTCAGCACTTCATTTTCCAGCTACTCCTCGTGTGAAATGCGTCATCAGCCATTTGTCCATTCCTCTCACCAGGGCCGTATTAGTGGTGTTTGTCCCTAACCGGATTACCGAGGTGGCAATTTCATACGGACCTCACACTTCCCCTCCCTCTCCCTTCTCCCATATCCCTCTCCCCCTACCCACCTCTTTTCCACAGCTCCATCATCTCCCTCTCGCTTCCATTCACCCTCCTCTCCTATACCCCTAGCCCCCCCCCCCCCCGCTTTCGGTGCTGGCGTTTTATCTATCTCTGGGATAGATATTTTATCTGTCTGTCATCCAGTCCATCAGAAGGGTAAGGGTCCAAGGATAGATTACTCAGTCTCGACATATAGGGCGAGGGTGACCAGCCTTGCAAATCCCCAAGCAGTTAACTCGAAACTCCCTGGGACTAGACCTTTACGGGTCCGATCCGGCTGGAAGGCCGTTAAACCACCAGATGTCACTGGGCGATATGGTTACCATACAATGTAGTAAATAGTTTCGTAGGTTATCGGAGACTGTTTGGTTTGTCACTCAGCGTAGATTCGCCTGACGGCAGCATTGGATGACAAGAATAAGCTAAAATGTCATCGTACTGAACGTGTTCATCTATCTATTGCCAGACGCCTCAATCCAGTAAAGGGTGGCCGCAAACAAATCGCCTCCATGTCGTCCTGTCCAATGCCACACCATTGCCCTACTTCCAGCTCACACACCCCTTTTTCATATACATCACCACTCCATTCCTCCATCTCATCCTCGGTCCCCCCTCCCTCTCCCCCCTTCTCCACCTCACTCACATACACTCTCCTCGTTAGTCTCTCGCCCTCCATCCTCTACATATGGCCAAACCACCTCACTGTATTTCTCCTAACGCTTTCTGTCACATCCACATCCACACCACAGCGCTCCTTTACTTCCTCATTTGTCAGTTTGTCTCTCCATATAACTCCACATGCTTCTCTCAAATGACTCATTTCCGCTGCTCTCACTCTTGCCTTATGTCCTTCCAACAAGGCCCAAGCTTCACTTCCATAGGTTAAAATTGGTATCAGAATACTGTCATGCAGTGACTTTTTTACGTGTTGATGATGACTATATTTAGGCATTTAATTCTGAAAGATTCCCATGCGTATTAAATCCTCTGGGGATATCTAGATTTAAAAATATTATTGGCTTCATCGTATCGTAAAAGTTAAAGCACAGCGTCTCGTAGTACCGTGGTTATTTACCTACTATTACGATCATAATTTTCTTACCTCGCCCTAAACTCGTCATTTACCTCGTATTACAGTCGTCATTTACCGCGTATTATAGCTGTCATTTACCTCATATAGCAGTCATCATTTACCTCCTATTATGCTCGTCATTTACCTCGTAATAAAATCGTCATTTACTACGTATTACAGTCGTCATTTACCTCGTAATAAAATCACCATTCTCCTCGTATTACAGTCGTCATTTACCTCGTATTACAGTCGTCATTGACCTCGTATTACAGTCGTCATTTACTTTGTATTATATTCGTCATTTACCTCGTATTACAGTCGTCTTTTACCTTGTATTATAGCTGTCATTTACCTCATATTATAATCGTCATTTACCTCCAATTATAGTCGCCACTTACCTCGTAATAAAGTCGTCATTTACTTCGTATTACAGTTGTCATTTACCTCAGAATTTAGTCATTTACCTCGTATTATAGTCGTCATTTACCTTGCATTACAGTCCTCACTTATATTACAGCCATCACTTACCTCATGGTATAGTCATCATTTGCCTCGTATTATAGTCGTCATTTACCTTGTATTATAGTCGTCATTTACGTCATAGTGTAGTCGTCATTTGCTTCGTATTACAGTCGTCATTTACTTTGTATCATATTCGTCATTTATCTCATACTACAGCCGTCAGTTACCTCGTATTACAGTCGTAAATTTACCTCGTATTACAGTTGTCATTATCCTTGTATTGTAGTCGATATTTACCTCGCGTTATAGTCGTCATTTACCTTGCATTACAGTCGTTATTTATCTCATATTACAATCCTAGTTACTAGTCGTCATTTTTGCCGTATTACTTTTTTTTTTTTTTTACCTTATATTACAGTCGTCATAGAATTCGTAGTACATATATTTATCTTCTTGTAACTGCGTCATCTACATTCTAATATAACACCATCTGCTTCGTAGTGCAATCACTTACTTCTCAGTACAATCCTAAGCTGTTTAATGAATCCGGCAACAACCCTTTCATGCCTTCAGTTGTTTAGTAATTTCACAAATGCGCTAGACGTTCCAAACCGAGGTAACGAACACTGGAAAGTAGAACTGTCGGTGTGAGAGGTGGAGGCGACACGGAAAATGTGATGATAATTATCCGGCAAAGGAGTGCACAGCTTCTTCACCGCTTCATTATTCTCTCTCTCTCTCTCTCTTACCCGATAGTTTATGAAGTTTATGAGAATACCCTAATATCAAAGGGAATGATGAAGACAGTGGTTAAGCTCTGCAGTTAAATCCTATCTTCTTTGTAGAATAAATCGTCCTAGAAAAAAAAAATCTTCCATATACAACATTAACATTCACGAAAGATACCTCAATGCCGACACAACGATGCCTGGAAAATGGAGCCACCACGAATAATGCAATGATCGGTTGGCATTGGAGTTAGTGCAGTTTGGCTCCTATGATTATCTCTCAGCTGATTAAAGTTATATACGTTGGTTAGAATATAATTACTAATATTGTTCCTACTACGCGATGGTTGATGGTGACAGTGCACTTGATAAAGTATGGGTAACAAACACTCTGGTGTTAGTTAGAATAACAGTTTCTCAGTGACTTTGAGAGGTACAATTGTGATAATGAAAGGATTAGTAATAATATTTTTGACTGTTGGAAACAGCTAGTGTACTTGTGAACTTAGTAAACCACAGCAATCTTCAGAGGACCGTTGCCGTAGTGGAGGGGTACATACAGTCTTCTTTTATTGTTTCAGTATGATCACGTTCAAAATATTCTTTCTGATACCTCCAGACGACGTTTTTTCGAACAGGAGGGGTATGATATATATATATATATATATATATATATATATATATATATATATATATATATATAAAACTATCTATATATCTATATATATATATATATATATATATATATATATATATATATATATATATATATACCCATCTATCTATCTATCTATCTATATATATGACTTTCATTAATCCTTCTGTACAAGGCTTCTCTCCCACGCTGAATGTGTGTGTCTGGTAGCAACAAGGATAATACGTCCTCGTTGTAAAGTGGTTAGCACTGCTCAGAATATCTGGCTTCTTCATAGCGTTAGCTTTTTTTTTTTAAATTATTATTAACTCTCATCAGATGTTTTTTATTTTTAGAAGATTCTGTGCAAAGATATATTTAACCCCACCAGGCAGACTTGTCTTTCGTAACCTGAATAAAATTGTATGAAGATGACACATAAAGGAAACACTTGCACACTTAAGAGAATGATTTTATCCCACGGACATTATGAAGCGCTGTTTTGTGTGAATCTTATTGTCTGGAAATTGGAGCCGAGAACTACCAAGCCTTGAGTGACACGCTAATGAATATCATCAGTGTTTATACTTATCCTTTCATAATACTTGTCTGTTCGTGTTTACGGATATCTTCCACGGCTTGTAAGCGGGAGAGTTAAGATGACGAAGACGACGACTTCTACGATGATAGTATAAATGAAAGTCTTGGCCAAGTGGTAAGGTGATGGTGATGACCATGACGGTGACAGCTTAAATGAAATGCACAAACATTATGGCACTGCGACGGTATGTGAAAGAAAATAATGGAGCTGAAGGAACGTGGAGGTCAGAAAATCCAGTATGTTAAGAGGTAAGAGAGAGATTGTGCTCATAATTATGATGTCCTTTTATTTTGGTGGCAAGAACCAAGATTATTCTTAATAACCCTTTCATTGGAGGTTAACTAATCTCAGTCGATTATACTAAGCTGAGAGTGAGCATATGTGCTTAAGAGTGTTAATAATGTCACCAACAACTCACTTATTGGCCTGACGACTCTAATATTAATTCCCAGCCACTGTCATACGATTATATTATTCATCTGAGAAGTAGAATGGGAATGTTGCAGTATTAATACTGCAACCATTATCCCTCCCATGGCTGTGCTAATTCTGGTATTCTATTCCAGCTAGCACCAAACGATGTTATTCAGTTGAAGGTGAGTCATAGAACGCTGAGAATGTTAACCTACATGAGTGTTCGATATATTCTTAAAGAGAATAACCTGATGGAAATACCAAAGTACATCAGCAGCAACAAACTGATTGATCTAGTTCTTTCTGTTGTGATGTTTGTTTCTTTCTCTTGTGACACAACATACACACAATACTTTTTAACTCCTTCAGACAGGTGACTTCTTTTATCGATTTATTATTCCTACCTCCACGGGATTTTATTCACCTTTGGTGACAACCTTCTGGAGAGAGAGAGAGAGAGAGAGAGAGAGAGAGAGAGAGAGAGAGAGAGAGAGAGAGAGTAAACTGAAGCAATGTCTAACCTCATCAGTTCAAAAATCATTTATCCATCATCCAATCCTACATTGCCCCATGAGGAGCGTAGGAGCCCGGGGCTAGGCAGTTGGTCCCGACATTTAAGACAAGAGTGACCAGCGTCACTCATCCCTGAGTGCCATTACATGAGCAATCAACCCCAACCATCCCTTGGATATAAACCTTCACCGGCTCAATCCGATTGGAGCGCAATAATTACCCACAAAACCACCAGGCGCCAAAATTTGGTTATATGGTTCTTTTAAGCCAAATAAAATTGCCAGGATTGCAAAAGCATATAAATAAGTAAACTAATACAGTAAATAAATAAAATGGAATTGTATCATCGTATTCAAATGATTAACTCATAGAATATTGGATTTTTTCAGTTAAAAAATTCCTAGGTATTAACCGGAACAAAATATTCAAGAGCGCTCAGGGCGACGACAGGAATAACTTTTTTTTTTTTTTTTTTTTTTTACCTCACTGTCAGGTCTTAAAAGGCAAGCAAATTTGCTAGGTGTTCTCTGCAGTAGAGTACAGTACGAGCTTCCATGTCAAGAAATTAGCGCATCCAACTTGTTCTTCGTTAAGCAAGCAAGATTAAGGGCACCTTTGATAGCTGCACCCACCTCAGATGAATCCACTACACTAGCACATCCCAGAAGGTGTCCACTGTATGTTAACTCACCTCTCAGACACAGCGAACATGAGCAAGATGCACATGACACATACAAGTTCATGAAACTCTACAGTTGCAGTTTTGTCGGATTTTATCGTCCATTAAAGTACAGTGACTCAGTGATGTGAAACAGCTAACCACACACACACACACACACACACACACACACACACACACTGAATTTGGTCGCTCTAGTCTGTTCGGCTACAAACGATGAATGCCATTCCCATTTTACCCACTTCGAGGTGAAGGAGCTCATGGCTAATCATCCAAGTTCAGTGTATCTAAATGTAGATAATCAGTCTACTACCATTAATGAATACTTAACCGGAAAAAAAGAACCAATCCTCTGTAAAGAGTTGAGTTAGTGCAAGTCCTCCATGACGGGAGTTATAACCACTGGACCACATTGAGTAAGAACTAAAATTTATCTTCATTTTCTTTTATCCTGAAACAAGCTAAATAACAATTACATCACACGAAAGAATTATGATGGTAATCATTTCATCCCGCTGAGGTAATTTTAAAGTGATTCTTAACTCCAAACGCTTTTTTGACAACGGAGGACAGACTTCTAGAAGTGACGGGACTAATGAATACTGTATCGAACTCTTTCAGTTCATAAAGTCTCCTCGTCTCAATAAATATTTTCTCGTGGTAGCAGTATTAGAGTATACAATACATCATCGTAGTGAAGGTGTTAAGGCGACACAATAAATTAAACAGCCTATCTGCCAAATGTATAAAGTATGCATAAAATCCAATGTCAAAATCTAAGTTACACAATTGTTAATCATATATCTTTGCATTTATAAAGTGTCGTATGGTCTTTGATATCTTGTGCAAGGAGTCCATTATTCACATTAATTCAGCGTTGCAGAACAGTACTTACAGGATCCCACCGGGTTTATAATATGAACCAGAGGTCCGACGCTGCACTTTTCGTTGTTTTATTGGACCGTATTTTTTGCAGGCTTCACAGATTTCGTTTCCCCTTTTCCTCAGTGATGTTTTTTATCCATTGCACCGGAAGTATTCTCATTGACATTACTGATACAAAGTGCGTCAGTATTAAGCAGATATAAACAACGCAAAACGAAATATAGGTGAGGAATGGAATATATATTGCAAAGAAACAGCTACTGCGACATCTAGGCCAATGAGAAAAGGCTATGATTCATAGGGCAGTATTCTAGGAAGCATTGGAGGCTTCCTAACACTTTTCCCAGAGCTATGTATTTAGCATATTATATATACTTTTGTGTCCTCTTATTTTTTTATATCATTTTTTATATCACAGTTGCCAGCAATAAGATGCATAACAATGTTTAGATAAATAGGAAGAATAAGTCAATAAAGTGTTAATGTTACGAAATATCCGACGTCACTTACAATACGGCGTACAAGCATAACTTGCCTGAAGCAACTGGTCGCGTTGCAGATGTCATTGCAGAGGGATTTACCCCCTTTAAAATCGATGGCACAATAAAAGTGTGAGAGTAATAAGGGAGTGTTTTATCGGAGATATGAACGGGAATGTGGGGAATATGAAGGTAGATGGAATAGTTGGTAATTGGAGTTTGCCTGCAGAAGTGGACGAGAATGGCAGTGCTCTAGTGGACATTTGTGCGGGGAGGGGGTTGGTGATAGCCAGTACTCTCTTTAGGCACAAAATGATCCCTAGGTATACGTGGCGAGTGGTGAGGAGGGTGGGTGGTGAACTGAATAAACGGAAGGCAATGACTGATTATGTGTGTGTGTGTGAATGAGAGAATGGTAAGGTATGTAATGGATGCAGGAGCATACAGATGATGGGGGAGTGGACTTCCTGACCACGAACTGGTGGTGATGAAAGTCAAGGTACAAATGTAATGAATGGACACAGAAGGGGAAGGGCAGCAGGATGTAGTCCACACAAGGAGGGTAAAAAGGTTGCAAGAGGATGGAAAAAAGGCAGAATATAAAAGAGAAGTGGATGAGCGATTGGGTATGTATGATTTGGAGCTGATGGGGGAGGTGGAAGGTTTGTGCAAGATATTCACAGACGAAATCTGTGCAGCATGTGAGGTGGTGGGTGAGCTCAAGAGAAAAAGAAAGGTGGTGCAAGGAACAGCGTGGTGGAATGAAGAGGTGAGACAATCTGGGGCGCAGAGGAAGAAATCATAATGTGAGTGGATGGGAAGCAGAGGCGTGGAGGAGTTTGAGAGCTGGCAGAGTTATATGTAGTGAGGAGAGAGAGGTGAAAAGATTAGTAAGAGAAAATAAGAAGAGAGAGGATGGGGAATTTGAAAGGAATCTGAGTGTAAAGTGGAGGGAATGTAAGAAAATGCTCTGAAAGTACGTAGAGTTAGACAGGGTGATAAAGGAGTTAGTAGGGGTGTGAAAGATAAAAATGTTAGATTGACAGTGGAGAAGAGAGAAAAGTGAGCAGATGGAGAGAGCACTTTAAGGAACTGTTAAACACGGAGAATGATTGTAATGCGAATATGAGTGGCTGGGGAATGGCCGGGAGAAGGAGGAAGATGAGAAGGGAGGAAGAGATCAGTACGATAGAAGTGGGGGAAGCAATGAAGAATGTGAGAATGGAGAAAGCCCCAGGAATTGATGGAGCTTATGGTGAAATGCTGAAACATGGGGGAAATATCTATCTATCTATCTATATACCTAGGCTGCTTCCCCCAAGGAAAGGGAGGTAGCCGAGACAGGACGACTCACTCTCCATTTACTCATCCATTCAAACACATTCATTCGCATCTTAGCCCCAAAGGGGAGAACGGACAGATCCTCACCGCATCACACCGCACAAGGGTCAACTGCGCAATGCAATCAGTGACATCCGCAGCAGGGCCCGACAGCAGAACTGGTTTACCCCTGCCACATCATAACAGACCCATCCCCTTACCCGCACCTGACCTGACTAGCTGATCAGACCAAATGCGGAAGAATATCCCCTCAGGGCTGCGTCATCACTTATTCATTCACAATTTCTCTCCATTTATTTCTGTCACGCACAGCCACTCTTCCTTGCTCAACAGACATCCCTCTCGCATCCAGCGCTCTCTTCACACTGTCCATCCTTCCTATTCGTGGTCTCCCTCTTAGCCTTACACCTCTCACATCAGATCTAGTTATCTTTTTCACCAATCGTTCATTATCCATTCTCTCCATATGCCCAAACCATTGCAACACCCTCTGCTCAATTCTACCAGCCATCTCCCGAACAACTCCAGTTCTCCTTCGCACTTCATCATTTCGCACTCGATCCATACGCGTCACTCCACACATACTCCTCAGACATCTCATCTCCATTACATTCAAACTTTTCCTCTCTGCTACACCCACATTCCATGTTTCAGCCCCATATAATGCAGCCGGTACCACAACACCCTCATACAGCCTTCTCTTTACATCCATTCTAAGCGAACGACATTTAAACACTTTTTTCATTCCTCCCAGCACCTTTCCTACTTCATTTATTCTAAACTTCACTTCTGCATCTATTCTTCCATCCACAGCAACATGTGACCCTAGATATTTAAAACAATCTACCTCCTCAAGCAACTCACCATTCAAAACTATATTCATCCCCCTACCATCTATCAACCTCGTACACTTCATCACTTTACTCTTATTCTCATTTACTTTCAATTTCCTCCTTTCACACACCCTTCCAAACTCCTCTACCAACTGTCTCAATCTCTCCTTTGAATCAATCACCAGTGCAGTATCATCTGCAAACAGCAGCTGCTTCAGATTCCACTCTCCTCCATCAACATTTACCAGACTCAGACCACCTAAAACTCTTGCATTCACCTCCCTTACAACACCATCCATGTAAATATTAAACAACCAAGGCGACATCACACATCCCTGTCGCAGCCCCACTCTCACGGGAAACCAATCACTCACAGCATTTCCCACTCTTACACACGCTCTCCTATTTACATAAAAACTTTTCACCCCTTTTAGTAACCTACCATCAAGTCCATACAATCTTAAAACAGTCCACAAAGCCTCCCTATCAATTCTATCATACGCTTTCTCTAAATCCATAAATGCCCAAAACACATCCTTGCCTTTAGCTAAATACTTTTCACACACTTGTCTCACAGCAAACACCTGATCAACGCATCCCCTCCCTCTCCTAAAGCCACACTGCTCATCACTAATCACTCCCTCTGTACCCTCTCTAACTCTCATAATTAACACTCTACCATACACTTTACCTACAACACTCAACAGACTTATACCCCTAAAGCTAGTACATTCATACTTATCACCCTTTCCTTTATACAACGGGACCACACAAGCACTTGCCCAGTCAATTGGCACCATACCTTTCTCAAAGCACACATTCAACAATCTTACTAACCAGTCAACAATAGTCACTCCACCACCCTTCAGGCATTCCACAGCACACCCATCCATACCTGCAGCTTTCCCTGTTTTCATATCCTTTACTGCCTTCTCCACTTCTTTCTTCGTGATCAAAGAATCATTCAACTCTCCCAACACATTTATTCCTTGCATAAATAATGAAGATGTGCAGATTGGCCTAAAGGAAGGTCGAGTCCCTGAGGATTAGAAGTTAGGTATAATTATTTCCCTGCACAAAGGAAAAAGAGAAAATTAAGTGTGTTATAATCATACCGGCATTTGTCTTCTTATTATACTAGAAAAAGTACATGGTAGGATGCTTATTGACAGAGTAGGGGAAATGACAGAGGAATTAGCTTGAGAAAAACAGGGAGGTTTTGGGAAGAGAAGAGGTTGTGAATATGAGAAATTCATCCTTAGGTCTATAATGGAAAAGTTTCTAATGAAGGGGAAGAAGTTGTATGCGGCCTTCATGGATTTAGAGAAAGCATGTGACAGGGTGGATAGACAAGGAATGTGGAAAATATTAAAAACATATGGAGTAAATGGGAAGCTGTTGAATGCCGGGAAGAGTATGTATGAGGATGCAATGGCTGCAGTGCGTGTAGATGGTGAACTGAGTGAATTTTTCGATCTGAATGTTTCATTGAAAAAAGGATGAGTCATGTCTCCATGGTTGTTCACTCTGTACATGGATGGGGTTATAAAAGAGATACAAAGGTAGTGCAGTGCATGTTGGAGCGACCCTAATGACGCAGTGCTGCGTTTCGAAACTTCCTGTGCTATTGTTTACAGATGATACTGTACAGTAAAGTTGAGACGACGGGAGTAGACTGTAGCACCAGTCGAACAGGGCAGTACTCCCGAGGTTGATGGCAAGCTGGTGATAGGGAGAGCTGGAGCTCCCGTTTCACCAGCCCTCAGGACTTGATCCTGACCATCTCCCTTTTCTGAACATTTTCAGTGCATTCATTTACACAGAAGAGTAGGCCAGCATGCTCTCATAATACCTCTACCTTCAACTGTCTACACCACACTACATGCGCATAACATATCACACTTTCTATTCACATCTTTAGTAATGGCCGCTGCAATCTTACAATCAAATGAGGTGGTACCTTGGATTGCCACCACCGGCAGGGTAGGGCTGGAGGCACAGGGTCATCCCGGTCGCCATCAAGCGACCGTGCCGGCAGCGACTGTTGCTATTTCCGGGAATGCTCATCGGCAAAGAGGTGACGGTGCGGCCTTATTCTTTACCAACATCCGCAGCCTTACCACAAATTTAAACTCAGTTCATTTTTTTCCTTCAGTCCATATCCCCTTTGGCCCTTTTCTTCACAGAACCACAAATCTCACCCTCTACCGATATATCTCCATTTTGTTTTCCCGGTTACCATCTCCTTACAAACTTTCGAAACAAGGGCGGCACCTGTTGTTATATCAAATCCCAATATGCAGTTGATACTATCTTAAACTTCACTTCATCCAGTTTTGATTACTCATTATATAAATTAAATTGCCAAAACATTACCAAATATATCTGTGTAGTTTATCGTTCCCCCAGTGCTTCTTCGGAACACAGTGTATTTGATTCCATATCCACTCAGTTGAGTAACCTTGACCTTGCCCTTGGCAATAAAATTACCATTTTGGGTGATTTTAACATACACAATGTTGAATGGTTATTGCATTCTGCCCGGACTGACGACGCTGGTCTAGAATGCGAGCTGTTTGCGGAATCGTTTAATCTCACCCAGTTGGTAAAGCAACCAACCAGAATACCTGATAATCCTGACCATAATGCCCATCTCTTGGATTTATTCTTGACAAATAATCCAGATCAATACAGGATAGAGGTACTGTCACCACTTGGATCCTCTGACCACAATCTCATCAAAGCCTCATTAGTTAACCCTCCTACACCTCCCCATTCCGAACCCGTCAGGGTGACCCGATGGCACTTTGACAGGGCAGACTGGGATGGATTTAGAAATTATCTTGCTGATGTTCCATGGCAGTCTTTTTTCTCTAGTGATCCCAATTCTACCCAGTCCCACATTTGCGACTTAATACTAGCTGGTATGGATTTATACCAAGTCAACAATTCACTAAAAGATCAAACTCTCCAAAATGGTTTGATGGCAATTGTGCCAGAGCAACAGCCCAAAAGTCATTAGCATATAACTCTTACTTAAAATCAAAAACATCTGAATCACTTTCCCAATTTAAAATTGCTAGAAATCATGCAAAAGCTGTATTAAATCTATCTAAATCAAACTTTCTTCAAAAGCAAGCATCAAAACTACTTAACAACCCTAATGACAATAGAATATTCTGGTCAACTCTTAATTCTTTCAATAATAACTTTAACAAGTCATCTTCCATTCCCCCACTAAAATCTTCAGATGGCAATATTACAAATGACCCACGTGGGAAAGCAGATATCTTTGCTAGTACCTTTGCAAGAAACTCTACCATAGATGATACCAGCCAGAATGTCTCAGTACTGGAACTTGATTCTCCCGAAATTGCCCCACGTAAAATACAGACAAGATTCGTAAAATCCATCCTAGACAATTTACCTACCAACAAAGCTCCAGGCCCAGATGGAATTCCGCCAATTGTTTTAAAAAAATGTTCCCCTGAACTTGCCTCTGTCCTAGCTAAATTATTCAGACTATGCATACGTACTTCTTTATTCCCAAATTCATGGAAAAAAGCCAATATCCACCCAGTTCCGAAGAAAGGAAATTCGTCGACCCCTTCAATTACAGACCAATATCTGTCACATCTTCTCTTGGTGTGGTATTTGAAACTTTAATTAATAAGCATATTGTTAAACATCTTGAATCCAACAACTTAATTAGTGATAGACAATACGGTTTTCGCCACGAAAGATCCGCCATTGACATACTCAATCTCTTAACTCATACCATCCATCAATCAATTGATCTTTTTGGAGAAACTCATGCAGTAGCTCTTGATATCTCTAAAGCTTTCGACAGAGTATGGCACCGTTCCCTGCTGTCCAAACTCCCTTGCTATGGACTAACGTCTTTTGTTCCTTTGATTTCTTCTTATCTTAGTGACAGGAAACTAAGAGTAAAGGTAGATGATGTGTATTCGAATTTCCACTCAATTAACGCCGGCGTGCCGCAGGGATCAGTTCTGGCGCCAACCCTGTTTCTGGTTCATATTAATGATCTCTTATCTGTCACTCACAATCCCATTCACTCATATGCAGATGACTCAACACTACATAGTTCATTCACACTCAGACATCCATTCACAAAGTCTAATATCTCTACCTCACAACTCAGTACAGCCATCTCCATAAATCAAGATCTATCTACAATCAGTGAATGGGGACAAAACAACCTTGTCTCTTTTAATGCTAGTAAAACTAAATATATACAGTTTGCTAATAGACGGATATTACCAGATTCGTACATTACCTTCGGTGCTACTAATATTCCCATCTCCAAAAATAATGAAATTCTTGGTGTCTCACTTAACAGTGCCCTCAGCTGGACCTCTCATGTCAGATCACTTGCTAAAACCGCCTCAAAGAAACTTGGATTATTGTACAGAGTCCGTAACTTCTTCGCCGATGAGCAGTTAGCTATAATTTATGAGTCATGTGCGTTCTCAGCTTGAATATTGCTCACCCTTGAGGAATGGTTGTGGAGAGGTTGCATTAAGACAACTAGACTAAATTCAGAATAAAGCTGTTAGAATCATTAACAACCCTGCCATTACATATAAACTACCTCCCCTGCAAGTAAGAAGGAATGTTGCCTCCCTTGCATTATTTTACAGATATTTTTTTGGCAAATGCTCAGACGAAGTTGCGTCCATGGTGCCACCTCTCTATGCCTTCCCTCGTGCTACACGGGCGTCTGGTAGCGCTCATGACTGGAATGTCACTCAGCCATATTGCAGAACTTCTGCCTATCAGAATTCTTTCATTCCCTGAACTGCATCTCTCTGGAACTCGCTTCCCCAGAGTTGTTTTCCTCCAAATTTCAACCTACAACTGTTCAAGTCTAACTGCTACAGATATTTTATGAACAGAGGACACCAGTAAGCTGGTGTATGGATTATTTTTTTTTTCCCCATTTGTTTTTCCTTCCTCCGTTCTGTTATTTAAAAAAAAAAAAAAATGCAAGGCTTGGTGAATGAGTTCGGGAGAGTGTGTAAGAAGCGGAATGTACAGGTGAATGTAGGGAAGAGTAAAGTTATGGTCTTCGAGAGAAATAAATCGCTGAATGTACAGTATGATTGGATGATGAAAAAATGGAAAACGTGAGTGCATTTTAATACTTGGGTAGTGTGATGAGTAGGGATGAAAGTTTCGAGGATGAAAGGTTGCTGTTTCTTTGAAAGCAGTGATAAGAAATAGGGAAGTTAGCAGGGAAGTATAAAAAAATCGATGCATGATAGTATTGTGATACGAACTCTGACGTATGGAAGCAAAGCTTGGGCCTTGTTGGAAGAACACAAGTCAAGAGTGGGAGTAGTGGAAATGAGTTACTTGAGAGGAGCATGTGGAATTACACGGAGAGACAGACTGACATATGAGGAAGTGAAGAAGCGTTGTGGTGTGGATGTGAATATGATAGAAAGCGTTAGGAAAAATACAGGGGTGGTTTGGCCATGTGGAGAGGATGGAGAGCGAGAGACTGACAAGGAGAATGTATGTGAGTGAGGTGGAGGGGGGGAGAGGGAGGGGGAGGCCAGGGATTAGATGGAGGGATGGAGTGGAGAGGTATATGAGAGAGGAGGATCTGAGCTAGGGGGAGGGAAATGAAATGGCGGGGGACAGAGACATGGAAGTGATTTGTTTGTGGTCACCCCTTACGGGATGAAGGTATCTGGCAATAGATAGATAGACAGAAAACTGATGACGTATTTTCTGAATTATTTTTTCCCCGCCGTATGATTTGAGTCATCCTGGGCATGAACATCTTGTTGTGAGGACGATAATTACCTTGTATGTAAGAAAATGAGGTAAAAATATGTCACCTTATTTAAGGGACTAACCCTTTGGCTTGGGGAAGTTTATCATCAATATAGTCCGTCACAGCATGCGATAAAACATAGGTTTTTATTTTAAATATCGGCCAGAATCTTATTCCTTATACTAATAATAATTCTCATTTCAAATAGGAGGTTTCGCTTCATCAGAAAAGAATCGTTTGACGTTAGCCGAAGCAAATTGCAAAGTACTTATTTCGCAGGTAAGTGTTTATTAACATCACATTGTTTGCAAATGTTAAAAAAAAAAAAAAAAAAAAAAAAAACTAAGGAGCTAACGATGTTACGACAATGCTTGATGCACTGTGTGGCCGGACATTGTATCCGGCTCAGAGCAGATGAACGCCCCTGCCTGGATAGTCCCAGGTCACCCTCGGGCAAGGTGTATCACAGATAGCCGCGAAAGAAGGTAACAGATGGATTGTTACATCGTTCCTGTAGGTGATACCATGGGAGTGATGTGGATCCAAGTCCTGGTACAGTCGCCCCAAGAAGTGATAGAGTTTCGGATTGCTTCGGTCACTCTGAAATGCCATGTGTTCAATGAAAGCTTAATGAATATAAGTTTTAAAATTCTGTACCTTCATCACGGCATATAAAATAAAATACATAGTATAGCACGTTAAGAATTATATAAAATGAATAGCATGAGGCAATGTTACATTAGAAGTTAATATTGTAAGATACGTTTTCCCGATCTGAATGTGTTATGTACTACTCTGTGCGCAGCGCACAAAATAACCCGCAGTTTCTTATGTACTGTAATAAAAGGCGTCTCGTGGACAAGGGGCGAATGCGCCATTTTTTTTCTTTTTTGTTATGAGCGTTTAAAGTTCAGGAATAGGTGGCAGACATAGAATATTATAGAATTGCATGTTATTATATATCATTAGAATCCTCTGGAAGAGGCAAATTTATACTGCAGGAAAAAATGAAAACACACACACACACACGCGCACACACACACACACAGTAAAACACGCGATGGTGTTTTTTCAGCATATAGTAATTATTGTTCAATCAACTTGAAATTCATTCCTGTATTAGATGTAAATGAAACTAAGATACTGTGAAATTTTCAGCCAAAAATTCCCATAATAAATATTTTTCCTATAATTATTAATTAAATATTTTCATCTCCTTATCGGCAACAGGTTGTTTTATTGTGTGTATGATAACCATTATATTGTTAATGACTGACACAATGAAGTTATAATACTCACCAACTATTTACAACTCCAACCGCACACCAAGATGAAGAGGGGGGGGGCCTAATGGTTAGTAGTTAATGACGTCATTGGAGTGTAAACAAAGCCAGGCTTCACTCACGTGCTTGGCGGGATGACTAGCGGGGGTGCTAGCGCGCGTCTGATTGGCTGAGAGGCAGCCCTTTAACTCTGACAGAGGGAGCCGCTCGCCCATTGGCTGGGCGCGTGCCGACATTCGCCCCTACAGCTCTGAAATCACAGACCCTCCCCTCCCTCCTCCTCCTCCCCTCCACGTGTGCAAAACAAGGGAGATTGAACCTAGAATTCTGAACCCACATGGGTCGGAATCGGAAAACGCTCTTCACCACGAGATTTTCAGTGCTTCCATCTATCCTAAAACATGCATAACTCATTTTTGATGGGGGTGACGCATTCGCCCCTTGTCCACTAGACTCCTCGTATACTCTTTCCAGGATTTCAAAAACATATGGTCTAGTTTCGAAGACCATTTAAAGAAAGTTCTTGTAACCACAATGCATTAGCTGATTTCCAAATGCTATGGTGATGATACTGCAACAATAAGGTTGCCACAACAATGATATTATTCTTAGTAAGGATACCCTACACGAGGTTACAGCTATATCGTTCTGCCTTTTATTTCCTGTCATCCTCTCATTAATAATAATTGTAAATAGCTACTTGATTCCCTATTGATGCAAAATTATTTTCACTTGTAACGAGATATGACATTTTTCCCTTTTCTCTTGCACTGGCAATAAAGAGGACCAAAACATGAACTTACAAGCTCCTGCAATGCAAAACTACATAATTTTTGTTCTATCTCTGAATGTTATATCTTTCTTTTTAAATACAGTAAACCGCTATGTCCTGCTTAATTGAAAATGATAATTTGGAAGTTTTGAAGTCTGTGATACGTTTATTAATTTCTGCGCTTTATTATTCTGCCAATCGTTTATGCACTGAGGATACATGGCTTGGACACAAGTTTGGCATTCTCCAAAGAGTTCCAACTCACGGCAAATTTTCGAGGTTCTTTCTACTTCATCCGCTGATAGTCCTCTAGTTTGTACTACAGTAAGTCCTCCAGAGACTTTTCTTAATAGCCCTCTAGCTTGTACTACAGTAAGTCTTCCAGAGACTTTTCTTAATGGAAAACTGGCCCAATGCAGCGTAATAACCGCATATGAATGAGTAAAACTTGTCTCCCTTCGTGCTCGTTGATCCAGCCTTTAAAATAGCGTACTACTAACTTAACGCCGCTTTCCCGCTGTCTGTCGTCGTCGATGGAGATAAGAGAAACGGAAATAAATGACTTTAATTTATTCATTAGTGTTCTAACGGAAATTATTAATACTAACAACAGATTATAATCGTTTATTGAAGTCTTTTTTGTTTTCTGCCTTACGCTTCAAAAAATTATTACATGAAACTATACTGGATTTTGACTCCGCAAATTATTCGTGACTGTCCCTGAGCAATAGTTCTGGCATTTCGATTAGTTCCATTTAGGATTTCCTATTGTAACTGACGAATTGTTTCCTACAATTTTGAAATATACCGGTACTTTGGTGTTTATATATTGTTTATGTTATAATTTCACATAATAGGCTTCACGTTGTAAAGCTATAAGGGAGAGTATGTGCATAATCGCTGACTGAAATCTTTTGAATACTCTACCGTCACTTCCCGGTGCGACTGTACCTGGCCCTGCGCAACACTATCAGGTGGGGTACTCAGCCACATTCATTAAGTACGGTGGTCAAAGTCAGGGCTGAGACTACTTCTTATACCTGCCTACTATACATAGTTTATATTATTGGGGGCTATACCTCCTCAGTTATCGCTGCGCCTCGCCATTTGGAGACACTGCTTCGACCCTGACAAGGCGTTGTCTGCCGCAGGAAGGCGGCTGAGTGCCTGTGGTCACTAGGTCAGCTCGGCCAGACTGAGCGGAGTGGAGCAATAGTAATAACAACAGCAGCAGCAACAACAACAATAATAACAACAGCAACAACAACAATAACAACAGCAACAACAACAACAACAACAACAACAGCAGCAGCAACAAAACAACAACAACAACAACAACAACAGCAGCAATAACAGTGACTGAAATTAGAGGGATTATGTATTTTAAATTAAGCGTGTGTGTTTTTTCTAATTTTGTGTGTGTGTGTGTGTGTGTGTGTGTGTGTGTGTGTGTGTGTTGAGTGAGTGCGTGCGTGTGAGCATGCAAAAGATGATTTATGGGAGTGAGGGGGTCAGGCGGTATTGCTGGCCTGAGAGAGGTATTGTAGGCTGTCGATGCTGCACTCAAATTTAGTGGATCATACAAGTATTGATGGCTGGGACTTCTGTTGAACGTTGCCTGCTACTTCTGAGAGAGAGAGAGAGAGAGAGAGAGAGAGAGAGAGTCCGTCATCCCATTCTCGGAAGAAAAGGAGTACAAAGGAAAGCAAACAACATACCTTATGATCCTTTCGGAGTTGTTTGTTAAAAAGCAGAGTATGTTTATGGTATGTAATTCTATGAGCTGATGATGAGGATAGTATAGCAAGATGGCCTCCCCCGCCCACCGAACCTTCCAGACGAAACGTCAGGAAAATAAAGAACGACCGCCATGCAACACAGGGAAATTAGAATGGAAATTTCAGAGACAAGTCTGAAGGAAAATATATATATATATATATATATATATATATATATATATATATATATATATATATATATATATATATATTTCCTACACTCGCTTAAAAACTGGAAAACGGCTGCTGAATTCGTCACGACCTGGGAGAGAGGAAGTCCGCCAATCTTATTAAATATTCAGCCACGAACACGTTTAACTGATGATTCAGGGCTACTTGAGGAACGTTTTCATAACTGAACAGTGGAGATGTTCGGTGGTATAGATGGCACCGTGTGAAGGCACCACTTTCCTGCAGCCTAATGCTAGTAGTATGTCTCTTCATACGTATGTATGACTTGGCACCTTGTCGGTTCTGTCGATGACAAAGACACTGATTAACACAAACATAGCAATACAACACTCGAACTTCCACATACACCACTCTTACTACAGGCACACGTCCCCCATTGATGTTTCACCAATATAGGGAAGGGATTATCCTGGCTATCACTGCCCTTTCGAGAAGTTCTGGTCCTGCTGTGATTATATTATGGACTGGCTCTGACGCACGTCATTTACTGATGACTGAATGACAGATGAATGAGTGAGACTTTGGTCTACCTAAGTTTTTCACCTTTCTCTATCAGGTCGTTGATATTGCGTTTCCCTTTACTGTCTGAAGACGGGTATATTCAGTATTTCTTACCCTTTGATAAGAGCATCCACCTGGTAGTCTAGGGGGTTTAAAACTTTCCAGTCAGACGTGGCTCATAACGGTATATTTCCAAGGGCATCATAGGTTGAAATATATTGCTGATGTCATGTAGCTCTGAGGACAGGGACTGACAGCGCGCCTCAAATATTTGGACTGAGTCACCAAACCTTTGACCTTTATCCTTCTGATGCAGCAATAAATGATTGGTTTATGGATGGATGGAATATATATGGCTACTAATAGTCCATAACACCCAAATACTCCACAACTCCACGTAAGTTAACCATACTGTATTATACTACAAACATGTTTTAAAGCTGAACAGTATCATCCTATGGCAATCTCAGTTAAATACCTAACTACTTTCTTGGCAGTCTTTAAACAAATTCATTTTTTGTGAACTATGAATAGGCAGGTTTCATTATGTGTCTGTTGCAAGAATGGAATAAATCAGATGTAAGGCTAGCGACTTTATGCAGCTTATAAGGAACACTCACATTGTGATGGGAGCAATGAAGGCTGTCTTTGACTCTTCCAAGTAGAAAAGTCTGTATGATAAACAACGAAAGGTGTGTAATTGTAGGCTGTAAGAATATAATTCACTGTCTTACGAGAAGAGGTTAACACTCCACAGTACAGGGTTGCTGCATGTTAGTCCTGTAGGAAAGGTACATAGCTTACCGCCTATCGACTGTCGGAACATAGTCGCCAAGCTCATTGGTCCCAACTTTAGGATTCCTTTTTTATTTAACATTTGAAAACTACTCAAGCCGTTAACTGTGCGTGACACTGCGCTCGAAAGTGTAGAGGATTAATGAGCTGAACTTCCTGATACTAAAATTAAGGTATTATTGTCCCCAGGTTATCTTGATTACAGTTATCCTTTTGTCCCAGTTATCTGATACAGTACCTCACAGACAGAAATATAAAAATAAAGAAAGATAATGTATATTCCAGTTTGCACTCAGTTATTGCCGGTGTGCCACAAGGATCAATCCTTGCTTGAATCTGGTTTCTCATTCATATTAGTGGTCTCGTGTCTGTCACCCATAATCCCATTCACTCGTATGCAGATGATTTAACGCTTCACATTTCCTTTCCACTTAACCACCCATTAGCAAATTCTGATATCTTTACTCCCAGCTCAGCACAGCCATCTCCATAAATCAAGACTTATCTAAAATCACTGAATGAGGACAAAATAACATTGCCTCATGTAGTGGTAGGAAGAACAATATATTTCGAATTTACCAATAGACGGATACTGCTTGATTCCTGTACTACCCTCATTGCAATCAATACTCTTATCTAAAAGTAATGAAATTCTCTTTGTTTTGCTTAACAATACCCTCAGTTGGACCTCTCACGTTAGGTCACTTGATACAACCGTCTCAAAGAAACTTGGATTATTGTACAGAATCTGTAACTTTTGCGGTGACAAGCAGTTAGATATAATTTACAAGATTCGTGTGTGCTCTCAGCTCGAATACTTTTCACCCTTGTGGAGTGATGTGGAGAGGTTGCAGTAAAACATTCATTCATTCATTCATTCATTGCCAGACGCCATGTATCCCAGACAGGGTGGCCAATGGCTTAGAGTTAATTGTTTTACAGGGAGGGGCACTAATCCTCCACCAACCCCACTTTACACGTAGGGATGCCAACAGCATCTGGTGTTCCCAGGCGGTCACCCATCCAAGTACTAACCAGACCCAACGTGTCAATAAGATCAGGAAGGGAAAAAGAACTGAAAAGGGCTAAAGAGATAGTATCAGTAGTTATGGAGGGTGACAACTAAGGTCAAGAAGAGACTGAAGAGGCATTTAGGCTGGGAAGATACTAGGAGGGAGGGGCATGGCCACAAAAAGTTAAGTTTCGGTCACAGGTCACAGTAAACGAGATCATTAATGGGACATGGAAACTAGTTGAGAGGGAGGGGTTCAAGAATGTTTAGATAAGGAGAGATGCAAATGAGGAAGAGCTAAAATAAAGGAGCTAGTCAAGGAAGCTATGGAAAAAAAAAACACACACACAAGAGAATGGAGGAAAAGACAGTTTTACTGGAGAGTTATGGATCAGAAATGAGGAAGTGGTACAAATGGAGAGAAGAAGGGAGAAGGATGGAATAAAAAACAACATAAAAAGATAGACAGTGGCATATGCTAATGTAGATGGCTTTATTGTGGCAAGGCTAGAAATGTACTACTTCTTGAGAGTAAATGAGTCAGACATTATGTGCTTTGTAGAAACCAAGTTATGAGAGGATACAGATATCCAAGTGGGAGATGATAAATACAAACTATGGAGAAGAGATAGAAAAGATAAAATGGGAGGAGTGATGATAGCAGTGAAGAACAGCATAAATGTGAATTAAGTGGAACTGGAAGAAGGTAGGGCAGAAGTGATATATATGAAAGCAGAAACCAGAAGGGAAGGCAAAGGATACATCGCAGTAGCATATGTCCCCCTTAAGACAAGGGCATGGAATGAGGCTGAATACCAGGAGATGTTGTCAGACATGGTTAGACACCTACAGAAAGTGATTGAGATAAGCCACAGTATAATCCTGATGGGCGACTTTAATTGTAAAGATGTGAACTGGGAGGATTGGGACTCAGGAGGTAGTGAAGGTTCATGGGGAGGTATCCATCGATCCATCATCCAATTCTGCATTGCCCCATGAGGAGTGTAGGAGCCTGGAGCTAGGCAAGTTAGTGCTGACATTTAAGATGAGAGTGACCAGTCTCACTCATCCTGGAGTGGCATTACATGAGCCATAAACTCCAACCACCCCTTGGATGTAAACCTGCACCGGCTCAATCCGAGTGGAGTGCTGTAATTACCCACTAAACCATCAGGCACCATAATTTGGTTATTTGGTTACCACCCAGCATAGTAAATGGTTTGCTGGTGTACAGGAACCCATTTGGCTTGTCACTCAGTGTAGTCACCCATAACCAGAAGGAAGTGGAAAGAATGAAGGAAAGAAAAACAGATGTGGGAGTGTAAAGTCACCCGTAGGGAGGAGGAGGAAAGAATGAAGGAAAGAAAGGCAGAAGAGGAAGGAAAGAAAGAAGGAAAGAGGTGAGGAAAGGGCAGACACCAGAGAGCAGCACCATGGGGCAGTATAATGTTAAATATTGCAATGAATAATATAATGACCCAGTGGGTCAAAGAAGAAAAAAGATTTAGATTTGATGACACACCTGCAAAACTAGACTTAATGCTAATCAGAGAACCTGACATAATTGAATCTCTGAAATATCTGTGTCCTATAAGAAAAAGTGACCATGAAGTGATTGAGTTCCAAATGATAGAAGGGAACGTGATGCCAAGAGATGAGATATACAGGTATGGAAGATACAACTTTGGGAAAGCAAAGTTTACAGGAATGATGAAATTTTTCAAAGCTGTCGATTGGAGAGAATTCAGAGAATCAAGAGAGATGCATAAGAAGTGGGATATGTTTCTAGGCCTTTACAACTCAGGTGTGAAAAAATATGTGCCAAGAGTAAATGGGAGAGAGAACTGGAAAACTGATTGGCCCAACAGAAGGTGTATGATAGCAAAAAAAGAAAGGGACATGGCATGTAACAAATGGCAAAAGAGAGGTAAGAAAAGAACAAAGGAAGAATACGAAAGAACTAGAAATGAATATACAAGAATCCATAGAGAAGCAGAAAGAAACTCTGAAAGAGGTATAACTGAAAAATGTAAAGAGGAACCTAAATTTTTCTATATGTTTGTCAATGGCATACTGAAACACAAGGAAGGAATCAATATGCTGAAAGTAGAAGAGAAGGTCTATAAAGATGCGGTAATGGATGCTGAAATAATGAACAAAAGTTTTCAATAGGTTTTCACTAAGTAAAGTGATTTTGAGGAGAGGGAGGGAGGGACGAGAAATGCAGTGTTAAAAGATGTAAAAGTGGAAGTGCAGGAAGTGTATAAATTACTGGAAACTCAAGATTTAAGGAAAGCCCCAGAACAAAGATATAAGAATAATTAATAACCCAGCAGTTATAAATGAACTACTTCCCTTACAGATCAGATGGACTGTTGCCCCTCTTGTATTACTTTATAGATACCTTTATGACAAATGCTCAGACTAAGTAGCATTCATTGTACCACCTTTCCACACCTTCCCCCGTGCAACGTGGCCGTCTGGTAGCGCTCATGACTGTCACATTATCATATTTCGGAACTTCTATCTATCAGAATTCCATTGTTCTCCAAACTGCTTTTCTTAGGAATTCACTTCTCCAGATTAGTTACCCCAAAACTTCAACCAACAGCAGTTCAGCTCCAACTGTTAAAGATTTTTTTTTTTTTTTTTCAAAATGGAGGCCACCAATAACATTGAGGAGGGGGGGGGGGCAGAATCGGTAGAGAGGCTGCCTGCAGTCCTAATGGAACCAGGTTCGAATTCGGGCTGGGGCAGGGAACAGTTTAAGGATTTGAATTTCATGAAAAGCAGACTTTTCTGATCTACCAGAAGACCCGCCGACATGTCATAAAAATATCCCGCTAATACCAATACACTAATCCTGTAAGAGACAGACCTAGTATGTATTCAGTATGGACGGTGCGTGTTAGCGCCGAAGTGGTGACATGTGGAGATGTAGGAGGACTATTGGCACACACACCGCAACTCAGCCAGGAGACAGGGCGTGTGTGCTGGGCATTCCCCAGGCCCTGTCTTCCCCCTTACCTTTACTCAAGACAACCACCAGCAACCGGGCTACAGCAAGGCCCGGTCTCCTCGAATTGAGGAGAGAATCATCAACAACAACAGGACTATTGGGCCCCAAGGAGGACTACTGGGACTTGGGAATAGGCACTGAAGCCTTTGACCGGAGTCGGACACGTTAGAAGAAATAAAAACGGTGTATGGATTTTATAAATTTAAATTCTTTTTCCTCCCTCTCTTCGTCTTCTGTAATATATATATATATATATATATATATATATATATATATTCTTCACTTTGATGACGTAAACTTTATTCCTGTCATCCTTATCCGGTATTTTTTCAGGTTGAAGACTTTTATAAATCAGGGGTTTTAGCCTTCATAAACTCATTCACTGCGAATGGACTTTTCCTAAGCGGAATAAATTCGTCTGCTGCTGTTCAGAATAAAATCGAATGGACGTTGCCGAACTAAGATAATTATACCAGCATTTCCTGTTGTCCCATCAAGTCAAAGGGAGTAATTTTTAAGGCTTTTAGTCCTTTTTATTAATCATTAGATATACGTTCATTGCAAGTGGGGTTAGTTACAGCCTCCGTTAACCCATTCTCTTAAAGACGTCGTTTTTCACCTGAACACAATCGTTTAGTAGTGGTATGCCAAAAATTAAGAACAAGTAATCATACTGAAGGGGTTTCAAGGCTACGTGTAAAGTTCTTTGCCTGTCTCTCACAATGTACATTGTCAGTTGTACGGAAAAAGTTGGCATTTTGGTATCGAATCCTTGATCTACAATGACTGCCTGCATGTGTAAACAGTTGGATTTGAAATGGATAAAAATTACACTGTTTAAGCAATTACTGATTTCAGTTGGATGACACACGGATGACCAGGCCGCATGTAGATTATATTATTCACATTGCAGGAGATGTCCTTCATGAATGATTAAAGACGATGAACCTATCCAAGCTGAATAATTTCATCCGAAGTAGCAAGAATTAAATAATAATAATAATAATAATAATAATAATAATAATAATAATAATGACAATAACTACAACTAGGAGCCCCCCCAAGGGGGGAATCACACCTGCAACGAGCCAATACATATCTAGCGCGGCTCGGATTATGACCTTGACGTAGACCTACTTTCACCAATTTCGAACTCGTAAGAGATTTTTATCTCTACTACACACTTTGTAAAATTTTGTGATGATATCTTGAGCGGTTGCAAAGTTATCGTGCCAACAGACACACAGACAGACAAGCACACAGACAGACAAAGTGAAAGCAATACCCGCTTCGCGATCGCGGCTGACTGTAATGCTGTTACTTATAATTCAGGTCCGGTAACATATACTGTAAAAAACAAAATCACACACCCATCTCTCTCTCTCTCTCTCTCTCTCTCTCTCTCTCTCTCTCTCTCTCTCTCTCTCTCCACATTTTCCTTAGCACAACAGTAACATTACTATGCAGCGTTCAGAGAGCACATACCTCCGTCAATGCCTACACCTCCGTCAACAAAGCTGGAGGAGGTTATGTATTCATCTATGTTTTTCTGTTTGTTTGTCCACACGATATCCTCGAAAGTTCCCAATGAATTTCAACGAAATTTTGTAGAAGGGCGAGTCATGGGCTATGAATGAATTGATTAATTTGGGGGTCGGATTCGTATCCGGATACGGATCATCTGCCACAATATCTCCAAATGTTCTCCATTAATTTCGATGAAATTTTCTGGGAAGGTGAGTCACGGGCCAAGGAACAGTTGATTAATTTTTGTAGTTGATGCTATGTATCCCACACATTACCTCCACGGATCCGGATCCGGAATATTTTTAATGGCAATGGCACTGGCGAAGGTCTGCGCTCTCTGAGTGTTTTCTAGTTAATTAAGTTTTTCATGGCCCATGACACTCACATCCACAAAATTTAACTGAAATCTATAAATAACTTTTGAGATATCTTGTGAAGAATTAAACAAACAGGGTTAGTACATAATTATCCTCCTTCAACTTCTTAGGCAGAGGGACTAGTTCACAGCTTCCCCTTTTCTCTCATCCCTCTCGTTTCTTAGCAATGATATCTCTTTTACTGCCCGTCCTTCTTGCACCGTCTCCTTCGTCCCTCCTCAGTCATTCCTCGCATGCTCATTCATTTCCTCATACCTCCACCCGGTTTTGCTCTCCCTTCCCTCCCCAGAAGTGCCATCATTTTCTGCGTTCTTTCTTCACCTTCCTTCCATATTCTCCACTCTCTTAACTCCGTCTACTCTTTGTCTCCTCTTTTTGGATAATTCTTCCTTTCCTACGTTACAGGTACTTTTCTCCTCCTTCCTTTCCTTCTACTTTTTCTGCTCATTTCATCTCTCCTTTCCTTCCCCATATTTGACCTTTGATTATTTATTTCCCTTCCATCTCTCATTCTCGCTTTTATCTTCCCCTTTCTTCTCACGCTTGTCCTCCCTCGGGCTCTCGGTCTTCCATATCTTCCCTCTCATCCGTTTTCTTCTCTCATCCCTTTCGCATCGTTTTATTTACTCCCTTTTTCACCTGCTAGCCTCCTTTTCCCCATCCTCCTTCGGCTGCCATCCTCATCCGTTTTTTCCCTACTCTCCTCTGTCTTCCAGCTCCTCCATCCATTTCCTTTCCTATTTTGTCTCCACCTTTTCTCCACCCCTCGCCCCTTTCTTCATTTCTGTCTCCCCGCTTCCCATCCCTTGACCATAACCTTGTTCTCGTCAACCAAAGATCGTCGTCTCCAATGATATACTCGAGCCGAACAGTGGCAGTTGTTGCTCCGTCCGTTTGCCAACACCGTTCCTGGCTATTTTATTGACGAGAGAGAGAGAGAGAGAGAGAGAGAGAGAGAGAGAGAGAGAGAGAGAGAGAGAGAGAGAGAGAGAGAGAGAGAGAGAGAGAGAGTTATTAACCATGAGACACCATTAATGCTACACTCTTAATAATCTTTGGTGAGTCTATTACTGGGGGTAAGGGGGTGGAAGCTGGGCGGTGTTGATTAAATGAATCAATAGTTGAGATGGATAAGAGATGGTGAACAGAAAGAAAAGGGGAGTGGTTGTGGATTTTTTTGGTTTGGGGAGGCACTACCACTACCTAGGGCTTCGTCATTCAGGCCAGTCTATCAACGTAAAGTTAAGGAAGTCGTGGGGCTTATGGATGAATTGAGTGGTTGTCGATGAGTGGAGTGGTCGTGAGGACAGAGGGAGGATAGTCTTTGACATGTGGGAACACCACCACCATCAGAATGATTTCGAGTGGAAATGCTCAGGGATAAAGGGTCTTATTCTAAGTGGATTTGTAGTTTTCCAAACTCCTATCCTTGTGTGACTTAATTTTGCTTAATACATGGAAACATTCTACTGCGAAGCTTTATTCACTGAAATATAGATATATCCACAGGTTGTAGATTGCAGTAGCACTCGAACAGGGCAGTACTCTCGATGTAGATAACAAACTAGAAGACAGGGAGAGCTAGAACTCCCATTTCAGCAGCCCTCAAATCTTGTTTCTGATCATCTGCCTTCGCTGATTTTTTAATAATTTTGTTTCGTTAATACAGAAAGTAAGCCAGCATAACCTCATAAACATATGCCTGACCAGTCTTTACTCAGTTGCATGCCTACCACACATCACAGCTTGTATTGCAAAATTATTGTGAATATTATCTAAATACCCATCCTCGGAATCCCTAGGGTGAAAGACCACAGTTGTCTCCACCATCAGCCCCACTCCCGGTGACGACCACGTGAGGTGTACTGAACCATCGCCTGACATTCTATTCATATATCCTCTCTGTTGAGCACCATTTCTCTTCCCCTAAACCTCGCCTGCTATTCCCTACACAGACTTAGCTGTCTGTGGCGACTCACAGGAAATCTTTTTCATTATCCTCCTACTTTTACTATACCTGTTTCAAAGCCAAAAGTAGCTGTTATGTGTATGCATGCAACAGCATCTCTTAGTCTCGTGTTCCTGAACTTAAAATCTCTAAATTCCTTAAACTGTGGTATATGCTACCCTGTCACCTTCTGACAAAATCTATCTATCTATCTATTGCCAGACGCCTCAATCCCGTTTGGGGTGGCCACAAACAAATCGCCTCCAAGTCGCCCTGTTCCCCGCCATTTCACTGCCCTGCTCCCAACTCACACCCCCCTTTCTCATATACCTCTCCACCCCATCCCTCCATCTCATCCTCGGCCTCCCCCTCCCTCTTCTCCCCTCCACCTCACTCACATACACTCTCTTCGCCAGTCTTTCACCCTCCATCCTCTCCACATGGCCAAACCACCTCAGTGTGTTCCTCATAACGCTTCTTATCACATCCACATCCACACCACAACGCTCCTTTATATCCTCATTCGTCAGCCTGTCTCTCCATGTGACTCCACAGGCTCCTCTTAAATAACTCATTTCCTCTGCTCTCACTCTTGATTTGTGTCCTTCCAACAACGTCCAAGCTTCACTTCCGTACGTAAGAGTTGGTATCACAATACTGTCATGTAGTAACTTTTTCACTTCCATGATCACTTCCCTGTTTCTTATCACTGCTTTCAAAGAACCAGCAACCTTTCTTCCCTGCTGTACCCTTTCAAGCACTTCACCCTCCAAACCTCCATCCTTACTCATCACACTACCCAAGTACTTAAACGTACTCACATTTTCCAATTCCTCACCATCCAACCTCGCTGTACATTCACTGACTTCACCTCTCTCAAAGACCATCACTTTACTCTTCCCTACATTCACCTTTAGATTCCGTTTCTTACACACTCTCCCAAACTCATCCACCAAGCCTTGCAGCTCCCCTTCGTCTTCACTCAACAACACAGTATCATCTGCAAACAACAGTACAGGGAGTTTCCAAACACTATCCTTTCTCACCAGGGCCACTCCAACATCCACTACCCTACCTCGTACCTCTTTTATTATCCCATCCATGTACAGATTGAACAACCATGGAGACATGACACATCCCTGTTTCAACCCAACTTTCAAAGAGAAAAATTCACTTAGTTCACCATCCACACGCACTGCAGCCTTCGCACCATCGTACATACTCTTCACAGCATTCAACAACTTCCCATCTACTCCATATATTCTTAACACTTTCCACAATCCTAGTCTATCCACCCTGTCATATGCTTTCTCCAAATCCATGAAAGCCGCATACAACTTCTTTCCCTTCTCTAGAAACTTTTCCACTAATGATCTAAGAATGAATATCTGATCTACACAACCTCTTCCTTCCCTAAAGCCTCCCTGTTCTTCTCCAACTAATTTCTCTGTTCTTTCTCTAACTCTGTCAATAAGTATCCTACCATACACTTTTCCTATTATACTAAGAAGACAAATGCCCCTATGATTACCACACACTTCTTTTTCCCCTTTTCCTTTGTACGAGGGAATAATTATACCTGACTTCCAATCCTTAGGGACTCTACCTTCCTCCCAGGCCAATCTGCACATCTTCCACATCCATTCTACTACTATCTCTCCCCCATGCTTCAACATTTCACCACACACTCCATCAATTCCTGGGGCTTTTTCCCCGATTCAACTTTCTTCATTGCTTCCACAACTTCTATCCTACTGATTTCTTCCTGTCTTCTCACCTCCCTCCTTCTCCCAGCCATTCCTCAGCCACTTATACTCGCATTACTTCCATCCTCTATGTTCAACAATTCCTTAACCCTTTAACCGCGGGTGTCATTCCAGAATGACATTGACAAAACTGGACCAAACCGCGGGTGTCATTCTGGAATGATCGTGAATATTTTGAACACCGCGCGTTTTTCCTGCGTGCAAAGTGTCTCACGCAAGAGTAGCTGTCGAGTTCTTTCACGCCAGGCATCCCACACCTCCCTCCTCCAACCCCGAGGGGGCCCCCCCCACCCCTGCCCTGACCCGCATCAGTCAGTATCTGTCCAGCTCTGAGTGTGAGAATGGCGCTCCGTCCCGACTCATCGTCGCTCGCTTCCTCCTCGAAAGTGATTAGTGCTAGTGTTCCTTCTACCTCTACACCGGTGAAGGAACTGCCGACGGCGAGGCAGAAGGGGTTGAGCACTCCTGAAATTAGAACTGAGCTGGACAAAACAGTAAGTACTACTCTTGATTGTGGCAGTGAAAGTGACACACTCACAGCAAGCAGTGGCGATTTGGCAGTGATTGGTGGTGAACCATTTTCCATTGATAGTGACAGTGATGAAAGTGATCATGTTGTTTCCCCCCCACCACCCCCAACTTACTCTGGGAAAGGGAAGGCTCCTATGGGCAAATCTGGTATTGCACGTGGGAAGGGAGTGAAGCGCAGGCTTACGTCTCCCACACCAGGCCCTAGTAAGCATTTCCCATCAATTTCCCGTTCCCCTAGCCCTATTGCCCTCACATCATCATCATCATCTGCCATGCCCTCTCCTCAGTCTACATCATCTGAGGAGTACGAATTCCCAGAGCCTGCAAAGCGAGGGAAGGCAGGCCGTGCAGGCCGTGCAGGCAGGGCAGGCAGGCCTAGAACAAAGGGGATGCGTGGCAGTTGGAGGGCAAAGCTGGGCGATAAGCGAGGTGATAAGCGGGGTAGAAAGGGTCAAGTTTCACCACGCACCAGGTCAGAAACCCCCCCGCCTGCCCCCCGCTCAGCTCCCTCACCCTCGCCACCCCCCCACTCACCGCTCCCGCACTCACCCCCCCTCCCCATTGCCTCCTGCCTCACCCCCCTCCCGCTTGCCTCCTGCCTCACCTCCTGCCTCACCCATTGCCTCACCCATTGCCTCCACCTCAGCTCCTTCTCACGGGGAAACGAGTGCAATGCAACCTGCCACTTCCACTGAACCACGCACAGGGAAGGTGGATGCATTTGTTTGGTCTGACGGTGCAGATTTTCAGCCACACAATCCGCCGTTTGATATGACAAATGCTGGAATACAGCCTGCCTTTCCATGCAATGCTGGAGATGACTTTGTTGACTACTTCCTGGCCTTCATGGATGATGAAATCATGCAGCCTGTCAGCAATGAGACCAATAGGTATGCAGCTCAGTGTGCAGCAGAAGGGCTGGGACCTATTGGCTCACCAAAGCAAGTGTCATGGTTGTCTGTCGGAATCAGAGAGCTGTATGTTTTTTTTGCACTAATGTTTCTGATGCCCCATATAAAGAGACATGAGTTGGAGGAGTACTGGCTCGTGGATGACATTACTACTATCCCAATATTCGGGAAGTATATGTCACGGGATCGGTTCCGACAGCTGCTTGGATACCTGCACTTCGCTGACAATGCAAACCCGTCCCAAACTGACCCTTTGTGGAAAGTAAGGGATTTTCTCAACAGGATTAGGGATCGATTTATGCGATTTTTCCGGCCTATGCAGAAAGTCGTCATAGACGAATCCCTGGTATTGTTCGGAGGACGTCTCAAATTCATGCAGTACATCCCCAGCAAACGCCACCGCTTTGGGATAAAGTTCTTTGTGCTGTGTGACTGTGAGACGGGGTATATCCTGGATTTTGTCATCTACTCGGCTAGTACAATGGACGTGAACAGGAAAGGCCCCCTTGGCTTCTCTGGCTCCGTTGTAAAAGTGCTGATGGAGAGGTATTTTGGTGGTAATCATGTGCTGTACACAGACAATTACTTAACAACACCGAAACTCTCCAAATACCTGGCTGAACACGGCATTGGCACTGTTGGCACTGTACGGAGCTATAGGAAAGAGTGGCCAAGTTTCCCCGAAGCATCATCATCATCCAAGGGAGATGTTCACCTGAAGAAGTCAGACAAGCTTCTGGCGATTAGGTGGCATGACAAGAAGGTCGTGAATATGATCAGCACCATCCACAAGGGGGAATTGCAGAGAACTGGGAAGGTCAGCTACAGGACGGGAGAGCCAATCATGAAGCCTGATGCCGTCATTGATTACAATGTCAATATGAGACTTGTTGATAAGTCTGATATGATGATTGGCGAAATCGACTGTCTCAGGAGAAACACCCGATGGTACAGGAAGGCTTGCCTGCACATGCTCGATATGTGCATGCTCAACGCCTTCATTCTCTACAAGACACAAGTCGGGGGCATAAGGCAACCATCACTGAGACAGTTTTCCAAGACTGTCGTGCAGCAGCTACTTGCACGATTTGGTCAGGTGACGGCATTGATCCCAAGGCGACACTCTGACACACAACCTGACCGTCTTGAGTGCTGCAATTAAATGAGCCAGCACCAGCTTGTGAAATTGCCTCTTACAGCAGGCGGCAGGTTGTCACAGGGCCGCTGCAGAGTATGTCATAACACCACATGGAGGCCTAGGACGAGAAAAATGAGCACACACCAGTGCCTGGAATGCCAAGTCGCTCTATGTGTAACTCCGTGCTTTGCCGAGTACCACTCTCTGAGTAAATACTGAAAGTGACAGTGATATATAGTGATGCGACAGTGACGTGCTTTGCCAATAATTGTATAATGGATAATGTAGTAATAAGGGATATTTTGCCTAAAAAAAATGTAAATATTGGCCAGTATAATAAGTGATATTGTAATAAGAGAATCTGCGACACTTGTGTAATTCTGCGGCACTTGTGTAATTCTGTGATGCGACAGTGACGCAATATAGTAATAAGTGCAGTGTAAATATAATGTATATTGCCCAGATTATATGTAAAATAATATTAGAAATTAGAAATAATGAAAAGATCGCATGAAACGTCAGTGAGCTGGTGCCGCCGCAGTGAAGTGAGGCGCAGCCGCAGTGAAGAGCAGGCGCAGCCGCAGGGAAGTGCCTTTTACCTACCTCAGTGAACACAGAGTGGGTGTTTATCGTATGTACAGTGTTCATATATGTTTATATTACTATTATGAGAGAGTGGTTGGCATTTGGTACTGGTGTGTGGGGCGTAAAATAGTTATTTCACACCCCTCACTTCTAACGGCTCTCCCCGTCCTGTGAAAGTCAACAAAGTCATGAAACCTACATCAATGGAAAGCTGAAGGTTAGTACTTTCTAATGGTACCTTATTTTTTTCTCTAGCTTTATTCTGTGTAGAGTTATTAAGGTTTAAAGGTTTGTTTACATTTGGCTGAAACCCCCGCGGGAGAGGACAGTCAGACCAAAACAATACCCGCAGTTAAAGGGTTAAAGTGTTCTCTCCATCTGCTCACCTTTTCTCCCTTCTCCACTAGTAATCTACCATTTTTATCTTTCACTCCCCTGCTAACTTCACTTCCACCATGTCTTACTCTTTTCACCTCTTTCCAGAACATTTTCTTACAGTCCCTCCACTTTACACTCAAATTCCTTCCAAATTCCTCACCCACTCTCTTCTTACTCTCTCTTACTAATCTTTTCACCTCTCTCTTTCTTTCTACATATAACTCTTTCTTCCGCCTCTCAACTTCTTCCACGCCCCTATTTTTCATCCATTCATTGTATGCTTTCTTCTTTTGTGCCACAGCTTGTTTCACCTCTTCAGTCCACCACGCTGTTCCTTGCACCCCCCTCCGTCTTCTCTTCCTTCCACACACCACATCACATGCTGCACATATTTCTTCTGTAAATATCCTACACACATCTTCCACGTCTCCCATCTGCTCCAATTCATATTTGCCCAATCGTTCCTCCATTTCTCTCTTATACTCTGCCTTTTTCTCATCCTCTTGTAATCTCTCCACTCTCCTCGCAACTACTCCTTCCTCTCGTCTTTCCCTTCTTCTATTCCTCCATCTTACTTGAATTCTAACTCTGGCCACCACCAAGTAGTGGTCAGAAATTCCACTTCCCCAACCTCTATAAACTCTTGCATCCATTACACATCTTCGCATCCTTTCATCCACACACACATAATCAATTATTGCCTTCCTTTCATTCAGTTCACCACCCACCCTTTTCATCACTCGCCATGTATACCTGTGGATCATTTTATGCCTGAAGAGGGTATTGGCTATCACCAACCCCCTCCCAGCACAAATGTCCACTAACGCACTCCCATTCTCATCTATCTCAGCAGCACACCCCACCCACCAACTATTCCATCCACCTTCACATTCCCAACTTTACCATTCACATCACCGATCAAAAACACTCTCTCATTCCTTCCAAACTTTTCCATGCACACTTCTACATTTGTCCAGAACTCTTCTCTCACTCTTCTAGCACGATCTTGCGTTGGCGCATACACACACACAATCGCCCACATTTGTATTCCAACTTTCAACTTTACCCACACAATCCTTGACCCAACTGATCCATACTGTCTTATGCTCCTCTTCCATCTTTTACTCACAACTATACATACTCCTTCCTTTGCCCTCTCATTCTCACCTACTCCTGCACATATACCCCATCCATACTCCCATTCTCTCACACTTTCTCATCCCCATTTTGTTTCAGTTATTCCACATACTTCCACTTTCGCATCCTCAAGCACATGGACAATCTCTCTCTCTCTCTTTCACCACATCATTCGCTCCCCTTACATTCCACAAAATGTATCTATATATTTACTGATTCACCACTTATATCAGCAAAAATTTCTTTTATTCTCTTGCTTCTAAGATGGAACACATTCTTTCCATTTCTTCTTTCTCTGAAATCTGCACTGTAATTAATTTCAATGTTTACCTCCACATTTGACTCTCTTCTCCATTAACTTGATCCTAGTGAACAAGCCTACATATTTCCTATCCTTAACCCGCCCCGTCCCGACCACTTTTTGACCACTGGTACCCCCCAATACCGACCATTTTTCGACCCCTTTTTTTTTTGCTAAAACTTTCGCTTTTGGTGAGAAACATCGAAAATTCATAGAGAAATCGCTCACCTGAGGTTTAAAATACTCATTACAGGTAGGAGAGCCTCCTTACCTTACTGGGTTTTCTATCAGGCTGGCACCAAAGAAAACGAGTTCTATGGGAGGATAACTATTTCACACCACTCATAAACGGTATTTATTTATTTACTGTTACGAATTTATATGTAGTACAAGAGTATATTGGTTTTCAAGCAGTAATATAGGCATTATAAGCATTGTTTCACTCACTAATACCTGACCTTTTTTTGCCACATTACCTGATCATCATTTCTAACTGTTTCTTCCTCTAATGCTATGTAAAGTTTATCCTCCACATTGTCATTGATTGGGGAATCACTCTGGCCCTGAATTTCGTACTGTGGCATGACATGGCTATACTGGCCAGGTCACTGATAACAGGTGAATTGCTGAGAAAAGGGCATGCAGGGGGGGGGAGGAGGTCATGCTGGGTAAGGCATTGTCTCTGCCTGGCATCTTGTTGAGGAAGGTGTCCCGTGTATACGTACCAAAAATGACTCGCGAAAATTGAAAATTGTGGAAATTATGAACCTTGCAATTGCAGGACGTTGAAGTACGTCCTCGGGATTAGCTGTGACAAAACGTGAGGACGTGGAAGTACGTCCTCAGGACGGCGCGGGTTAATGACCAAGAGGAGCTTGTACAGCACCCTACTCTTATCCCTGGCCGCCTTTGAGAGAGATCCATCATACTTGACCTTTTTCTTACAACTAATGCTTTCTCTGTCAATGTTTTCTTTTCCTCAGGCTCCTGCAGTCACAATCTTATCACCTTAACATGTCCTAATGCTCCAGCAAAGCACATTGAATTCAGATTGGGTGGCCCTAGGGCAGTACTTTATTATTATTGAAATTATTTCTTCCATGGCTGAGGATCATAACCGAGGTTATTCTTTCGGGCATGGTATCATACCTTCGTTTCTTTTACTCCCTCACTAATGCAAACAAAGTCTTGGTTTATTAACACCTACTCTAGTTTTGTCTACAACAAGGGGAAGGCCCACAAAAGATATTAGTGCCAACCCATCCATGAATCATGTTTGTTTTATGTTTTTACCTGTAATCACGCTAAGCCTGCCCTTCACTGTTTTAAGAATAATATCATTCCTACTTGGTGGTGGCCAGAGTTAAAGTTCAAGTAAGATGGAGGAATAGAAGAAGGGAAAGACGAGAGGAAGGAGTAGTTGCAAGGAGAGTGGAAAGGCTACAAGAGGATGAGAAAAAGGCAGAGTATAAGAGAGAAGTGGAGGAACGATTGGGCAAATATGAGTTGGAGCAGATGGGGGACGTGGAAGATGTGTGTAGAATATTTACAGAAGAAATATGTGCAGCATGTGATGTGGTGTGTGGAAGGAAGAGAAGACGGAGGGGGGTGCAAGGAACAGCGTGGTGGACTGAAGAGGTGAAACGGGCTGTGGCACAAAAGAAGAAAGCATACAATGAATGGATGAGAAATAGGGGCGTGGAAGAAGTTGAGAGGCGGAAGAGAGAGTTATATGTAGAAAGAAAGAGAGAGGTGAAAAGATTAGTAAGAGAGAGTAAGAAGAGAGTGGATGAGGAATTTGGAAGGAATTTGAGTGTAAAGTGGAGGGACTGTAAGAAAATGTTCTGGAAAGAGGTGAAAAGAGTAAGACAGGGTGGAAGTGAAGTTAGCAGGGGAGTGAAAGATAAAAATGGTAGATTACTAGTGGAGAAGGGAGAAAAAGTGAGCAGATGGAGAGAACACTTTAAGGAATTGTTGAACGTGGAGGATGGAAGTAATGCAAGTATAAGTGGCTGGGGAATGGCTGGAAGAAGGAGGGAGGTGAGAAGACAGGAAGAAATCAGTAGGATAGAAGTTTTGGAAGCAATGAAGAAAGTTAAATCAGGGAAAGCCCCAGGAATTGATGGAGTGTGTGGTGAAATGCTGAAGCATGGGGGAGAGATAGTAGTAGAATGGATGTGGAAGATGTGCAGATTGGCCTGGGAGGAAGGTAGAGTCCCTAAGGATTGGAAGTCAGGTATAATTATTCCCTTGTACAAAGGAAAAGGGGAAAAAGAAGTGTGTGGTAATCATAGGGGCATTTGTCTTCTTAGTATAATAGGAAAAGTGTATGGTAGGATACTTATTGACAGAGTTAGAGAAAGAACAGAGAAATTAGTTGGAGAAGAACAGGGAGGCTTTAGGAAGGGAAGAGGTTGTGTAGATCAGATATTCATTCTCAGATCTTTAGTGGAAAAGTTTCTAGACAAGGGAAAGAAGTTGTATGCGGCTTTCATGGATTTGGAGAAAGCATATGACAGGGTGGATAGACTAGGATTGTGGAAAGTGTTAAGAATATATGGAATAGATGGGAAGTTGTTGAATGCTGTGAAGAGTATGTACGATGGTGTGAAGGCTGCAGTGCGTGCGGATGGTGAACTAAGTGAATTTTTCTCTTTGAAAGTTGGGTTGAAACAGGGATGTGTCATGTCTCCATGGTTGTTCAATCTGTACATGGATGGGGTAATAAAAGAGGTACAAGGTAGGGTAGTGGATGTTGGAGTGGCCCTGGTGAGAGAGGATAGTGTTTGGAAACTCCCTGTACTGTTGTTTGCAGATGATACCGTGTTGTTGAGTGAAGACGAAGGGGAGCTGCAAGGCTTGGTGGATGAGTTTGAGAGAGTGTGTAAGAAACGGAATCTAAAGGTGAATGTAGGGAAGAGTAAAGTGATGGTCTTTGAGAGAGGTGAAGTCAATGAATGTACAGCGAGGTTGGATGGTGAGGAATTGGAAAATGTGAGTACGTTTAAGTACTTGGGTAGTGTGATGAGTAAGGATGGAGGTTTGGAGGGCGAAGTGCTTGAAAGGGTACAGCAGGGAAGAAAGGTTGCTGGTTCTTTGAAAGCAGTGATAAGAAACAGGGAAGTGAGCATGGAAGTGAAAAAGTTACTACATGACAGTATTGTGATACCAACTCTAACGTATGGAAGTGAAGCTTGGACATTGTTGGAAGGACACAAGTCAAGAGTGAGAGCAGTGGAAATGAGTTATTTAAGAGGAGCCTGTGGAGCCACATGGAGAGACAGGCTGACGAATGAGGATATAAAGGAGCGTTGTGGTGTTGATGTGGATGTGATAGGAAGCGTTATGAGGAACACACTGAGGTGGTTTGGCCATGTGGAGAGGATGGAGGGTCAAAGACTGACGAAGAGAGTGTATGTGAGTGAGGTGGAGGGGGAAAGAGGGAGGGGGAGGCCGAGGATGAGATGGAGAGATGGGGTGGAGAGGTATATGAGAGAGGGGGGTGTGAGTTGGGAGCAGGGGAGTGAAATGGCGGGGGACAGGGCGACTTGGAGGCGATTTGTTTGTGGCCACCCCAAACGGGATTGAGGCGTCTGGCAATAGATAGATAGATAGATCATTCCTACAAAATGTTCTGAATTCTCTGACTCTAACTCTTCCCACTTTTTCTGGCACATTGCAAAAATGTTATTAATAACTCGACTTGTTCCTTCTTTTGTTCTTGTCTGTCTTGTTACCTCTAAGCGGTTTCTTCAATAAGCCAGGCAGAGTTCTTTGCCCAGACTTTCTCTCCCAATTCCTGTTTGGATGACTTCAGTGCTTGTTTTGGATCTCCTTCTCCCTCTGATTTCCTCGTGGTTGACAGTAGTTTTTAACGTACTTTCTGCCATGAGTGGTCTCAATACCAGTAAGGTGTCATACCTAATGCTGTCCATCCTGTTGTTCTCAAGAGGTGTGCTTCTATGTTAACTCCTTGCCAGGGTAAACACCTTCCGCTTTGCCATCATCATCACCCCCAATGTTTTCTTTCTCCTCCTCCTCCTTCCTTCCATCTCGCGTATTGTGCGCAGTTCTGGTCTTAGTACTACAGAAGGGACATAGAAGTATTAGAGAATATACAGCGAAGAATCACAAAAATGATGCCACGACTGAGAAACAAACCATATGAGGATTTCCTTGAAGAATTTACATTGTTTAGCCTAACAAACTGCGGGTTAAGAGGTGACCTTATTGAAGTTTTCAAAATCATGAAGGGATATGACAACTTAGACATGAATAAATATTTTGAAATACACTGGTTGAGTCGAACCACGAATCCTGGCTGCAAAATGATGGGAAAGCATATCCCATCCCATGAAGCAATATACTTCTGCAACAGAGTCGTAAATACTTGGAACAGATTACCCTCAGATACCGTGAACCGCATCTCAGTAAAGACATTTAAAAACAAAATAGACAAGTAATTGCATGATACACATAAGTTCATTCCCCTCCTGTTTACAAGACACCCCGTAAACTTAATTTACGCGTACATAGTGTCGTGTCAGGTATATATATATATATATATATATATATATATATATCAATTTACGCGTACATAGTGTCGTGTCAGGTCATTTATATATATATATATATATATATATATATATATATATATATATATATATATATAAATTTATTATGTGCAAATAATGTAGTATAAGCACAGACTAAGATCTGTGCAAATAGCCCTGAATTAATGGTCACTACCCTTATTTTCGACCTGTGATGGGCTGTGGATCACTGAGGGTCCCAGTTAGTTAAGTGACCATTGAGATCTTTTTTTTTTTTTTTTTTTACTGTACCAGGGGTCACTGCTTCAGGAGGAAACTTGTGTACTTGTCTCACATGAGGAAAATCCAGGTCTCAATGGAGTGAACGAAGCTTGGGCCTGACTGACTGCTGCCCACCTTAAAAACACTGGGCAAAGCTGCCACACCACCCCTGAATATTGACACTATGCATTTTCCACACTGTGTTTACAGACGCCCCGATAACTTATCGTACTCCTACATAATGTCATGCCTTAGTTATTCGTTTATTTGATTATTCATTTTACTTTATTACTTTCTCTATGAGGTTATTTAAACTTGTAGCTTACAAAGTATTGTGGAATGTAACTATTCCTTTTCAGTCTTTCCTACGAAATTTCCGTGTCAGTTTTTCCAATCTGCATGGCGGTCCTTCCCACTTTTTCCTGCCAGTTTTAACTGGAGGGTTTGGAGGCAGGGGGAGCCTTCTTGCTTCAATATCTTTATCCTTCAGTATGTAGTATTAGATCTCGTAGTCACAGCCTACTTTGTGCAGCCTCAAAAGAACCAGAAGGTCTGCTGTCGTTTGCTTTCCATTGTATTCCTTTGAATTCCTTTGTATTCTCTTCCTCTTCTTCTTCTTCTTCCATCTCTTTCTTCGTGTTATCTTCTCTTCCCACTCCTCTCATCTATCTCCCTATCTCTTCTACCCTACTCTCATGTATCTTCTTTGGCCATCTTCATGCTGCCCTTATTGTTAGCCACGTTTTATTCTTGTATTTTTGTATTCTTTCTCGCATAATTGTGGCTGGCGCTTCTGCCCTTCAGAATTAACAGATTCTGATCAAACCTGGACACAATGACCAGCCTATGACCTAGATGTTTTCGCAATGTTTTGATTGCTAGGCAACTACTCGTTGCCTAGCAAAGGCCGAAAACCCGCTTTTTTCGTACGTTTCACGTTACGAGCTGTAGAAGCATCACTAATGGGCGTAGAAAGCTCTGACTTCTTTAGGAGTAATCGTGAGGTCATTCCCTCTTGGAAGCGTGCCATCCATTTTTCCTCTCTCTCCTCTAGTTTTCGAGTGGCAACCCTGCGAAGATTGGCCTCAGCATCCCTAGCAACAGGTACCGGTTTTCAAAAATGCCCCCCAAGTTCCTCAGTGGCTCGATGTAAGTGAATGAAAGTTTGCATGCTTATATAATTAAACATTGACTAATACTACAGCTTTCTATTGTACACCTATGTGCTTCATTGGCCAGGGCAGGGGTCAAAGATCATCCAATGCGAAAACGGTGAAAATAGCTAAAATCACGACTTTGCTTGCACTAAATGCTAAGGCTCCGTAGATTATTAAGATGATTCGTGGGTAGAGTGTTGCACTGGAGTACCCATACAAAAATGACATTTTGTGTTGGAACTCACTTCCAGTCGCTGGCAGTGCCACCTAGAAGTTGGACATTTGGTGGGCCATTCCTCGAATTTCAAGTTCCTAAGCTCTACAGTGGGAGGAGGGAATTGAATGAATCTTTGCATGCTTATAGACGTTAATGAGTACTGCGAGTGTACTTCGTATATGCATGACCTATATATATTACAGGGAAATTGTGTAACCAGTGATTTCATGAAATCCCTAGGGAATTCGTGAAATGAGTTAAAATTAGGATTGGTTTATTTATGTTAGGTTACTTAAGGCTGCTGTTGGGTTAGGTTGGTATAATCTAGGTTATGTTTAGGTTAGGTTAGGCTTGGTTACTTAGGTTAGATTAGGTTATGTTAATTTACAAGAACTTTTAGCATAATTTAGTATTCATATAGTATTCATATAAACCAACCAAACTTATCCTAACTAACCAAGCCTTACCTAACCTAGACTTAACCAAGATTAACCCAACTTAACCTAACTGCAGCTAAATCAACCTAACCTTAATTAACCCATCCAGTTTTAACTTATTTCACGAATTCCCCAGGGATTTCATGAAATCACTGGTTACACAAATTCCCTGTAACATTTCCGCCAGGTCAGGGGTCAAAGGTCACCAACTGGAGAAAATATTACAAAAGAAAAATTACGATCTTCCTCGCGCAAAATGCTAAGGCTCCTAAGATTATTAAGCCAGGGCCATGAGTCTTGGGTGGAATGGTGCCTTGGAGTACTTCCATATAGGAATGACTTTCAGTGTAGAAACTCACCTCCGATCGCTGACAAAGCTTGGTCCGCATACAGCTAGCCGTCGTCGCTTACCGACTTCTTACAGTACTTTTCTCTCTTCATTTTTCCTCTTGTGTTTTTATTTTTTCATCTTCGCCCCCTCTTTTTTTTCTCTTGCCCTTCGATCCCCTTTTCTGTCTTTCTTATTTCCTGTTTTTCTTCATTTTTCTTCTTCTCTCTGAGTTGTAAAACATGTTCTTTTCACTTCTTAGAATCGTTAGGGGTGGACAGGTGGAGAAAGGAAAGGGTGGGAGCGGAGAGAGGTAGGAGAAAGAAAGAGAAATAAGGAGAGAAAGACAAAGGTGAAAGGAAGGGGTGGGCGAGGAAGAAGCCAGTAGGAAGAGGAATTGGGAGAGGATGAGGAGAAAAGGAAGAAGAATTGGAGATATGAGGGAGAGAGAAAATGAAAGGGAGAAGAGAGAGAGGGAGAAGTAGAAGGGTACGACTGGTAGGGAAATGAGGAGCAGGGGCGAAAGATTGGAGGAGAGAGGGGAGGAAGCAAGCAAGGAAAGGATGGGCAATAGGAGATAGGAAGAGCTAAGGATAATTGGAGTCCAAACATGGGGGGAGGTGAGTGAGGAGCGGGAAACAAGATGAGGAAAAGAAACACAGGAAAGAGAGAGAGAGAGAGAGAGAGAGAGAGAGAGAGAGACAGACAGACAGACAGACAGACAGAAATCAGAGGACGGTAGGTATGAAACAGACGAGTAGGGAAGGAAGAAATTATGGTAGAAGAAAAATATGAGAAAAGCAAATACGATTAAAGATGGAAGAAAAAAGAAAGTAGGAGCGAGTGAGGGGCAGGAGAAAGAGGATATAATGGAACAAATGGAGAGAGAGAGAGAGAGAGAGAGAGAGAGAGAGAGAGAGAGAGAGAGAGACGAAACAGATGAAAGAAATTTGAATAAAGAGAAAAACAGGAGGGTAATACGAGAAGCAAAGTAAAAATAAACAATAGGGGAAAAACAAATTGATAAATGGGAGAAAGAACAGGGAGGAAGGGTGTTGCGTAAATTCAAAGGAAGATGGAGGGGAAGGGGGGAGAAGGGAAAAAGGGAGTAGAAACGGAATGTAAGAAAGAACAATGAACAACTGCACAAGGATGAAAAAAAGGAAGAATGAAGTGAGAATGAGGATTGCATGGTAGGAGAGGAGGGGGAAGAAGGCACGAGCGAAGAAGAAAGTCAGAACATAAGACAAAGAGAAATACGGTTTGTTAGGATGAGGAATGATAATGTAAGAAAGATTAGGAAACGGAAGAAGGAGAAGGGAGGACGAGAAATTTATATATACAAGAGAAGATTGGGAAAGGGGAAGAGGAGACTGAGGGAAAGCGAGGGGGTGAGAAGGAAGATAAAAAGAGATTGGGGAAAAAGATTCTTACTATGACAAAGACAAGGAAAGTTAAGACAGAAAAGGGAAGAAGCGGATATATAATAATTAAGAGGAGGAGAGAGAGAAGGTGAGAATAGAACTTAAATACGACATTGACAAAGAGTGGGATATGAATATGAAAAAAAAAAAAAAAAAAAACAGAGGAGGGGAAACAAGTGTCTTTGCCCACTTATGCCAATAACTTTCATCTGTTCTTTCTAATAACAGCGATTGTACTGAAGTAAGAGTACCCAAATATCGAAGGGGTATGTTGCTGTCGAGGCTCCAGCCTCAGCTGAACGTGGACGCGATCGACAGCAGGCTGAAACCGCCTTTCTCCTGAAGTCCACCATCCTCCTTTCGGGCGACTGGAGAAGATTTGAGATACATTTCCACAATTGTGCAGCAGACCTATGTGGTTATATGAATGCCACAGCGGGAAGGCATCCCTCTTCAGCACCAAAAAGGTAAATAAATTATATGTATAAATTTCAGTTCGAAATGTCTGAAAATAAGAATTTGATAATGGATACGCCATCGGACTGAAGGGACTTAATCGAAAGTGGGAAATGGGAGGAGGAGAGATGGAATGAAGGGAAGGAGTGGAGGGGAAGGGATGGGTAGGAGAGGAATGAAGGTGACGTGAGAGAAAGGGAAGGAGGCGTAACGTAAGGGAAGGGAGTAGGAAAAAGGAAATGTGAATACTCGGTGAAAGAGAATAAAGTTAGAATGATGATGGAGGAACCTGTGTTTCAGTGCAAGACGACTGGGCGGCGGGGGGGGGGGGAAGAAGAAGGAGAGAGAGAGAGAGAGAGAGAGAGAGAGGATGAGGGGGAAGGGATGGAGGTGGGTGGAGAGACGTACCGGGTGTGGGGAAGGAATGGTAGACGCGGGAAGGGAGGAAGTGCCATGACCCTATATATCACACAACTATCATCCCAAAGCTTTTCTACCGCCTCATTAATTTTTACTTTTTTATCAGTTTTTTTTTTTTTTTACTGGACGCCGACGGTCAGTCGGTGTGTGTGTGTGTGTGTGTGGGTATGTGTGTGTGTGTGTGTGTGTGTGTGTGTGTGTGTGTGTGTGTGTGTGTGTGTGTGTGTGTGTGTGTGTGTGTGTGTGTGTGTGTGTGTGTGTGTGTGTGTGTGTGTGTGTGTGTGTGTGTGTGTGTGTGTGTGTGTGTGTGTGTGTGTGTGTGTGTGTGTGTGTGTGTGTGTGTGTGGTTAATAAGTAAAAAGGATATTAAGCAAGGGAAATTTTCTGGAAATAACATCCACGTTACGACGAAGAGTTGACTGTATATTGGTTTCTGAATCGGTGAAATCAAGAGACATGGGAAGATCCTGCACGCTTTTCCTTCATACTCCAAAAATAAATCTTACGTATGACTGTGAATTGCTCAATCATTCATTGTGTATCAACGAAAACAGCTCATGAAAAGATTTGCAATTATTTTTTCTTGTCTTTCCTGCGAAAACGAGTCTTAGTTATGACTGAGAAGAAATGGCAAGCTTGTGACTCAGATAACAAGGAACAAAGCAAATTTTCCTTGTTTGTCTTGGAGAAACAGATACTAGATATGTACACTTTTGTAAATCAGAGTAATGGACATGGGATAATTATTATGCACTGTACTGCTTCTTCCTGCTTTTATATTTTTGTCATTGGTTCGTATCACAGATTTATTACTTAGATATTTCCCAACCAATGGCAAACAGGCTGGAAAGTATGTACAGGTCTGTTGCTGTTTGCTTTCTGTATAGTTCCTTCAAAGACAAAACTTCGTTATGACACGGAATTAACCATACCAATGGATCTAAATTAAATCCCATACTCTTCCTTCAAAAACAGATCTTGGTTATGTTAGCCCAGCTGTTCTCAATCTTTTTCCATGTGGCGCATACCATAGCCTTGGTCCACATTACCATCCCCCCCACCCCCTCCTTCATCTAACTCTAAAAAAATGTTCCCGAATTATTGATATTATTGTTGCCACAGGGTAAAGTGGCATAAACTCAGGTAAATAAAATGTGAATTAAGCCATATCATACATACCACTATCACCCAGTTCGGGAGATACAGGGAGGGGGGGAGCTGTGGGACGTACACGAATATATTTCAAATGGGGTGCGGTACATCTTACAATAAAAGAATTTTGGTATCATTTATTTTCTCTCGAAATGACCAGATCAGAATGAGAGACAGAAAATGAGTAAAAAAGGTAACAGGGTGACCAGGGGACATGCAGAAAAGGACAAACCCACCTAATACATTGATACAATGAAATATGTGATTTGAAAGCTGGAGCGGACATAGAATACGAACACTGATTATATGTATATAATTTATTTAGTAACAAAGCAAATGAAAAAAACGAAATGAATGATAAAATTATCCATTCACCAGATCACTGGTGTCCTTTATTCATAAATAAATCTGTAACAGTTGGACTTGAACAGCTGTAGTTTGAAGTTTGGGGGGAAACAACTCTGGGGAATAAAAGAAAAGCATTCGGGAGCCGAATGCTATTCGCCCGCCAAAATATGCTGTTAGCAAAGTAAAAAGCGCAGCCCCCGCTGGGGGAGGGGTCTGCGCCCCCCTGGGAGGAGCCAGGGACAGGGGACCCCTGGGGGGGGACAGATGGCGGCGTCCCTCCCTAGGGGGGGGGACGCCGTCCTCGGTGGGGCCCGAAGGGGGCAGCCCCACCGGAGGGGCCGGAAGATTTTGGCCATATCTACTGTAGATACCTTGAAGGTTTCATGTTAATAGCTCAAGCCGTTCATGAGATATAATGATGCTAAAGGCGGGCGATAAAAACTAGTTGACCTTCGGCAGCCATTATGGTGACCTTGACCTTAACCTCGACTGTCCTTTTCGAACTCGCCCAAGACTTTATCGATATCTTGAAACCCTGAAAGTTTCACGTTGATGACTGAAACCGTTCATGAGGTATAATGGTGCTAAAGGCAGGCAATAAAACCTTGTTGACATTTGGCAGTCATTTTGGTAACCCTGACCTTGACCCAGACTGCCCATTTTCGAACTCGTCCAAGATTTAGGCCATATTTTGATACCCTGAAGATATCATGTCAATAGCTCAAGCCATTCATTAAATATAATATTGCTAATAAATATAATCGTGCGGGCGATAATAACTAGTTGATCTTTGGCAGCCATTATGGTGACCTTGAGCATGACCCCAACGCCCATTTTGAAACTCGTCCAAGATTTGGCCCATATCTTGATACCCTGAAGGTTTCCTGTTTATAGCTCAAGCCGTTCATGAGATATAATGGGAAAAGATACACACACACACACACACACACACACACACACACACACACACACACACACACACACAGAGGCGGGAAAAAACATTATTGCTCCTCCATTGTAAAGGTGGGCGATAATTAATGTTTCATTACAACACACACACACACACACACACACACACACACACACACACACACTTATTTAGGACACTTTCTATTTTTCCTCTGAGACCTAGTGCCCACCTTGGAAATTGCTCATGCCTCCTCCTGGTGGTGGTGTGTCCCATGGGTTGAGAACCACTGTGTTAGACGCTACGTCGAAAGCGTGATTCTAAACGCCATATTATAGGTGGCATGGCAGGCTTCATGCTATTATTCCCAAGCGATTTATCTTGCACGCTGCACTTAAACATTTTTCAGTATCATTTTATTTAGTTTTAGTATCAACATTATTTGTGCCAATAACGCACGAGATGATGCGGAAGTACAACGTGCAGAATAAATAACTAAGAAGGATGAATTGAGGAATTTTCTGGAGAGGAAACTCTGGCCACAGTCGAAGAGAGCAGAATTTCCAAAGCGGATGTGAAGTTGGTGACAGGGAGTGCTGAGGCTCCCGTTTCAACAGCTCTCAGGACTAGTAACTACTGACCTTCCCCATTTGCTGAACTTTTTCAGTTTTCAATAACACAGGGAAAATGCCAGGGTACTCTGCTCTATATATTCCTCCAACTATCTACACCAAAGTATATACACATTACATACCACACTTACTCTTCCAAAATATGCAATAATGGTGTCTCAACACCCGTCCTCAGAGCCTCCGGGGCGTGGGGGGACATAAATGCCTATCCCCCCACCGTCCACCCCTCTCCAAGTGACGATCATGTCAGACTCATGGAATCATATTCAGATCACATTCTGTTCATTGCTATAATATTCCTGCCTTTCCTCTAATTTTCACTCTGTTCAACACCACCTTTCTTCCCCTAAACCTCACCTTCTTTTCTTCACTGAGACCCAGATGTTGATGACAACTGACAACAAATTCTGCTCTGTATCCTTCTACTTTCTCTATTCTCACTTTAAAGCAAAGGGTGGCTGCTGTGTATATGTACACAACAACATCTCTTGCTCTTGTGTTCCTGAACTTGAATAGTCTGAATTCTTTACACTCTGGTTTTGGTTATCCTGTCATTATCTGACTAAATATATTACTTCTTTGTTGTTTTCCCCTAAATGTACTATAAAAAAATGAAAAATTCTTTGACTGTCTAACTTCTAAGAAGGAACACATTCTATCAATTTCTCCAGTTTCTGAAATCTCCATTCTAGGTTATTTCAATGTTCACTACCAGCTTTGGCTCTCCTCTCCACATGCCGATCTAACTGGTGAATTTGTATCCATTGTTTCTGTCCTTACTGATCTTGAGCAGCTTGCACAACACCCCACCTGAATTACTGACCCCTCTGGAGAAAGTTCCAACATTCTTGACCTTTTCCTTACAAATAGGGCTCTGCTTACTTTGTTAATCTTTCACTACACTGGGCTCCTCTGATCGCAACCTTATCACATTAATATGTACTTCTGCATCAATAAGATCTGTGGACCCTCCCAAGAAGCAGCAACTTTGGCACTCTGGGGCTGGCAATTGAGAAACCTTCAGACAGTACTTCTTTGATTTTCCCTGGAATGATTACTGCTTCCATGACTGAGAGCCATCTGAGTGTGTCACGCGCATAACGATCGGTATTCTCTCAGGCATGGAAATATACACTCCTTTCTCGTTTTCTCTGACAGTTGCAAGAAAACTTTGGTTTGATCATACTTGTTTTAATGCTGTCCACAAGAAGAGGAAGGCATAAAAAAGGTACCAACACCAATCCATCCCTTAATCTAATCTCTTTCATGTTTCTTCCCAGAATTCTGCAAAGACTGTCCTTCACTCTGCAAAGAAAAATATTATTCACACTAAAAGCTCTGAACTTTCCAACTCAGATTCTTCCTGCTCCATCTGCCACCTTGTCAGAAACCTTTCTCATAACTTTAATTCACCCTCATTCTGCTGTGATGTCCCCGTAGCTGTTTCTTGTACTGAAAAGGCAGAGCTCTTTGATCCACCATTTACCTCCAGCTCCACCTTTGACAATTCTGGTGCTGTTCTTCCATCTCTTCCCCTCGTCTTACTTTTTCATGACTCATTCAATATTCTTCAATTGATGTACTTTCTGCACTCACTGACCTCAGTACTAGGAAGGCATACGGACCTGATGGAATCCCTCCTGTTTCTCGTAAGAACTGTGATTCTGTGCTTACACCCTACCCAGTTCAAATCTTTCATCGTTGTCTGTCGACCTGTACAGTCGCAATCCAAAGAAAGTGTTCAGGCCTTGTCAATGATGTGGCCAGGAAGCCATGAATGGTCTGGTGTTCGGACATAGCTTCAAACTCCTTTCTCTCCTCCTCCCTCCATCCAGTGTCAACTATCACCACCTCTCATGATTGAGAGGTAGCTCACTCCTTTGCTTCGCGGTAAGCGCGCGCACACACGCACGCACACACACACACACACACACACACACACACACACACACACACACACACACACACACACACACACACACACACACACACACACACACACACACACACACACACACACACACAGTGGGGGGGGGAGAAATGTCTGATAAAACAAAGAAAGAAGACTAGTCATTACAAGCTTGACTCAATCATGCTAAAAAATTAACACCTGCTCTGTCTTCTAGAGCGTCAGTGTAATTAATCTAATTCAATAAGTAACAATATGCGTCGGGTGTGGCGTGTTCTACTCTAACCTAAATAAAACTGAAATCAGTAGCAGGAATAAAATAGTAATTTACTTCCTTGGGGGAAGCAGCCTAGGTATATAGATAGATAGATTTGTCTGTTATTCAGTATGCATATGTTTTACTTATTCCTAATAGGGAGAATCGTATTTTCATTAAGCTAAAGAAACTCATCTGGCAGTTACAATAATGTAAATAATATGATCTGATGATTCTAAGTAATGTGAGAACAATATTTCGGAAACTGTCTGCCTCACATTTATTACCTCGCCTGGATGGAGTTCAGCGAGGTATTGTTTTTGGTCGAGTTTGTTTGTTTGTTTCTCTGTTTACAACATTACGAAAAAACGGCTAAATGAAATATGTGGGTAATGGTCCCAAAAGGATATGTGGGTAATCGAGTGACCCTGAAATGTCAAAATCAAGGTCACAGATTTTCAGAGGGATATAACTTCGAACTGGTTGGAGATAGAGATGTATGCTATTATCAACATAAAAAAAAAAAAAAAAAAAATCCCTTATGGGCTTCCATTTGACACCAAGACCTTTGACCTTGAGTGACCTTGAAAGGTCAAACTCAAGGTCACAGATATTCAGGGAGCTATAGCCTAACTCGAAACTGGTTGCAGATAGATATATACTTTTATCAACGAATAGGAAGTCCCATATGGGCTATTACTTGGTACCATGACCTTTGACTTTAAATGACTCTGAAAGGTCAAATTCAAAGTCACCGTTAATCAGAGGGCTTCAACTCGAAACTCGCTGAAGATAGATATTTACTATTATCAACACAGAGAAAATCCCATATGGGCTTTTAATACTGTAGGTACCATGACTTTTGGCCTTAAGTGACTTTGAACAGAAAATTCAAGGCCACGGTTATTCAGCGGGCTACCACTCGAAACTCGTTGAAGATAGAGAGATATTTACCATTATCAACATACAGTGTAGGAAGTCCCATATGTGTTTCAAATTGGCACCTTGACCTTTGGCATTAAGTGACCTTGAAAGGTTAAACACAAGGTGACGGATATTCGGAGGGCTATACCTCGAAACTGTTTGAAGATAGAGATACTTACTATTATCAAGATATCTGAAATCTCATCTGGGTTTTCATTTGGCCCCATGATATTTGTCCTTGATGACCTTGAAAGGTCAATCGCAAGATCAAGGATTTTCAGAGCATTATAACTTGAAAAAAGTTGAAAATAAAGCATTTGCTGTCAGGCGACTTTTGTTGTTCCTGACACCACTTGATCTGCTTATTCTACCTCTTTGTCTTTCACGTCTTCATTTGCAGAAAGTTTATTTTCATTTTAGGGAGGGAAGAGGATGTGTAGATCAGATATTCATTCTTAGATCTTTAGTGGATAAGTTTCTAGAGAAGGGAAAGAAGTTGTAAGCAACCTTCATGGATTTGGAGAAAGCATATTATGACAGGGTGGATAGACAAGGATTGTGGAAAGTATTAAGAATATATGGAGTAGATGGGAAGTTGTTCAAGGCCGTGAAGAGTATATATGAGAGTGCTAAGGCTGCAGTGCGTGTGGATAGTGAATTGAGTAAATTTTTCTATTTGAAGGCTGGATTGAAACAAGGATGTGTCATGTCTCCATAGTTGTTCAATCTGTATATGGATGGGGTTATAAAAGAGATATAAGTTAGGGCAGTGGATGTTGGAGCAGCCCTAGTAAGAGAGCGCAGTGTTTGGAAACTCCCTGTACTGTTGTCTGTAGATGCTACTGTGTTGTTAAGTGAAGACGAAGGGGAGCTGCAAGTCTTGGTGAATGAGTTTGGGAGAGTATGCAAGAAACAGAATCTAAAGGTGAATGCAGGGAAGAGTAAAGTTATGGTCTTCGAGAGAAGTGAAGTCAGGGAATGTACAGTAAGGCTGGTTGAGGAGGAAATGGAAAATGTGAGTGCGTTTAAGTACTTGGGTAGTGTGATCACTAAGGGTGGAAGTTTAGAGGGTGAAGTGCTGGAAAGAGTGCAACAGGGAAGAAGGGTTGATGGTTCCTTGAATGCAGTGATAAGAAACAGGGAAGTGAGAATGGAAGTGAAAAAGCTACTACATGAGAGTATTGTAATATCAACTTTAACGTATGGAAGTGAAGCTTGGACCTTATTGGAATGACAGAAGTCAAGAGTGAGAGCAGTGGAAATGAATTATATGAGAGAAGCCTGTGGAGCCACATGGAGAGACAGACTGACAAATGAGGAAGTGAAGGAGCGTTGTGGTGTGGATGTGGATGTGGTAGGGAGTGTTAGGAGAAACACAGTGAGGTGGTTTGGACATGTGGAGAGGATGGATTGCGAGAGATTGACGAGGAGAGTGTATGTGAGTGAGATGGAGGAGAGGAGAGGGAGGGGGAGGCCTAGGATGAGATGGAGGGATGGAGTGGAGGGGTATATGAGAGAGGGGAGTGTGAGCTGGGAGCAGAGCAATGAAATGGTGGGGGACAGAGCGACATGGAGGAGATTTGTTTGTAGCCACCCCTTACGGGATTGGGGCGTCTGGCAGTACATAGATAGATAGAGACAGATTATTTTCATTTATTCTCAACAAAATCGTCTGCCTTTAGGGGTAGTGAAACAGCAATCAATGTGAAGAGATTACTAAGAGTGTGTCTGTTTGTCTTTCCCCCTGTCCATTTATCCTAATGTCTATCACATTTCCTCTACGAGAGGAGTCTGTTAGCACTTGATCAGAATCATGTCATCTGGTGAAGCCAAAAATAAAATAAGTCAAAATGAATCAATAATCCGGAGTTTGTTTATCTTACTTAGGAGACAATTTCCTTCCAAAGATGGATGCAATCATCTGTCTTGAGCAAGAATATAACAGCACACATCCTGAATCTTAAATCGCGCGTGTGTGTCTGTGTGGTTCCATTTCTTTGCGAGAATAGTTTATATTCGATTTCATCTTGGCATACTAAATGTGTTTCTTGATACTGAAAATTAAAAACAATGTCCAATCTCTCCAAGGCATATGTCTGTCTTTCCATCAGTTTTTCTGCCTCCTTGTTGTTACGACGAGGTGGAGCTAAATGTCTAACTGACTGCCTGAAGATTAAGTTAGAGTGCGCAACGGAAATTTCAGAGTACAAAGGAGGCGGCTAGCCACACTAAGTCATTGGCTCAAAAGGGAAAAATGGTAAAAAAGCATAAAACAAATGGCAATGTCAAAAAAATAAAAGTGGAATGAAACGGACAAAAAACACTTAACTTAGTTTACCTAATACTAACTTAAAGCTACAAGAACAAAATCAAACAGGCTCGAAGAGGATTGTCATACTAAGACTTGCAGAAATTATCCTAAAGTTCCAAACATCTATAATAAAGGTAAACCAGAACAATGAAACTAACCCCTGGCATGCAAACCCGACTGGGGCACTCTGTACACCATAAAATTAAAGATACAGACTCTTGACACTAGAATAAAATAGGTGACATTAACAAGAGCAAATGAAATGATTCTAAATAAGCAGTTCTTAAAAATAATTGCAGTGTCAATAAATATAATCTAATAAGCAGATCATGTGCCGACACTCTTAATTAATAAATATTAACTCATGTGTGGCAGATTCACTACTATATACGAAATATCCTAAAGCAAAGCACAGCAACACACCGGTATAACTTCGGCCACTGAGTCTACTTGGTAACAGATTGCCCGGTCTTTATATACAAACATCCCGGTCTTTATATATAAACACACAGAAGCACAAAAGGCGTAACAGCAACTCATTAACAAGGTCGAAACTAACATGGGCAGACACGAGAAGGTAGCTGTAATGGCAACAACGACTCTTAGGGAAAGTTACAGAATCGGATGTGTTCATTAGCTTACACATCGGAAAAGCTCACAATATTATTACATCTCAGTTAGTGATAGAAACTCGTACTGGTAAATTTCACCTATTATTACACTTCAACAAGCGACAACACATATCCAGGCCAGCTGCTCTCACATGGTCTGGATCTATGTAAAAGTCTTCTCTCTTCACACAAGTGCTAAGCATGAAGTAAACAACACAAGTGAATAATAAATTCGCTGAATGGCACATGGCAATATATGCAATTTGACTGGGCACGAGTAACACACCCAAACCTATGAAAGAATTTTCCAGAGGAAAATTCGCTCTTAAGAGTGCGACAGGCACTCGGCAATCACGTTATCAACCACCTTGATACACTCTTGTGTTCAAGTTGTACTTTTTCAAAAAGAGGCTTCAGCAGGTCAGCCTTTGATTCTTACACTTTAACTGGTTTATTAACTTCAAAGGGTGATGATCGATGTAAACTGTGACTGTCGGCCAAAAAGCAGGTATATATAAAGAAAAGTTTTGAAGGCGAGGATCACGGCAAGTACTTCCCTTTCAACAACTGAATAATTATGTTGAACCATAATAAACTTACTGAAATAGCAAACACAATGCTCTATGCCCAGATCATCGTCCTGCAGAAGTACAGCTCCTTCTCCTACATTGCTGGCATTTATGGCCATTTTGAAAAGCCTTGAAAAATCAGAAACAAGCATTACAGCGTAACAACACAAAATCCCTTTTACAGACTTAAAAGCACTTTCACAATCTTTAGACCAACAGAATTTTTCTTTCTTTAACAAGTTTGTCAGTGAAGCAACAACACTTGAAAAGTTCTTAATAAATTGTCTGTAATAACCAATAGTGCCCAAGAACCTCACGCCTGGTTTTAGGTGCGGCAAAGTTTTTAATGGCCTCCACCTTTGAAGAAGGGCGACAGATACGACCGTGACCAAATACGAAACCAGGTTACTGAACCTGAGCCTGAACAAATTCTCACATCTTTAAGTTAGGAACAAGGTGGGCTTCCACGAGCCTTGAGAGCAACGTATTTAATTGTTCTAGGTGTCATCCCAATTAGCACTGAACACATTTGACAGAGTATGGCTCCAGGCCCTATTGTCTAAGATGTCACACTATGGCCTTGCATCAGTGGTTCCTCTAATTTCTTCTTTCCTTCATAATAGAGAAATACGGGTCATGGTAGATGGAATTTAGTCTCAGTTTTATTCCATAAATGCTGACGTACCTCAGGGATCAGTTTTGGCGCCAACCCTCTTTCTCATTCATATCATTGACCTCCTATCTGTCATGCACAACCCAATACACTCTTATGCTGATGACTCGACCCTTCATAGTTCTATCACATTTAGTACCTCCTTTACACAATTTGATATTATAAATTCCCAAATAAACACAGCAATTTCTCTGAACCAGGACTTTTCTAAAATTAATCAATGGGGACAAAAAAATCTGGTCTCATTTAATGCTCAGAAAACTAAATACATTAACTTCTCCAACAGAAAGAATCCCTCAGACTCTCACATAATTTTAAATGATGTCAATATTCCCATATCCACTACAATTGATATCCTAGGTGTTACTCTAAACCCCAACCTAAGCTGGACAGCTTATGTTAAATCCCTTGCTAAAAATGCATCTAAAAAATTGGGACTTACGTACAGAGATCGTGAGTTTTTCGCTGACGAGCAGATGGCCACAATATACAAAAGTCATGTGCGTTCTCAGATCAAATACTGTTCACCACTGCGGAGTGGATGTGGAGTGGTTGCACTGAGGCAGTTGGACAAAATTCAAAATAAAGCCATTAGATTAATCAATAATCCTACCATTACGCAGGACCTTCCTCCTCTATCAGTACGTAGAGATGTTGCTTCTTTAGCATTATTTTATCGATATTTCTACCGTAAGTGCTCTGACGAACTGGCTTCAATTGCGCCTCCCCTTCACATATTCTCCTGAAATACTCGGGCAGCTGGGAGTGCCCATGAACTCACACTCTCTCCCCCTTAATGCAGAACCTCTGCTTATCAAAATTCATTCATCCCCAGAGCTACTACACTCTGGAATTTACTTCCTGGGAGTTGCTTCCAACAAACATTACTTTTCATCCACTTGAATTTAAATCCAATTGTTACAAGTTTTTTATGAATGGAGTATGCCTTTAGGCACATTGACTAATTTTTTTCCCTTTGCTTTTCCTTCCTCCATTCATTATCAAGAAAAAAAAAATCATCCAAGTACAGTACATAATTTGGAAGCCCACTCTGGTGTTAGGGACACAACAGGACTGATGGCAACAAGCTTCATCTTGAGTTTTTTCCTCCTCTTCTTTGACGAGCAAGTCATGACAACAATTGCCAAAGAGACCAATCGTTTTATTCATCAGATGGAGGCAGACATGGCACAGGAGGAGACGCATAGGACACGACATTTGACTGACGTGACAGTGCCAACCTTGTATGTGTTCATGGCACTGGCATGTTGATGCCCTTAGTAAAGAAACATGCACTTGTTGACTGCTAGACCACTGATGTCTTGACACGGGTCGATGCATTCGGAAAGTTCATGGCACGAAACACGTACCAGAACATCCTACGGTTCCTTCACTTCTCCGACATCACAACTTCGGACCCAACAGACAGTCTGTAAAACATGAGAATCGTTTTGGAAAACCTCAAAGGCAAATTCAAACGCTATTTTGGGGATGTGATTGTTGAGTCACTGATGCTGTTCTGGGGCCATATATCTTTCAGGCAGTACATTCCACCCAAATGTCATCAGTTTGGCATCAAGATATTTGTGCTGTGTGATTGTGATACGGGTGTTGTCCTAGATATGATAATATACACCGGGGCAACAACCGATATTCCCCATCACGATCGTCTTGGCATTTCTGGTGCAGTTGTGAAGCAAATGATGGAAGATTATGTGGGTAGAGGATACATACTTTGCACAGATAATTGGTACACCTCTCCTGAATTAACAATGCGCCTGCTATCACGAGGCATTGGTTCCTGTGGCACAGTGCGGCCAATTAGACGTGGCATGCCACGCTGCCATGAGGAGCAAGAGGGAGGCACAGTGCTGTTGCAATGTAGTACTGATCTCCTTGCCCAGCGATGGCAAGACAAGCGTGATTTTTTTTTTTTATGCGAGGAAGAAGGAACCAAAGGCCATGAGCCCGCAATAACAGTTCCCTCCAAGAGAAAAACAAAATACAATAGAGAGCCAAATTCAAGATCCGATCATTTTGAGATGCCTGGACACACTGCGTTTGAAAGACTGGGGATCATAGGCAGCAGGAAATACAGACAGAGGAAGACAGTTCAAGAGCTGACCTGTTGCATAAATTAAAGACTGGGAGTAACGGTTAACTCTTGCATTAGAGAGTTGGACAGAAAAGGGATGAGAATTTGCTGCCAGACGAGTGCTACGCGCCCATCGTAGAGGTGGAGGAATGCAAACAGACAGTTCAGAGGAGCAGTGACCATTAAAGTAGCGATAGAAAAGAGATAAAGATGCAACAGTGCAGCGAAGAGACAGAGCTTGAAGGGAGTCAGTAAGAGGAGGAGAGTTAATGAGACGAAAAGCCTTTGACTCCACCCTATTGAGAAGAGCTGTATGTGGGGAGCCTCCCCACACATGAGAGTTGTACTCCACACAGGGGCGGATAAAACCCTGTATAGAGTCAACAATTGTGCAGGGGTAAAGAAAGAGCGGAGTCGGCTTAGCACACCCAATCTCCTGGAAGCAGATTTTACAAGAGATGTAATATGATCTTTCCAAGATAAGTCCCGAGTTAATGAAACCCCAAGCATGTTCAAGGATGATGCAAGATTAAGCTGAATATTATTAAACATTAGTGGGTATACCTATGGAAGATTTTGTCGGGTTGATAGATGCAAGAACTGAGTCTTAGATGCCTTAAAAACAACCATATTATTTTTACCCCAGTCAGAGATACGAGCCAAGTCAGACATTAGGTGTGCCATAGCCTCATCCCTTGTTTGTTGAAGTAACTGTTGAGATGGGCGTTGCAAGAATCGAATGGAAAGGTGAAGGGTGGAGTCATCAGCGTATGAGTGGATAGGGTTAAATGTACAGCTTAGAAGATCATTGATGAATAAAAGGAAGAGAGTTGGTGATAGGACAGAGCCCTGAGGAACACCACTGTTGATAGATCTAGGAGAAGAACCATGGCCGTCTACAACAGCGGCTATAGAACGACCAGAAAGGAAGCTAGCGATGAAGGGACAGATAGAAGGATAGAAACTGTAGGAGGGCAGTTTGGCAATTAAAGATTTATGCCAGACTCGATCGAAAGCCTTTGAGATGTCAAGTGCAATGGCAAAGCTTTCGCCAAAGTCCCGAAAGGAGGATGACCAGGAGTCTGAAAGGTAGGTGAGAAGATCGCCAGTGAAGCGTCCCTGACGGAACCCATACTGACGATCGGAAAGAATGTTGTGATAGGAAAGATGCCTTAAAATTTTTCTATTGAGAATTGACTCAAAAACTTTTGAAGTACAGGACGTTAAAGCAATTGGACGATAGTTGGAGGGTTGGGAGTGGTCACCCTTCTTTGGGACTGGGTGAATGAGAGCAAACTTCCAGCAAGAATGAAAGGTACAAGTTGACAGACAAAGGCGAAAGAGTTTGCCAAGGCAGAGTGTAAGCACAGAAGCACAGTTCTTGAGAACAACAGGAGGGACCCCATCAGGCCCATATGCCTTGTTAGTAATGAGGCCAGTGATGGCAGAAAATACATCAACTGAAGATATTTTAATATCAGCCATGAGGAAGTCAGAGGGGGGAAGTGATGAAGGAACAGCACCGGAATCATCTAAGATGGAATTGGAGGAGAAAGTCTGTGCGAAGAGATCTGCTTTATCATTAGAAGAAATAGCTACAGAAACATCAGAGTAGAAAAGAGGAGGGAAGGATGATGAGGTAAAGTTGTTAGAAAGATTTTTGGCAAGGTGCCAGAAGGAGCGGGAAGAATTCGAGTTGGAGGGTTGAGAGCATTTAGTATGGATGAAATTATTTTTAGTAGAGCGAAGAACAGACTTAGCACGATTTCAGGTAGAAACATAAAGATGATGTGATTCAGGGGTGGGGGTGGCTCCGGTACCTTTTGTAGGCCCTCTCCTTGTTGCGGACAGCATTAGAACAAGCGTGATTAAACCAAGGCTTTCTTGCGTTAGTCAAAGGATATGAGAAAGGAATGTATGCTTCCATGCCTGAGAGAATAACCTATGTAATGCGCAAGGCACACTCAGATGGCTCCCGGCCATGGAAGCAATACTCATTCCAGGGAAAATCAAAGAAGTACTGCCTGAGGGCCTCCCAGTCCGCGGCTCCAAAATGCCACAGACGACGTTTCCCTGGAGAGTCCACAGGCCGTACCCGAGTGATAGGACACATTAAGGTAATAAGGTTGTGATCAGAGGAGCCCAACGGAGAGAAAAGATTAACAGAGTAAGCAGAAGGATTAGTTGTGAGGAAGAGGTCAAGTATGTTGGAGCTCTCTCCAAGGCGGTCAGGGATAATGGTAGGGTGCTGTACAAGCTGCTCTAGGTCATTAAGGATAGAAAAGATGTAGGCTTGTTCACCAGGTGGATCCGTGAAAGGAGAGGAGAGCCAAAGGTGGTGGTGAACATTGAAATCTCCTAGAATGGAGATTTCAGAGAAAGGAGAAATGGATAGAATGTGTTCCATCGTAGAAGTAAGATAGTCGAAGAATTTTTGATAGTCAGTAGAATTAGGGGATAAGTAAACAGCACAGATATATTTAGTCAGAGAATGACAGGAAAGCCGAAGCCAGAGTGCAGAGAATTCAGAAGAATCGAGTTCAGGAACACGAGAGCAAGATAAGTCATTGCGTATTTATACACAACAGCCACCTTTGGCTTTGAAATGAGTATAGAGAAAGTAGGAGGATACAGAAAAGGGTTTGCTGTCAGTTGCCTCAGACAGTTGAGTCTCCGTTAGAAAAAGAAGGTGAGGTTTAGAGGAGGAGAGGTGGTGCTCAACAGAGCGAAAATTAGAGGAAAGGCCACGAATGTTGCAGAAATGAAGAAGAAGAGAGTCAGACTGGTTCCAGGCACCTTGAGTCATCACCGGGAGAGGGGCGGATGGTGGGGGCATTTATGGTCCCCCCCCCCTGGGGACTCCGAGGCTTGGTGAAGAGACGCCATTTTATTTAATTTTGAATAGGAAGTGTAGAGTGTACTGTGCATGTAGTTTGGTGTAGATAGTTAGAGAAATTTGTACTGGAGAGCATGCTGGCCTACTCTCTGTGTAACTGAGACACTGAAAAAGTTCAGCAAAGGGGGATGATCAGGAACTAGTCCTGAGGGCTGATGAAACGGAGCTCCAGCACTCCCTGTCATCAGCTTTCCATCCACCTCGGGAGTACTGCCCTCCTCGACTGCTCTCGTCAACACAGGGAAAGTAGATTACGCAACAGGCGAGCGTATTCGAAAGCCAAATGCAGTCACAGACGACAATCGTAAGCTGCACTTGGTTGATATGTGACATGTAGATTGATAATGCGTAGTGCATTCGTCGTTGTATCAGAGGGTACAAGAAACTTTTTTTTCCAATTGGTAGACTTGTGCGTGTTGAATGCGCATCACTACCACTGCCAGAAAACCGGAAAGATGATCTTGATGCGGAAGTTCATGCATGACTGTGTGTTCAAGGTATTGCAGGAGTACGGTCACCAGTCGGCAGTGCCACTGCTGTAAAAGACACACCAGACAAAGGATTGGGCGGCACAGCACCACATGGTGAAGTTGCTGCCACCCACTGAAGCACAAGGTATGGCGATAGGGTCAAAAAGTGCACAGTTGCGCTGCCATGTCTGTGCAACAACAGAGAGACGGCAACGAGAGTGAAAGCTCAGCACCTGGCAATGCAATGCATGCAAGGTGCCTCTCTGCCCTCCTGCTTCCCTGAGTATCCTTGGGGACGTACTAACTCTGTATAAACAGTGCAGTGTAATTCTAAGTGAGACTGTAAATAACTTTGTTTACTGTATTGTGTTTATTTCTAAAAGCAAGGAATAGTAATAGTGAAAGATAGAAGTAAGTGTTTGGAGAAGTAAGGGAAAGTAAGTAAGCCTCTAAGATAAAGTAAGATTCAAGGACAGTGACTTATCTATGTTTACTTCTGATCTGCGAAGGGAGGGCAGAGAGGGGTAAATATTGGCCTGGCCTGACTCCACAACTCGCACTATGCACAAGAGGTTAGTTTATATTTTATTTGTTTCATCCCTTCAGTGTATTATCTTTGCCTCCATTTAATTTCCATTATTGTGTTCCATTTCTGATGCTCCTCTAATTGATTGTGAAATACTCATATTCGATGTTGAATGCTGTTGAGAGATATACTTCCAAGCGCTGGACACCAAAATGCTTTCTTTAAAGTGATCTCGCTAATCTCAGACAATATTGTCCTTTGATCGTGTGAAGTTTCCCCAGAAAGACAAAGGGAGACCCATTATCTCAACCCAGGCAGAAAATATCATCTTTCTCCTCCCTTGCAACACACAGACAGCAACTAACTTCACGATAATAACAACATACAGGATAAACAAGAAAAACGTGAATATATGAGAAAATACTTGTTTGGGGGCTATTTTTATGTACTTGTTCCGGATTTTTTTTACTGTTTTGGAGTATTTTACATATTCCTTGCCTGCACTAGCATTTCACAATTATTTTAGGTATACACGTGATGTCTGCATGGCTGGAAAGGCCTCCACTCCTTTACCGCTAATCAGCTTAGGCCATGTGCTAATCGCGGCTCGCCTCGACTTTCAAGGTTAACGAGAAAGCCTCTACAATTTATGACTGACATTTTTCTCGTTAGGTCTAAAAACAGAATCTCTCACCTCTCTTTTCCCACAAACTCTACCACCCAGACGAAAAAAAGAAAAAAAATCGATACTAGCATAAACATAATAAACACTAAACAAAGTGAAAATAAATTCATAATAATTTTTTTCCTGTTCAAACCTCATGTATTATGTACTGAAATACTTCCAAATACCTATATCTTGTCATTTCAGATCATTTGAGCACCGCTGACATTGTTTTTGTGTAATAAAATATATATAATACTTAGAGCAATGTTGCACTGTGGCAAGTCCACGCTAGGGACAATATCATCTGCCAGTATTTTCGCAACTTTCACGGTCAATTGTACGCCACGGGATAGGTCTAGGAAGCTGAAATTTGCACTGGAAGATGCATCAGAACTTGCTCTTCAATATGATAACAACAAAAAAATCGATTTTCGAAACTTCAAAAAATGACTAAGTGGTCGACTTGTGGGATATGGAAATCTACACGTGTTAGGGCACGGAGGGGTTAAGGTTCAGATTAGTAATGTAGTGGGATGAACCATACGACCGACAGTCTTCTAATCAAGACGGGGATATGTGTCGGTCCTAGTCAGAGTGTTAACTCTGCAGTAGTCGATGCATAATCTTGTTGTACCATCAGGCTTTGGTTGTAGGGTCACAGGGGAGTTCCACGGGCCCACACATGGGGAGATAAGATCATTGTCCAGCAAGAACTCCAACTCCTGGTGGAGGACTCCTAGGTGCTGGGGGCACACATGACAAGGCGGCAACTTAACAGGATGCCTGTCACTCACATCGACATCATGCATGCTCCAGGGCGTCTACTCAGGGGAGCTACCAAAGACATCCTTAAATGAAGAAAGCCGTGTTAATAAATGTTGAGACTGGTCTTCTAGCAAATGTGAAACCTTCTCACTAAGGAGCAATCTGGTCTCAGCGTTGCTGTGCCAAGCACTCTCAGTATCGAAGTCAGTGTCCTCCTCGTCTTGTTCCTGGTTACCAAATCGCTAGGAAAATCCTCACTCTGTTCAACGAAGACTAGATGCACAGGTATTGGGGCCTCTGGAGCATGATAATAAGGTTTCAGCATGTTAGCATGACAAAGCTGATGTTTCTTATGCATATCTGGTGTTTCCATTAAGTAGTCAGAACTACCCAGTTTATGCATCACACGAAAAGGGCCACAAACCTTAGCAGCAAGAGGCTATCCTTGACGATGCAATAGAATTAACACTTCATAACCAACTTTTAACTTTTGCAAAGAAGCTTTTCTGTCATACCACCTCTTCATGCTGTCTTGAGTCAGCTTCTAATTCGCTCTAGCTTTGTTCCAAGCATTTAGACATCCTGTTCTTAAAATCACCAACAAACTCAAGTACACTATGGCTCCTGGTGGGATCACTAGACCAAGCCTCTTCAGTGGTGGATACCAGGCCCTTTACCTTGTAGGCGAATATTAGTTCATTAGGGGAGAAACCCAATCTCTCTTGAGGAACTTCATGGGTGGCTAATAAGTGGAATGGCACGCCTCGATCCCAGTCCTTCAAGTGCTCCATGCAGTACTTCTGACACATCGTCTTAAGAGTCTGGTAGTATCTCTCAGGGGCACCCTGGCTCTCAGGATGGTAAAGACTGCTCTTCTTATGGACGATACCAAGCTAGGCCATGGACTGCTGGAAGGCACTTTGAAGAAAATTAGACCCTCTATCAGACTGAACCTCCCTCAGCAACCTGAACTTAGTAAAGAAATCAAACAATGCCCGAACAGCTATTTCAAACTCTGGGGAACGAACAGAGATAGCCTTGGGGTATCTAGTGGTCCTAGTGGAAGTGCGTGTATGTGTGTTCAAAGCAGTGTGCACAGCCATGAGGCCTGGGATGGCCGTTGTCAACGTTTTTGTTTTACTGTCAACATTATAAGCATAATTGCTTGATGCAGCGTGTTGGTAGTTAAGTATTATATACTTTTTACATACCCTAGTGTTTTTTGCTTGTGTATTAGTAGTGTGACCATGATTCATACTGAGACGTAACTGCCAGTTAAGAATGACGAGTGGGAGTTGCGTTGGCGGAGGGTTGGGAGCTGGGGAAGAGGGGTTGAGCTCGTTTCGTCCCTCCCTCCCGTCTTCCCTTGGTATATAGGGGTAGGAAGGGGACGCCCCTGAGCAGATATTAGTGCTCGTGAGTGCTATACATATGAAAAAATTCCGATTGCACAGTAACACACAAACGATCGTAATGCAAAAAGGAATGAGTGATACATTGGCATGAATTGTAAATTATTGTAATATTTTTCTTAACATTCAAGCTCGCTTGGAATTCTGTCTGGCAGAGGGCAGTTGCTGGACATAAGTCATCTTCAGAGAGCCAGACAGGAAGACAAAAATTTGCGGAACAACAGGCATATGCCTTGGAGAGATTCGAAATTATTGTTATTTTATTCTCAGTATCAACAAACATTTAATAAGCCAAGATGAATACACGTATAAACTGTTCTCGCAAGGAAAAGGTATCACACAGACACACGTTATTTGAGATTCAGGATGTGTATTATTTTATTCTTGCTCAAGGCAGACGATTATATCTAATTTCGGAAGGAAAATGTCTCCTAAGTAAGATAAAACAGACAAACAGACAGACTGAATGATTGATTCATGTTGACTTATTTAATTTTTGGTTCCACCAGATGACATGATTCAGATTAAGTGCCAACTGACCCCTCTCGTAGAGGAAGATCTGATAGACACTAGATTAAACGGACAGAGGGAAAGACAAACAGACGGTTTCTCTGTTATCATTACACGTTGATTGCTATTTCACTCCTGCTAAAGTCAGACGATTTCATTCGAGAGAAGTGAGATTTCATTCGAGAGAAGTGAGAATAAACTCTTTCTGTAGATGAAGACAAGAAAGACAAAGAGGTAGAATGAACAGAATGAAAATGAGGCAGAGTTCCCAAAATATTATTTTCACAACTGGAATTTCAGTTCATCACGGACGGTAGCACTCCGTAAGTAGAAATGGCGCAGGTTCAAACTGGCGTCCAGTACTATAGGGTATAAGAGAATTCACGCGAAAACGGTTGCAAAACTTAATTCTAAGCCTTTGAATTGAAAGGCTTTTGCTCTTCAGGTGCAAAACCACTCGAAAGGTTTGGCTGACCTTCGTAGGAGTCACAAAATCGATCAGCAAAAATACCGATTTTGTTCTTTCTTTATCAGTCAAAAAAAAAAAAAAAAAAGGTGTACACGAGCATACTATACACCAAAACGCTGCTTGTCATTTGTAGATGTTTCTTTTCATGTTTAGAAAAACATTCAGGCCAGTTCTCATTTCCCCCCCAGAAGTTTTCTCACATTAGAAGTATATATGATATGCTTACACACAAACCGGAAAACTATACGAAAATTTAAGCCAGATATACTAATTATTCATGACATGATTTGATTCTACACAGCTACATGTTTAATGACGGTTTTATGGTCATGATGTAATTCATTATATGCTAAATAAGCTGGTATAGGTTATAGGTGTTAGACTGGAATTTAGTTGAACCCGGTCGTGGTTGAATGAACCATATCAGCGCGGCGGAGGTTTGCAAGTTTACATGGCACGTGCCGCTAGGAAAACGGCGCACAACGCCGTTTCAAATTCAAACTTGTACCGACGAGAGCACCGTGAAGCCTACTAGGCCAGTGGTTTCCAACCTGTGGGGCGCGCTCCCCTAGGGGGGCACGAAGGGCTGCCTGTGGGGGGGAGGGGCGCGAAGGCCTGATAAAGAGGGTAATTATATTTGAAAACTATGAATTATGATGGAATTCAGTAATTTCTAAATATGGAGGAAATACTTCAGATATGAATAAGAAATCTAGGTATCTGAATATATGAACAATTTCAGAGATTAAGAATCCATGATATTTATTGACATGTGCCAACTGTGCCAGTAAAATACAGTATTTGAGAAAGGGGGGCGCAGGGAACGTGTCATTCAGTGGGGGGGAGGCGAGAATTAGAAAAGGTTGGAAACCACTGTAGTAGGCAGTCTGGGCCCTGGCACACTACATAGTAGGTGCAGCGCAGAGCGTAACTCAACCAACAGTGCGAAACAGTACTTTGTGGGACGAGTGATCAGGTAAGCACGTCTTCTCGTAACCTCATTAAATTGCAAATACTGCCAGAGTTATAATTGCCTCTGAAAATGTACGAGCTGAAAATTATGAAAGTTGAAAAACCTATGAAGCTTCACGTGTAGAGAAGAGAATAACGTTCATTTTGGTACCAAAAAAACTTGTTTCAGTTGGTTTTAGTGTTTACACTAGTACAATGCAGCATATATTTAGTTCATTACATGTTCATATAATACATTCTAGATGAAATATACATGGAAAGAACAGTTTAAAAAATAAAGCCCCCCCCATGATGGAGATAGCCCCGCCCAAATTTCAAGTCCTGGCTACAGGCCTGATGCTACGGTTCGCGAGTTGCGGCCTGAAAACCGTCAGTCACCCATAAGTTCGCCATTTTGCACAACATTGGTTTCCGTGGCCGCAGCTCGCCTACAGTTAAAGAATGTACCAAAACTCTTCTTTTCACGGAAAGGCAACCTGCATTTAGTCTTTCAGTATGCTATGCATGTAACAATGAAAACCTAACACTTGCTTTATGCATAATTATACTTCCACAAAAACATAATAAACTAGAAAAAAATAATTCTAAAATGATTGTTAAGAAGTAGGAATGGCAACAGTGCGCATATAAGATAAAAAAGAAAGAAAAAAAAAAGAAACAAGAGATCATTCAAGATGGGAGGAGATTTGGAGACCTACTGTATTCCAGTCACATTTCATCAGTAACAAGTCTGTGGCTAAAGTGTGGAATGTAGTAATAGGTATAGGTCTCCAAATCTCCTCTCACCCCGATTGATCTCTGGTTTCTGTGCTTTTTTTCATCTCTTATCTGTACACTGTTGCCATTCCTATATCTTAACAATCACTATGCATTACTGTAACTGCCGGATGAGTCTATTTAGCTTAATGAAAATACGATTCTTCCTATTACGAAGATGTAAAACATATGCAGACATACTGAATAATAGACAGACTCCAGACATCGTAGTTCATTCGTGAAGTAAACTCCTATTTGATTCCTGCTGCTGGATGACAGTTTTACTTAGCTAAGGGTAGAACACGCCTCACCTGCGACATATTTTTGCTTACTGATTTACATTAATTACATTGAGGGAAATAGAGGAGCGATTGGGTAAATATGGGTTGGAGCAGATGGGGGACGTGGAAGGTGTGTGCAAGATATTCACAGAAGAAATCTGTGCAGCACGTGATGTGGTGTGTGGGGTGAAGAGAAGACGGAAGGGGGTGCAGGAAACAGCATGGTGGAATGAAGTGGTGAGAGAGGCTGTGGCACAGAAGAACAAAACATATAATGAGTAGATTAGAAACAAGGGCGTTGAAGAAGTTGAGAGTCGGAAGAGAGAGTTGTATGTAAAGAGGAAGAGAGAGATGAAAAGATTAGTAACAGAGAGTGGATGAGGAATTTGGAAGGAATTTGAGTGTAAAGTGGAAGGAATGTAAGAAAATGTTCTCCAAAGAGGTAAGGGGAGTTAGACAGGGTGGCAGTGAAGTTAGTTGGGGAGTGAAAGATAAAAATGGTAGATTACTAACGGAGAAGGGAGAAAAAGTGAGCAGATGGAGAGAACACTTTAAGGAATTGTTGAACATAAAGAATGAAAGTAATGCAGGTATGAGTGGCTGGGGAATGGCTGGGAGGAGGAGGGATGTGAGAAGAAAGGAAGAAATCAATAGGATGGAAGTTCTGGAAGCAATGAAGAAAGTTAAAATGGGGAAAGCCCCAGGAATTGATGGAGTCTGTGGTGAAATGCTGAACCATGGGGGAGAGATAGTAGTAGAATGGATGCAGAAGATGTGCAGATTGGCCTGGGAGGAAGGTAGGGTCGCGGAGGATTGGAAGTCAGGTATAATTATTCCCCTGTACAAAGGAAAAGGGGAAAAAGAAGTGTGTGGTAATCATAGGGGGCATTTGTCTTCTTAGTGTAATAGGAAAAGTATATGGTAGGATACTTACTGATAGAGATAGGGAAATAAAGGAATTAGTTGAAGAACAGGGAGATTTTAGGAAGGCAAGAGGTTGTGTAGATCAGATATTCATTCTTTGATATTTAGTGGAAAAGTTTCTAGAGAGGGGAAAGAATTTGTATGCAGTCTTCATGGATTTGGAGAAAGTATATGACAGGGTGGATAGACAGGGACTGTGGAAAGTAGTAAGAACATATGGAGTAGATGGAAAGTTGTTGAAGCCTGTGAAGGGTATGTATGAGGGTGCTAAGGCTGCAGTGCGTGTGGATAGTGAACTGAGTGAATTTTTCTATTTGAAGGTTGGATTGAAACAAGGATGTGTCATGTCTCCATGGTTGTTCAGTCTACATATGGATGGGGTAATAAAAGAAATACAAGGTAGGGCAGTGGATCTTGCAGCGGCCCTAGTGAAAGATGGCAGTGTTTGGAAACTACCTGTACTGTTGTTTGCAGATGGTATTATGTTGTTAAGTGATGCCGAAGGGGAACTGCATGGCTTGGTGGATAAGTTTGGGAGAGTGTATAAGAAACGGAATCTAAAGGTGAATGTAGGGAAGAGTAAAGTTATGGTTTTCGAAAGAAGTGAGATTAGTGAATGTACAGTGATGTTGGATGAGGGGGGAAACGGAATATGTGAGTGCGTTTATGTACTTGGGTAGTGTGATGAGTAAGAATGGAAGTTTAGAGGGTGAAGTGCTTGAAAGGGTTCAACAAGGAAGAAAAGTTGCCGGTTCCTTGAAAGCAGTGATAAGAAACAGGGAAGTGAGCATGGAAATGATAAAGCTACTACATGACAGTATTGTGATACTAACTATAACGTATTAAAGTAAAGCTTGGTTATTGCTAGAGGGACAGAAGTCAAGAGTGAGAGCAGTGGAAATGAGTTATTTGAAAGGAGCATGTGGAGTCACATGGAGAGACAGACTGACAAATGAGGAAGTGAAGGAGCGGTGTGGCATGATAGGAAGCGTTAGGAGAAACACATTGAGGTGGTTCGGCCATGTGGAGAGGATGGAGAGTGAGAGACTGACAAGGAGAATGTATGTGAGTGAGGTGGATAGGGGGAGAGGGAGGGGGAGGCCAAGGATGAGATGGAGGGATGGAGCGGAGAGGTGTATGACAGAGAGGTGTGTGGGCTGAGAGTAAGACAATGAAATGGCGGGGGACAGGGTGACATGGAGGCGATTTATTTGTGGCCACCCCTTACAGGATTAAGGCGTCTGGCAATAGATAGATGGATAGACAGACATTGACGCTACATAAGATAGAGCGTTTTTTCTTTTTCAGCGAGACTGAGTCAAGCTCTTAATGACCATTCCTTCCTGAACTTATCATACTCTGTGTGTTTGTGTGTGTGTGTGTGTGTGTGTGTGTGTGTGTGTGTGTGTGTGTGTGTGTGTGTGTGTGCTCCAAATCGCGAAGCAAAGGAGTGAGTTACCTGTCCGAATACCAGCCATTCTTGGTGTCCTGGCCACGGCATCGACAAGTCCTAGATACTTTCTTTGGATCTCAGCTGTACGTTTCCTTCTTGCTTGAAGTTTGGTCTTATTCACCGTATCCCAAAAAAAGGGTGGCCGTTCGCACCTCTTAAAACTATCACCCAATTGCTTTCACATTTTCACATAGTGTACGTCTATATTAAAATATAAAACCTTTCCTATCATTACCTTGTTTCCATTCACCAGTATTACTTCCTTTTCCAAAATTTAAAAAAAAATATGGCAGCACAACATGTGGCCTCAGAGTCCTCGGGGGGGGGGGGACAATAAACGCCCCGACCTTCCGCCCATCTCCCGGTGACGATTCGAGCTGCCTGGAACCACTGTCTGACTCTCTTCTTCATCTTTCTGCAACATTCGCGGCCTTTCCTCTAACTTTCGCACTGTTGAGCACCACCTCTCCTTGTCTAAACCTCACCTTCGTTTTCTAACTGAGACTCAGCTGTCTGAGGCAACTGACAGCAAACCCTCTTCTGTATCCTCCTACTTTCTCTATACTCATTTCAAAGCCAAAGGTGGCTGTTGTGTATATATACACAACGACTTATCTTGCTCTCGTGTTCCTGAACTCGATTCTTCTGAATTCTCTACACTCTGGCTTCGGCTTTCCAGTCATTCTCTGACTAAATATATCTGCACTGTTTACTTATCTCCTACTTCTACCATCAAAAATTATTTGACTATCTTACTTCTGTGATTGAACACGTTCTATCCATTTCTTTCTCTGAAATCTTCATTCTAGGAGATTTCAATGTTCACCAACACCTTTGGCTCTCCTCTCGTTTCACTGATCCACCTGGTGAACATGCCTACACCTCTTCTATCCTTAATGACCTAGAGGAGCTTGTACAGCACTCTACCCATATCCCTGACCGCCTTGGAGACAGCTCCAAGATACTAGACCTCTTCCTTACAACTAATCCTTCTGCTTACACTTTTAATCTTTTCACTATGTTGGGCTCCTCCGATCACAACCTTATCACCCTAACCTGTCCTATCGTTCCAGTACAGCGTGTGGACCCTCCAAAGAAACGTCGTCTGTGACACTTTGGAGCTGTGGATTGGGAGGCCCTCAGGCAGTACTTCTTCGGTTGTCCCTGGAATGATTATTGCTTCCATGGCCAGGAGCCATCTGAGTGTGCCTTGCACATTACAGAGGTTATTCTCTCGGGCATGGAGGCATACATTCCTTTATCATATCCTCTGACTAATGCAAGAAAGCCTTGGTTTAATCACGCTTGTTCTAATGCTGTCCGCAACAAGGAGAGGGCCTATAAAAGGTACCAGAGCCAACCCACCCCTGAATCACATCTTTTATACGTTTCTGCCCGGAATCGTACTAAGTCTGTTCTTCGCTCTACTAAAAATAATTTCATCCATACTAAATGCTCTCAACTCTCCAGCTCGAATTCTTCCTGCTCCTTCCGGCACCTTGCCAAAAACCTTTCTAACAACTTTACCTCATCATTGTTCTCTCCTCTTTTCTACTCTGATGGCTCTGTAGCTATTTTTGCTACTGATAAAGGAGATCTCTTCACTCAGACTTTCTTTTCCAATTCCACTTTAGACAATTCCGGTGCTCTTCCTTCATCACTTCCCCCCTCTGACTTCCTCATGGCTGACATTAAAATTTCTTCAGCTGATGTATTTTCTGCCATCACAGGCCTCAATACTAATAAGGTATATGGACCTGATGGAGTCCCTCATGTTGTTCTCAAGAACTGTGCTTCTGTGCTTACACCCTGCCTAAGCAAACTCTTTTGTCTTTGTCTATCAACTTGTACCTTTCCTTCTTGCTGGAAGTTTGCTCTTAATCAGCCAGTCCCAAAGAAGGGTGACCATTCCCAACCCTCAAACTATCGTCCAATTGCTTTAACATCCTGTATCTCAAAAGTTTCCGAGTCAGTTCTTAACGGAAAAATTTTAAAGCATCTTTCCCATCACTACCTTCTTTCTGATCGTCAGTATGGGTTCCGTCAGGGACGCTCCTCTGGCGAACTTTTCACCTACCTTTCAGACTCCTAGTCATCCTCCGTTCGGGACTTTGGCGAAAGCTCTGCCATTGCACTGGACATCTCGGAGGCTTTCGATCGAGTCTGGCATAAATCTTTAATTTCCAAACTGCCCTCTTACGGTTTCTATCCTGCTATCTGTGCCTTCATCTCTAGCATCCTTTCTGGTCGTTCTATAGCCGCTGTTGTAGACGCCATCATTTTTGTCCTATATCTATCAACAGTGGTGTTCCTCAGGGCACTGTCCTATCACCAACTCTCTTCCTTTTATTCATCAATGACCTTCTAAGCTGTACATCTAACCCTATCCACTCATACGCTGATGACTCCACCCTTCACCTTTCCATTCGGTTCCCGCAACGCCCATCTCAGCAGTTACTTCAACAAACAAGGGATGAGGCTATGGCACACTTAATGTCTGACTTGTTTTGTATCTCTGATTGGGGTAAAAATAATTTGGTTGTTTTTAATGCATCAAAGACTCAGTTTTTACACCTATCAATCCAACAAAATCTTCCACAGGTATACACACTAATGTTTAATAATATTCACCTTAATCCTGGATCATCCTTGAACATGCTTGGGGTTTCACTAACTCGGGACATATCTTGGAAAGATCATATTACATCTCTTGTAAAATCTGCTTCCAAGAGATTAGGTGTGCTAAGCCGACTCCGTTCCTTCTTTACCGCTGCATCGTTGTTCACTCTATATAGGGGTTTTATCCGCCCCTGTGTAGAGAACGACTCTCCTGTGTAGGGAAGCTCCCCACATACAGCTTTTCTCAATAGTGTGGAGTCAAAGGCTTTTCATCTCATTAACTCTCCTCGTCTTACTGACTCCCTTCAACCTCTGTTTCTTCGTTGCACTGTTGGATCTTTATCTCTTTTCAATAGCTACTTCATTGGTCACTGCTCCTCTGAACTGTCTGCATGCATTCCTCCTCCCCTATGACAGGCACGTAGCACCAGTCTAGCAGCAAACTCTCATCCCTTTTCTGTCCAACTCTCTAATGCAAGAGTTAACCGTTACTTTCTGTCCTTCATTTATGCAACAGGTCAACTCTGGAACTGTCTCCCTCTGTCTGTATTTCCTGCTTCATATGATCTCCAGTCTTTCAAACGCAGTGTGTCCAGGCATCTCGAAATGATTGGTTCTTGAATTTGGCTCTCTCTTGTATTCTGTTTTTCTCTTGGATGGAACAATAATTGCGGACTCGCGGCCTTTGGTTTCTTCTTCCTCGCATAATAAAAAAAAAAGCAGGGGGTGCTCCCCTGGCATTCTTCATACCGTCCTTTCAGACCCCTCTTCTTCCTCCCTTTGGGACTTTGGCAAAATCTTTACCATTTCACTCGACATCTCAAAGGCTTTTGATCGAGTATGGCATTATTTTTTTTTTCCAACTGGCCTGTTATCTAACGTACTATTTGAGTAAAATTAGTGTGTGTGTGTGTGTGTGTGTGTGTGTGTGTGTGTGTGTTTGCGTAACAATACTCTGAAAGTGATCATTCTAATCCGATGAAACTCGGTGTTCACAGCCGCTGGGTTCCCAGTAGGTGCCAAACAAAATCTCATTGGCGGGGTTTCACTTGGGGGCGAGTTGCAGGCTGTTTTGTGTCTCCATTGGATTAAGCTACACTGAGTGGTCGATCCATGTTAGCGTGTCTTCTTGAAGCCAGCCGTTAGATATCGAACAAAGGTGTGGACAATTCAATTCTCATGCAATTTTCAGCTTCGGAACACCGAAACTTTCTTTTTCGATTGGTGAGTTTTTGTTAATTCACTTATATCAAATTCACTGAGGTGCAGTGAACAAATCACATGTACACTCTCACCGAAAAGTTCTCAATGCCTTTAAGCACCATGCTTTCTGAGAAGCAGGAACGAAGAGTTCAGAAACAGCTCCCAATGTGTGCAGCAGGTGGCAGCCGTGATTGACGATTCTGTAGATGAATAGGACCGTTGGCAGTTGTTCATGGGCCATGCCTGTTTTCTTATCATTACACTGTTTCGTCTTTTTCCTTCGTTGGTCATAATTCATGTCCGTTATAATGAAGCGTTGAAGTGTTGCAGTAATAAATACTCAAATTATTCCACCGTATCATATCTAATTGGCTGTATCTGACGGGCTATACTACCTGAGCATACTCTTTCCATCGAGCTGCATCAAATAGTCTGGCTTTAGCCGAAGCGATATTACAATTGTATCGCAATGATTAAATTATATTAGGACGTAAGCTTAAGGGAATGGCCAATAACATAGGTGTGGTGCATTGGTCCCTTGAAGCAGCTCATTTACTCGGATGCAATGCACAGCATTGTCTCGAAATGTGTACCATATACAGCAGTTGCTTCATAGAAGCTTCATCTCCACATGTGGCACCTTACCCCTCTGTGGCTGCTCATTCATTTCTAACACCCATCATTTTCACAGATTACTAGAAAAACTAGGAGTATCAGTAGTAAACTATCCTACAGAAATGCATCTTCCAGCTTCAGGATTATATTACGACATAGCTTACTTCATCAGACGTGATTAATACTCCAGTATACACTAGACATCACTATAATGGCTTGGAAGTGTGTCCTCAGAATCAGGCACACCAACCATTCCGAGATGACTAGCTATGTTCCGCTTGTCTTCACATCCATCGTGGCCCTAGCTTCGAGAACTTTCTGGTGAGAGTGTACATCCCATCTACCAGCATTTTCCAGTATGCCGACTTTGTGCCAGCTTCTTCATGTGTTCTTCACGTACCATGAGATGCCCTGAACTGATAATGCAGCCTAAATCTCCTACCCCATCATTTTTAAAGCCACACAGTACTTTGAACTTGAAAAGAAATTAGTGAAGCAGTTTTGTATTTTCTTACAATGAATAATTAGATGTACAAGAAACAGCTTAGTGGCAGCTTTTGACTTATAAGTCATTGTAAACATCTACTTCAAGTCAGGGTACGAGGGCGAAGTCCAATAACCTCCCGCAGGAGCAAGCGTGCCTCAGCTCGTAGGGCCGGAAGCAGTTGTATATCTATCCTTCTATATGTGCCTTCATCTCTAGCTTCCATTCTGGTCGTTCCATAGCTGCTACTGAAGACGGGTACAGTTCTTCTCCTAGAGCTATCAATGGTGGTGATACTCAGGGTTCTGTCCTATCACCACCACTCTTCCCTCAGTTTATCAATAACCTTCTGAGCTGAACATCTAACTTATCCAGGCATATGCTGATGACTCTACCCTTGACTTTTTCCTTCGTTCTGCACAGTATCTATCATTGCGATGCTTCAACAAACATGGGATGAGGCTATGGCACATCTAATTTCTGACCTGGCCATATCTCTGATTGGGTTAAAAGTAATCTTATTGTTTATAATGAAACCAAACTCAGTTCTTACTTTTTCTGACCGGTAAAATCTTCCACTGGAATCTCCTTTAAAATTTAACAACTTCCAACTCAGTCTTCCACCATCTCTGAACATACTTGCGGTTTCATTTTTCGGAACCTGTCATAGAAAGTGTATATTACTTCACTTGCAAAATCTGCAGATCCATCCCTTCTTTACCTCCGCACAACTGTTGACGCTACATAGAGGTTATATTTTTCCCTGTATGAAAAACATCCAAATGTGGTGGTGTGCACCCGATATGCAACGCTTCTCAACAGGGTGGAGCAAAAGTGTTTTCGTCTCCTTAACTCTCCGCTTTTTACCAACTTACCTTCAAACTCTGTCTCTTTGCAGTTTGCTCACTGTTGCATGATTATCTCTTCTCTGTTGTTTCTTCAATGGTCACTGCTGAACTTTCTGCATCTCTCATCTATTACGGAGGTTGCGTTGAACTCATCTGCCAGCAAACTCTTACCCATTTTCAATCCATCTCTCTCTCTCTCTCTCTGTCTCTCTCTCTCTCTTTTACTGCGGAGTTGTCAGCCATCATTTTAGCCTTGAAGTTGGTGTCTGTTCATCCTGACAATTATTTTACTATTTTTAGGGACTCTCAAGGGGCGCTTTTGGCCCTGGACTCTTTTAACTCTTCCCATCCCTTAGTTTTAGCTATTTTGGAGTGGCTGTTCCTCATTCGTCGTCGGGGGAAGAGAGTGGATTTTTGCTGGGTTCCCACACATGTTGGTGTGGTGGGCAATGAGACTGCGGATGCATTGGCCAAGGCTGCAGCTACTCAACAGCCCCCAATAGAATATCCGCTTCCTGCATCTGATCTAACACCTTACTTGCAGGACAGAATGCATGTGTGTTGGCAGAGACGCTGGGATGGTGTTGCTCATAATAAGCTGAAAGAGGTCTTCCAGAGAGTGGTTGTGCCAAGGGTTCTCCCTTCCATGCCTCGGCGATTGGTGGTAGCTCTTGCTAGGCTTCGCATTGGGCACTCTCGGCTTACACATGGGTTTCTGATGAGTGGCGAGACTCAACCGTATTGTGATGATTGCTTTGTTCCCCTTACTGTCCGTCACTTGCTGGTCGAGTGTCCAAGGTTGGGGGACCTGCGTCGGAGATTCCTCCATAAGCATACAGGGGTAGATGGTGCCTACTGTCTCTCCTCGATGCTTGGTGGAGCCCATAGCGATTTTACTGATGTTTTTGGTTTTCTTCAGGAGGCGGACCTCCTTCCACTTTTATAAGAAATTGTTTTCTCTTTTAACTATTCTTTTATTATTTTCAGTGTATTATTTCTAGAAAAAGTTATTAACTATGCACTATTTATTTGCCATGTGTTTTAGCTTGTTGTCCGGCGGCATATGACGTTAGCAGTTGTGCCGCCAGTATCTACTACAATCAATCAATCAATCTCTCTCTCTCTCTCTCTCTCTCTCTGCTTACAGCGGTACATGAACCCTCTCCCTAATTTTTATGCACTTGCTTTCGCTATCACTTACTCTTGGTCATTCCCTCCGACAACGAAAGTATGCATTCACCCCTGTTTGTCTCTTTGTCTACAAGATATCTCAAAAAGGTATCGATAGACTTCAACGATACTTTGTGTATATGTGTGTCATGGGCTACGGATAAGATGATAGTATTTTGGTGGTAATCTGAGTTCCAGTCCCGGTACTGGACGTTTTTTAGTTTGTCCACAAGATATAAAAAAAAAAAACCGTGATGCCCTTCAAAGAAATTTTATGGATACGCGACTCATGGGCCAAGGAGGAGTTGATAAATTTTGGTGGTGATCTATTTTGTCTGGTATAGGCGTTGGTGGAGGTATGTGCTCTATGGGTGCACTCCATTTGTTTATCATGTGCACTATCAGCCTTCTCGTCACTTACACACTCCCTGTCACCCACATTTTCTCTTACTGGAAAACATCTCCCTTTTGTTATTTCTCTGTTTTCACGTTCCCACATATATTGCCTTCTTTCATATACTTAATGTCATTTACTTCAGTCCTTTTCCCTTTCACAGTTTCATTTCCTTTATTTCTTTTCCCTTTCCATCTGTGCTACTCATACTTTCATTTTCTTGCCTTCCTGTCCTTTCTTAAAGCACTTCCTTCACTAACTTTCCGTCATTCACTTTAATTTTTCACTATTACTTACTCTTTTACATTTATTTCAGTTATTTTCCTTTGTCTTATTCATGCAGATATTCACATTCTTTCTCATTACACTCCTAGGGTTCTACGACTCATGCTCAACTGAATAAAATCTTCCGGCGTTAGCTGATGCTCAGTGATGAAGCTGTCTCGCCAATTAGAGTTACATTATTAACACTCATCTCCAATAACTCACTCAGCTGATTATCATGGTCTCGCTTTAGCTGAACTAGAACATAATTATGGACTCTAGACCAGAAGAGGATTAATCACTTTCCCATCATTTTTACGTTTTCCACATCTCTTTCGCTTTCACTCACTCGCTTTATCGTGCTTTCCTGCTCCTCTTCACTTTCTTTTACCTCATCCTCGCATCCATTTTCCTTTCCCCTCACTCTTTTCTTTTGCAGACTTTCCTAAGTGTCTGCACATATTCCTTTTCCGGTCTTCTCTTTTCATCACATTCATTTTCTTAGACATTGTTATATATTCATTTTCTCCTCAGTCTTTCACTTTCATTCACCCTTTACTTTCGTAAAATTATTTATATTTGCTGACTACCTCCCTCACTAACACTCACTAACACACTTTCACTCACACTTGCCATCCACTCACTTTCACTCATTCATTTGCGCCAACTTTCACATATTTATGTCTCACACTTGCATTTACTTTTTTTTTTTTTTTTTTTTCTTGGGTTGATTCACGTTTTATTTTTCTTCACATCCTCACTCCGTGCCTTCTCTCCGCCTGTACAGCTGTTGACTTTATACAGGGCGTGTTTATTCGTCCCTCTGTAGGCTTCAGTTTTCATGTGTGGGGGACTCCTTACATCCAGCTCATCAACCCATAGCGGAGTAAAAGTCTTCTCGTCTTATTAACTCTCCTCCCCTTACTGACTCCTTTATCCTCTCTCTTTAACTCTTTAGTATTGCTACTTCAGTGGTTACTAAGTCTTTGAACTCTCTGCTTGCACCATTCTTCCATTATGGCAGGCGTGTTATCACCTTACTGGCAGGAAACTCTCATCCCTTTCTGTACAATTCATTAAAGCAAGTTTTCACCAATACTCCCAGTTCTTCATGTATGCAGCGAGTCAGCTCTGGAACTGTCTTCCTTTGTCTGTATTTCCTTCTGTCTATGGTCTCCAGTCTTTTAAACGTAATGTGTCTAGGCATATCGGAAAAAACGGATGTTTAATTTGGCTACATTTATATTTTTCATTGGAGGGACAGTTAACGCAGACTAATAGGCTTTGGTTCCTTCTTCCGTTAAAAAAAAAAAAAAAAAAAAAAAAAAATTGTTTTTCTGTGCATATTACTTTTCTACAACCTCTGCTTTACCTTCTTTTACTTCACACTCTCCAATATCTCAATATCTTTAACTCAGTTACTTTTTACTGTTTTATTTTACATTCTCTGATATCCTCTTCCATTTCATTTTTTGTCTCTTTCCTCCCAGCAGTTACTCACGCTCCTAACCTCACCCTGCCTTTTACCTATTCACATCTGATTTCTCAGCGCTTATTCACAAACTTTCTGCTCGCTATCACTCACTGACTTACTTCCCAGCATTTATTCGCATTCTCTAACCTTCCTTCACGTTCTCCTGATGATGGAAAATTTAAAGTTCATTGAGTAGCTAAGGAGTTTTGGATTTTTAAGGGAAATATAAAAGTAGGGACTGATGATGGAAGAGAGAGATGACGTGAAAATTTATTATTACAAGGTGGGGGACCCCGCGTGTATTTATCCACAGGGTAAGCTCCCATTCCCTTCTGAATAATGCAGTCGGAACTTCACCCATATTTCGCGAAAATTAAATACCGCTAGAAACATCAGCAAAGCATGAAAACGCTTGTATTGCCCTCCTAACCCCTACTCGCTTACCCATTCTCTGTCCTCACCCCGTTTGACCCAGGAGTCAGATGGACAGGTCAGTCCCCCTCTGTGCCACACACTGTCAACGCCTGTGCTCCAGTCTTCAGACTTTATTGCTGTACAGGAGTTTCTTCATTCTCCAACCTCAGGCTGCTATTTCTTGGCTGCATGGTAAGTCTGCATCTCACGACAAATGCTCTAGTTTCAGTTTCACTGCCGTATCTCTCGGCCATAGTATTTCTCCTTATGTATATATGTCATTAGGTTTCAGTGGTATCTGTCACCTGGCCTTCAGTCCCACGTGATGGGAAGTCTTTCACGCTTACGAGTGTGGCGAGCTACTACTATCACGCATTGTTCATTCTGGTCTCCAACCATATTTTTACTCCTGCAGGAGTGTGGTAGACTAGTCCCATCATGCTAAGTTCGCCCTGGGCTCACACTCTGGTTTTACAGTCCTTGGCTTTATTCTTGTGTTATCTTTATAATTGAGTTTCTAATGTTGTTTGTTATCTGGCCTTCAGTCCTATGTGGTGGGCAGTTTTTCAGTCTACACGAGTGTGGAGTGCTACTTCTGTAATGCTATGTTTCCCTGGGCTCCGGTCATGATAATTTTTGTTCTTGGAAAGTACACTGTGTTATTCAGCCATTTGTTCTCATGGATTTTGTTCTTTCTTTTACACCACAGCGTTTCCTATCCCCCCTCTTCCCTGAGGGTGGGGGGAATGGGGTCGGCCGCCTGCGTGACTATCCCTTTCCAGGAATTGACTTTCCTAACGCCCCCTTAACTCAGCCACATCCCACCTCTGACTGGTCCCACTGACCTTGAATCACCCACCGGTGGTCCCACGTGGGGACAGGAGGGGATGGAAATGGGAGAGGGAGGGGGTAGCCACCTCCTGACTCTGTTCCCTGTTCATCTGTTCATTCCTGGCTGACTAACTCTTCAAGGTTGGCCTGTTTCTTCAGGGATGCTCTAAGAGGCTAGCCGGTGATGGCCATGTCTTGTGAATGTCTCATGCAACATCAGTCCACAATGCTGCAACACCTGCTGCCCATGGCTGGAAGCTCTTCCTAGTGCCTGCAACCTCAAAAGCCTCCTAGAGAATACTTCCCTCATGGCTCACTGTAAGTGGGCCATGGAAGGTGCCGGATGACATGGGAAGCTGGTGAGGTGTCCATTTGATTTGGTTTCTGCTGGCAAAGGAGGGACAACCGCATGACCACTTCCTCGAACTCTACAACTCTGCCTACCGACCCCGGGTGTCATGCACCCTCCACAATAGACAATGGGTCGAGTCTGTCGGGGGGGAGGATAAAGTGCCCTACAGGACTGGGCAAAAACTTAGGGCCAGACAGCCAATACAACACGGCTCGCATCATCCATGGAGAAGGATGTAACAGCCCTTTCAACACAAGAAACAAGCATCTGGGAGAACGGTCAAGAAAATCATCAAACCACTCCAGTCAGCCAGGGCATTAAGAGACGAGTGGAGGACGCTTCACACTCCCCCCCACAACCTGCAATACCTATAATCAGGCCATAACAGTGCCAGGTGGCAGGGAGACTGAGAATGGAGAGACAGAGCAGTCACTCCACCTGTGACCCACCACCAACAGCATTCCCCCATTCTGAGAGTGATGGGGGAAAGTATGTGTTGCCTAACAAAGGCATGACCAGCTTTATGTCACCTTCACTCACTGTGCTCCCAGTCCTCCACCTAACACACAACACCTTGTGGAAGAACCAGAATATCCAGTAGCATCACTCCTCTCGTTCATCATCATCTCTCTCCTCTCGCTCCTCCTTCTCGGACTCCAATCATTCACTCAACAGGGATTCCCAGCTCGAATGTTTGATTCAGCATGTTAGCGAGACCCACTTCCTGAGCCACAATTATGTGCATTTACACCCTAAAGGGGTGGGGGACGACGTGGATGATTTAGCCTTACTCCACAGGAATCAGTCACTCTTCAACTGGCAGCTGATTACAAAAGACTGGAAGCTGCTTGTTGAGGACTTGTCAATCAAGGCTTTCATGGATCAGCCGGACAGATGTTACTAGAATACTGGGACGTCAAACTACTACAGAACGAAACCCACAAGGAACTCTGTTGGTGTGGTTCTGCCTGATCCAGCTGACAAAGACACAAACAAGAGCAGGACCATCCACGACAAACATTGCAGCTCTCAGGGACTACTATAATACTGTGGTGACCTCTCTACCCTTTCTCGAGAAAGTTAGTACTGTGTAGCTAACAATGGATGAGGACCACTTCCTCAGGGCGCTGGTGGTGACACTGTCCTTTCCCTGGGCCAAGGTAAACCTTGACTGCCAAGACTTATGGAAGGGGGTAGCATTCTTGGAGGAGGTGGCCCTCTCACTGATGCCAATCCACTTTCGACCATGTCTAAAGGAGTGCTCCAAGTTGCTCACAAAGTTCCTCACTGAGCCATGCCCACTTGATTCTCAGTGTCACTATAGGCATTAATCATAGCACAAAATGAAACAGCTATAGGCATTAATATAATCATAGCACAATAAGTAACACTAGCACAATATGCAATACGCAGGTGGGTATGTTTAGTGCATCAGGAAGAGAAACACAAACATCCCCTGGCCCACACTACCAAGAATGTCAATAATATGATGTATGTCAAACACATGCTGTAACTCACGGAAGCCAGTTAGCCACATGACAGAAGCATGCTAGACACTGTACACACACACATACACACACGTATCAGCCAGCCAGAAACCAGGCAGTAAAAAATACCCAGAAATCAGGTGTTGGGGTCAGAAGGAGATTGGAGAGAGTAGGAGATAGAGGAGGCTGGCAGCCAGTAAGAGCTTAGCTGTCACTCTGACAAACAGTGGGTTGTGTCACCCTGAGGGGTAGACAATAAACAATATAACTGTCATAATAAATCCCCTTAACTCCAGAACGTCTCTCCCTCATCTTCACCTACAGTACAAGGTAGACGGAGGAGGATGTGAGATAGAGAATGATCTGCCTAGAGACTAGAGAGATAAAACACAATAATACACAATCTCCACACTATTCAACTCCTCACGACACTCACATTGGTAGCAGCCTACATTATACTGGTGACACAGGTGCCTCGCCAGTCTACAACTACAATCCTAACTTCCTATGCTACGAATGTTATCTACATCTGACAGCAGCAATAATCTGCGATACTCTACGATACCCAGCACTGGTGGCAACGATTCTCTACATTATCCAAATTATTGACACTGGTGACACCTCCCTACTTAAATACCTACCTACCAACCTACCTATCTACCTATTGACACTGGTGGTAGCAGTAAAAAAGAAAAACTAGCTACCTACAGTGCAACTCTGTGATTACAACTCTGTGATGAACTACAACGAAAGTACAGTGTCTACAAGTAACAAGCTCTACAAGTTTATCAGAAAAAGATAAGAAGAAAGAAGTTAGAAAGTGAAGTGAGAAAGAAGTAAGATGAAGCAAGAAATGTGCATGTCTGTGCTGTGTTGACCTGCCAGTGAATGGAGTTTTGATATGAGTAGCTGTTTTAAGTACGGTACAATATCACCTGACATGAGACCTCCACAACCACCTTTACCATGGCTACCGTAACAACTACTTTGTTTACCTACCAAGAACCCAGTAGGAATGCAGTGGTGACACAAGAGGCTGACGGAAGCATAAAATCCATGACATACCACCACCTCCACCACCACCACCATCATCACCACCACTGCCACTATCGACTACAAACATTCCTACCACAAATACCTTTAAGTGAGTTCAATATTTATTCATTTCAAGGTCGCATTACTTTATTAATACTTCATCATTTGTAAATATACCTAACTTTATATATATATATATATATATATATATATATATATATATATATATATATATATATATATATATATGTGTGTGTGTGTGTGTGTGTGGAGAGGATGGAGAGTGAAAGACTGACGAAGAGAGTGTATGTGAGTGGGGTTGAGGGGGGAAGAGGGAGGGGGAGGCCGAGGATGAGATGGAGGGATGGGGTGGAGAGGTATATGAGAGAGGGGGGTGTGAGTTGGGAGCAGGGCAGTGAAATGGCGGGGGACAGGGCGACTTGGAGGCGATTTGTTTGTGGCCACCCCAAACGGGATTGAGGCGTCTGGCAAAATATATATATATATATATCGCTATCATATGATTTTCATATTTCAGTATTTACCCATACACAACTATAGTGAAAGACGATATACACTTTACACTGATATATATTACGTGTTTTAAAATTTACATGTTAATTTAGTGAGTAATCAAGAGAACTGTAAAATGCGGTTATTAATTAATGCTATCTAGTGAGTATTATCATTATGTTTAAAATACCGCCATGATTACTGCCAAAAGTACACACATTATCACTGCTTAATACAAGTAGTTGCAGAAAACCACCATAAGAAAACAAATAACCCTACACAAATAGAAATACAAGTAGAAGCAGAACACCGAAACCAGGAAACAAATAACCCTCAAGAAGTAGACACAGAACAATAAAATACATAAAAAATTTCTCAGAATTAAATGATGACGAGTGATCAGAGTCGTCAGACATAGACGGTGAGAATTTAAGAACTGTCATACACACATATTATAATCAAGTAAAATCATACAATCAAAGAGAGAACACAAGCCAGGAAACTCATATGAATTACCTTCATATTACAATTGGAAGGAAATTCCAGTAAAAATGGATGGACAAACAAATACAGACGAGAAGGAAAAAAAAGTAACTTTTTTTTCAGCAGGAATAAATCAGTAACATTGCCCAGCTGGCAGTTTGATTAAGTCTTACAAGCTTTTGCAAGCTAAAACATATGATGAGTTTGAGAAAGAATTCCTGAGTTAATTCTCTGGAAGGTAGAATTTCTTTTGGTTGCAATAGCCCCAGAATTACATAAACTTTTAGACTTACTAAATCAAACAAATTCCAACTCAGAATTGGGCAATGTAACAGCTGACGGGTCCACCATTAAAAGAACTCTCTTAGCTACCATAGAAAATTCAGAATGGGTTAGAGATGACGGTCATGTCACAAATACATGTCACTGACATAATTGGATATGTAGCCGCACTATGCAAACTGCCTGAAGGAATTCTAAAAAATGCAAAGACGATAACTTATAGTCCTGGAATGTGCTTACTAGATTATGAGTTACAGTGCAATAAGGCTGGTGTGACTGAAATATCGCAAAATAATAACAGGTATGAGAGTAGCAGAGACAGCTGCAGTGATAAATAAATCCAGGCGAACTAAAGACCAAAGAGTCTCGTCCAGAGTACAAACAGACTGTCAGCAGAACCCAGGGTCTCGTACAAGCACATACCTAGCAACAGACAGGCTCAGAAATTAGAGGCTTCCCCAAACCCTGTTTCAGAGGTCTGCCACCAGGTGGTCTACCGTCGCCCAGCCTCGATTCAATATTTTTGCGGGGTTTTAAAGACCTGTGAAATTGTACCTAATACTACGTTTATAATAATATCGCTATTTATAAGAATCTTTTTTCCTATTCAATCCAGCACATACTTATATACCTGTAAAAAAAAAATAACCAGGCTCTCAGAGAATCTTAGTTTGGGGACTAAAATAGTGTGCTGTCTATTTACATATATTTGAATAAATCGTGTGCAGTTAGTAAAAGGAGATTACCTTCAGGACTTCTGATGTGTGTATTTTAGCATGCTTTAAAGAAGTAAGCACTTCCACTGAAAATAATGTACTGAACGATTGCTTACTTGGTGAATCAGCCATATTAATCCAAACAAACGGCAGTCCGGTACGACACTATAACAATAGCAAAGTACGAAGAGTTGAAGTGTAAACTTACTAAACTGTGCAGTGGAGCCAGGGAAACATTTAAAAGCATTATTTATGTTAGAATTTAGTTATTAATATGATCAAGACGTCTAAAAGGTCCGTATTGTTATGTAAAGTTATACGTCAGGCAGGGCAGCATATCGAAAGGTGCTGCCGAACCTGCGGGTGCATATCTACTTTCTTTTGTGGATACTAACGAATGACAAATATTTTAATTACTGTTATCCTGTTTTATGGATGATTCTAGTAAAATTGCCTAGGTTTCGTCTCTATGTTATGTTTACAGAGATGAGTAAACTGACGAAAGCTGAGTTTACAAAATGACATCTATAATACATTATATATAATCAAAAAGCTCCCATACTGTAATTTCTTTGTAGCATATCATGCCAGCTCAGTAATTTCAGGAGTAAAATCTGTTTTGCGGTGTTTTACTTTGTGTCAACATTAACAAGAAATTACGCACTGGCTACTTTTTCAATGCCTATCCCGCATCCGAGCTGGGCGACGGAAGCGAACCTAGTGGCAGATTTCTGAAACAGGATCTGGTGAAGTGTCTAATTCGGTCGTAGCCCTAGTAGGCATCGTTTCATAGAAAGACGAAATTGTGTTAAATCACCTTGTAGGTCAAATTTAAAAGAGAGACTATGTATTGTGCAAATCCAGGCCACGTGCAACCTTAATGTTACATCAAAATTAAAGAAGACAGAGACTAATCGAAAGGTACTCAACGTTACTGTAGGCAACACAAAACTGTTAGTCACTGGACCAAAGAGTATAAAACGGTGGAAATATTTGGAGGAAGACTACATTACCACAAATGATAACAATACATAAAACAAAATAAACAGTCAAACAAACCAAGAGTAGGATAGCAATCATAAATGGAAATGAAAGCATTCTGGTGTCGACTTTTCGTGAAGATGAAAAGATTTAATATTTTTTGATTCAGGCTCACCAGTTAGTCTAATAACACAAAATGAACTAGAACGAATGTTTAGAAACTGAAGGAAGGTAACATTTATGGAGCAACCAAACTTAGATTTATACCCTGTAGATGATAAATAAATAACTGTAAAATATATGATTGAGTAGGACATCAAATTTACAGAGAGTATCAAAACAATCACTACTCTGTTCTGCATAAAAAAGAATTATCAATTAATGTAAATATGCTTCTTGGCCTATGTATGATGAGAGAAGCAATTATATTACTGATGCCACATCAATTTTAACATTATACAATTTGATGATGAATTTATAGAAGTTTCTTCTCCACGTACTACACCCAGCAGTTGTAGAAAATCCAAAGTAACAGGTGCGATTAAACAGAAAAGACAAAACAAACAATATGACCTATGCTCTCTCTGAGAAAACGAGCAGGCTCAAGGTCAAACAACCACTCACCGATCTTTTGTCAGCTATGACATAACCTTACCACCAAGACAATTTATGAAAGTCACGATAAACAGAAAATTGAAGGATCACAATGTTATTGTATTAGAACAAACTGCAGAGTGAAAGGTCTATCAATAGAGAGTGCTGTATGTTAGATAAATGAAAAAAGTGGAAAAGAGTATTTTCCTAGATTACCTGATGAATGGAGATGTGCAAATCAATAAAGGAACTTGTATACCGGTATGTAATTTAAAGACCTGCCCGGCACCTATACGTGAGGTAACAATGGCCAGAACATCAAACAAAAGTAAATCGACTGAGAGAGAGTGCATAAAAGAACATTTGTTTCATTAGGAATATTTTAATGTAGAGAATGACCTACTGGATTTACTACAAAAACACTGACAGAAGGTCGCATTTCCTTATGAAAATTAAGTTGACTCAATTTAATACAGCACACAATTAACATAATACCTGACACACATCCTACCTACCTGCCGACATACAGAGTAGCACACTCGCAGCATGGATAAGCTAAACAATGTGTGAATGAAATGCTAAGTTAGGATATCACTGACCCTTCAGTGTTCTCATGGAATGCATCACTTATCTTTGTATACTGTATAAACAAAACAGTGAAATGCAGGCAGTCATTGATCGCAAACCAAACCAGCTAACCACTCCTAATTGTTTTCCCATGCCATTGTTAGTTGTCTTACAAAATACTGGACAAGAAAACCTTGTACATTCAACAATATTATTGATCTGCTCAGTGGCTATTACCAGATAGAGTTACATGAGGAATTATGCAAATATACGGCATTTTCCACAAACAGCGGCCATTTTCAGTACCACAAAGAGCCCATGGGGACTTACACTGCTCCAGGCACTTTCCAACAATTAATGAATAGTGTTTTGTCAGGAATGCTAGGTGAAGGGATCTGGATGACACTATATTTGCAGCAAAACGTACAGTATAAAAGAGAATTTACAGAAATTAGACCAACTCCTAAACAAGTTAACCAATTACGGATTAAGAATTCAGCTGTCTCAATGTAAATTTTGCTATAAAGAAAATTTATACTCCTTGGCCATAGGCTGGATGCAGAGGGTATCCACACCTCAGACGAAACAATAAAAGTAGTAAGAGATTTCCTTGAACCCACAAATATGGATGATGTACGACAGTTTCTAGGACTAGCATGACATTACAGAGCTTTTATATAAGGCTTTTCTAATATAGCAGAGCCATTATTCCACCTACTGGGAAAAAAAAAAAAAAAAAGCTAAAATTTCAGTGTGGAGAGGAACAAAAGATAGCATGTAAAGACTTAAAAGTTAAACTTAAATTGCACCTTCCTTGGCATATCCAAACCTTAATAAACCATTCATAATCTGCACAGATGCCTCACTTAAGGCCTTAGAAGCTGTACTGATGCAAGAAGATAAACTTGGAAAGTACCAACCAATTACATTTGCCAGCAAACAAAAGGAGCTGAGAAAAATCATTGTACTAGCTAGAGGCTCTAGCAGTGATATTTGCACTACAGAAAATTTGTTATCTTGTATATGGTTATAAAATTCACCTCTATACTGAGCATAAGCCTCTCTTGGGCATGTTTCAGGAAAAACTACTCACTGGGAGGAAAGCACAATGGAAAGTTAAATCTACGATTACAATGTAAATATTCATTACAAAAAAGGTAAAATAAATATGTCACCGGACGCTTTATTACAAAATCCAACAACGACCAATGTCTCATAACCACTCGGTCGCCACCGGTCTCAATTGACGTTTTACCGTATCGTGGCCACCAGCATCGATGCAGTGCGACTTACTGCTAAAATTCTGGGGAAGTGAACGAACGTCTATGTCGTGTTGAGACTGACCAGCACTACACTCCAACACACCCCATCAGTCAGTTCAGAGCCTGCTGCTGTAATAGGTGGATTTTCGATTTTTTTGCTCGTGGCAATGCCTCAACACGCACAGGTACACCCATTATCTCGACCCAGATGAGAATATCATCTTTCTCCTCCCTTCCAAAATACACACAACCACCCTGTTTGCGATTATAAATTAATACAGGCATAAACAAAAAAAGACATGAAAATAAGTGAAAAATACATATTTGTTTTGGTATCTTTACCTATTTGCATAGGTTTGCTGTACTGGTTTTGGATCTTTCGATTCAGTGCGACTTGCAGATAACCGCGAAAATATTTGAGGAGTGAATGAACGTCTGGGACATACTGAGACCAACCTTGACAACACTGCCTAACCCCATCTGTCAGTTCACGCCTGCTATGGTTTGAAGCGGATGAACGATATTTTTGTTCGTGGCCATGCCCAAACACACACAGTTACACCCATTATCTCGACCCAGATAGAAAATATCATCTTTCTCCTCCCTTGCGAAACACACACAACCACCCTGTTTACGATTATGAATAAATACATGCATAAACAAAAAAGACATAAAATAAGAGAAAAATACATTTTTGTTTGGTGTGTTTACCTATTTGCTTAGGTTTGTTGTACTGGTTTGGATCGTTTTTATTTATTTTTTATTTTATTTATTTATTTTTTTTGCACCAACGTTTGCCGTGATCATGTGATGTTTTGGGAGGTGGAAAAGCCTTCCTTCCCTTCCCCCCAAATCATCTTTTGTGAGGTGCATATCACAGGTCGTCTGGCATTTCAACCCTCACTGTTCAGCCTGGACACTCAAGGGATGACCTTTATCTCGTTTAGGTCTAAAAATATAATCCCTTGCGCCCATTTTCCCACAAACTCCACCACCCGGAGTACAAAAATAAGTCGATACTTCCATACACAATAAACACCGAAAAATGATAATTAAATTCATATCGCTTATTAAAATTGAAATCTCACATAATATATACTGATAAACTTCGAAATACACATATCTAGTAATTTCACACCATTTCCTCACAAGTGACATTGTTTTATCAAAGAGAGAAAAAAAACTAAAAAGCTGTGACCGTTATCAAGATTCTGCATAAATTTGCGCACTTTCTGCGCTTCATTGCGCAGCGCAGGATGGGTCTAGCAAGCTCAAAATTGCATTGCCAGGTGCGTCTGACGTTCCTCTTCATTAGAGCAATAATAATAATAATAATAATAATAATAATAATAATAGTAATACTAATAAAAGATTTTCGAAACTTAAAAAATCGGCCCCGGGGTCGGCCATGGGTCCAGACAAATTAAACATCCTCAGCCACCGAGGGGTTTAATAATAGGGGAAACACTCCCTAACAATGAAGGAATCTCTCAGGTACAAAGGCAGGACCTTTATGGTCTAAAGTTATGTACAATTTAGGATCAGATGATAACATATCATTGCCCAAGCTACATTTGCACTAAAAAAAATTCACTGTAGCAAACAATACCTTACAATTATAGGGTAACTCCAGGACAACCAAATCATAGAAGAAATATCAGGCAATTAATCATTCCTAATAAAATGATACCTCACATTTTAAGGAAAATACACAACAGTCCACATGCATGTCATCCTTTAGGGCAGTCAGGCAGGCCCGGATGTCATATTTATGGCCATCGGGACGCAAAGACATAATCACATTGACAGATGTGAATCATTTGCAAAGCACAAAAGTTACACTTTAACACCAGCACCCTTAGGAAAATATCCTGTGCCTAATCATAGGACGCTGCTGCAGTTGACCTACTGAAGCTACATTTATCTAATATTCATAATCAGTATTTTTTGTCGCTACTGAACATTTCTTACAATATACGTTTATCTAATATTCATAATCAGTATTTTTTGTCGCTACTGAACATTTCTTACAATATACAATTTAAGACAGCAGAAACAGTTGTATAGGTAATCATAATGTTATATGTAGGTTCACCACACCAAAGGTGCTAAAAAGTGGTAGTGGAGGAGACTTTAGCTCTGAAATATTACAAGAAATATGTAAACAATACAATAAAAGAAAAGGTTGATGTTTTAGCCTATCATCCAGCTTCCAATGGATTGGCAAAGAGTCAGAATAAAAAAATGTTAGGTGTACTACGTCACATTCTCAATGAGAATTATGCAAACTGGGATGACTTGACCTCTAGAATTGAAGCATCATTAAAATTTGCAATTAACAAGTCAGTAGGAGAAACACCTCATTTATTTATGGACAGACATACGTCTCCCATACAAGATACTGCAAGGCGAGCAGATGTCTAAATACAATTATAAAGATTACCAACGTTTTGTTTATGTGAACTCTAAGAGATACACACAAAGCTAAAGAAACAACAATGTCCAAGGAAAAAATGATGGAATCATTCAAATAGATGGGAAAATAATCAAATATCAATATAGGTGACACTGTCTATGGCATCATTCACACTAGAGTTAATAAACTGTCACTGAAATTAGAAGGCCTATGCAAGGTAATTAACAGAACAGCCAATAAGGTATTAAGTCACTACAGAGTGATGAAAAGTTCATACTGATTATTTGAAAAGGATCTCAAGGCCTTTAGCTTGCAATTATAAAACATCGGACACAAGCGAAAAAAATGGTAAAAAAGATGGAAATACACCAGAAGGAATTAATATTTTTTTTTTTTTATGCGAGGAAGAAGGAACCAAAGGCCATGAGCCCGCAGTAACAGTTCCCTCCAAGAGAAAAACAAAATACAATATAGAGCCAAATTCAAGATCCGATCATTTTGAGATGCCTGGACACACTGCGTTTGAAAGACTGGAGATCATAGGCAGCAGGAAATACAGACAGAGGGAGACAGTTCCAGAGTTAACCTGTTGCATAAATGAAAGACTGGGAGTAACGGTTAATTCTTGCATTAGAGAGTTGGACAGAAAAAGGATGAGAGTTTGCTGCCAGACGGGTGCTACGCGCCCGTCGTAGAGGTGGAGGAATGCAAGCAGACAGTTCAAAGGAGCAGTGACCATTAAAGTAGCGATAGAAAAGAGATAAAGATGCAACAGTGCGGCGAAGAGACAGAGGTTGAAGGGAGTCAGTAAGAGGAGGAGAGTTAATGAGACGAAAAGCCTTTGACTCCACCCTATTGAGAAGAGCTGTATGAGGGGAGCCTCCCCACACATGAGAGTTGTACTCCACACAGGGGCGGATAAAACCCCTGTATAGAGTCAACAATTGCGCAGGGGTAAAGAAAGAGCGGAGTCGGCTTAGCACACGCAATCTCTTGGAAGCAGATTTTACAAGAGATGTAATATGATCTTTCCAAGATAAGTCCCGAGTAAATGAAACCCCAAGCATGTTCAAGGATGATGTAGGATTAAGCTGAATATTATTAAACAGTGGGTATACCTGTGGAAGATTTTGTCGGGTTGAAAGGTGTAAGAACTGAGTCTTAGATGCATTAAAGACAACCATATTATTTTTACCCCAGTCAGAGATACGAGCCAAGTCAGACATTAGGTGTGCCATAGCCTCATCCCTTGTTTGTTGAAGTAACTGTTGAGATGGGCGTTGCGGGAACCGAATGGAAAGGTGAAGGGTGGAGTCATCAGCGTATGAGTGGATAGGGTTAGATGTACAGCTTAGAAGATCATTGATGAATAAAAGGAAGAGAGTTGGTGATAGGACAGAGCCCTGAGGAACACCACTGTTGATAGATCTAGGAGAAGAACGATGGCCGTCTATAACAGCGGCTATAGAACGACCAGAAAGGAAGCTAGCGATGAAGGCACAGATAGAAGGATAGAAACCGTAGGAGGGCAGTTTGGAAATTAAAGATTTATGCCAGACTCGATCGAAAGCCTTTGAGATGTCAAGTGCAATGGCAAAGCTTTCGCCAAAGTCCCAAAAGGAGGATGACCAGGAGTCTGAAAGGTAGGTGAGAAGATCGCCAGTGGAGCGTCCCTGACGGAACCCATACTGACGATCGGAAAGAAGGTTGTGATAGGAAAGATGCCTTAAAATTTTTCTATTAAGAATTGACTCAAAAACTTTTGAAATACAGGACGTTAAAGCAATTGGACGATAGTTGGAGGGTTGGGAGTGGTCACCCTTCTTTGGGACTGGCTGAATGAGAGCAAACTTCCAGCAAGAAGGAAAGGTACAAGTTGACAGACAAAGACGAAAGAGTTTGCCTAGGCAGGGTGTAAGCACAGAAGCACAGTTCTTGAGAACAACAGGAGGGACCCCATCAGGCCCATATGCCTTGTTAGTACTGAGGCCAGTGATGGCAGAAAATACATCAACTGAAGAAATTTTAATGTCAGCCATGAGGAAGTCAGAGGGGGGAAGTGATGCCAGAATAAATTACGACCGCATATCAAACATACAAACATAGGTGCAACTAATACAGCAATTGCCAAAACAAGACAGTTAAATGACCTAGGAATCGATCAAGACTTCTTTTATACATTGAGCAATTTGGAGCAGGGTCATTTATCTCCAACATCCAGATTAAAGTCAAGATAACTGAAAGGTTCATCATCAGTATCACCATCCCTAGCATGACGAGCTAACATCATTGGTTGCAGAATGCAGCTAGACCACTTAGAACTCTAGAAGCATTAGTTAGAGGATCTTTCTCATATTCTCATCCAACACAAGAAGTGTCTGAAATAATTAAGTTAGCGGATTAGAAACTAGAACAGGCTAAGACCATTATGCTCACCATGATCCATGACATCCCGTCACGTTGGACTGACACAATTAGGGAAACAAACAACATTGCAAATACACCTGACAAGCGTGGTTTGTTCGATCTAGGTGGAACAATTCTAAGTTACATTTTTGGCTTGGCTATATCTTTAAGATATAGATAACAAATTTAACAAGATTGCACAAATTCTAACATATCAACATAAGCTAGCTGATACCTAGAACAGTGTAATGATGAAGATTGTAAAGAACCTAAGAAAGACAGAGAAATCAACTCAAGAAATTGTGGAGAAAGTAAATGCACTGGAAGGGAATACAACACTTTTCCAACACTTTCCAGTGGCCATGGGACACTTTCCCAACACTTCTTATGGCCATGGAACGTATTAACATAATAATACTTAAGTTAGATAGTACTAGAGCTCGTTATCAAGCTTTCATGAGAAGCATTGCTAATGCTAGTAACGGTAGGATCACCATTAATTTACTTCCAATTCACAATCTACATCAAAAAATCAGTCAAGGCGCAAGTAAGCATGGTTTGAAGCCTTTGTTTGGGTAAAGGAATTTGATGCTATATTACCCATACTTGGAAGCAACACACACCAACATCAAGAGTAGTTCGCGTCCCATTCATAACATTTTTTTTTTTCCACGGTCTATCAGATATACCCTTTTCCTTCTGAAAAACATGACTCAGTAGTCACCATCAACACCAAAACAGAAGTAATCATGGTCTCCAGTAAATAGAACACTGTCACGTTTACTAGAGAAACAACAATTGAACATAAAGGTCATACATCATTGCATGCATTTCACCTTTGTCTTGCATATATCTTCACGTTTCAGCCAGCTGAGAAATGCCTTTCATAAAGAATCACAACATCCATCATCATTGCAACTTCACTTTTGCTCCAGATAAACTCAGTCATCATTAACACATTGGACAGTTACAGTTTTCCTGTTCACTTAAAATTCATCAGTTTTCGTACCTTTCCCAGACACATCTCCAACCCATACATCAGCATCTGGTTTATACATGTCACTTGATTACTGTTCAATACTAACCCATTCAATGTCCACCTTACCTGCTAGAAAAACCTATGCTATTCTGTACCACACACATAAGTTCTTCCAGCCATAACCCAAGATGAATTTAAATATGAGTACACATACCAAGTTAACTTCGCCTAAATTTGACACCATGCAACTGATCAATCGAACAATGGAACCTTGGGAGGAATATAGTAAGGTTACGTTCAACCCATATTAGGTTTGTGGCCCAGCTGCGGCCATCCTAATGATTTTCTCCATCATATTTGCTATAATATTATTGGCTACACGCACAGTGCATGCTAGGATTGGAAACTTGGAAACAATAGTCAAAAGCTATGTGTTGCAAATGAGACCAACTGTGTAAATATTGTAAATACTGTATATATATTTAAAAAAAATGTAGGATTAATAATAGTATAGTATTAACTTCAGCTTAAACTACACAACAGAATGAAGCCAGTGTACATGTATCCATTTTTTAATACATAACCATATTTATATGTTTCATATAAAGAGATAGCAAAAAAATCAAAGTTGGACGATTCTTGATGCGACTGACAACCGTAGACTTAACACTGTATTGCTACTGTATAAACATGTGTATAGATACATATCTCTTTTATACTGTACAATTATGTTACTACATTCAGTTTTACAGTATTATGATCAGTACCGAGTGTTTACATTAGTATTTCAATTAATTGTTTGACAAGTAGGTAAATAGCCTGGTAACATATTCCTGTACATTGTGTAGATTGTAATACAAAGATAGATCATAGGTACGACAGTTTGGTGTGACAAAGAGATATATAGGCATTAACAGACTCATGGCACAATAGTCATAGGCATTAATACAATCGTAGCATGATATGTAACACTAGCACAACATGTAATAAGTAGGTAGGTATGTCTAGTGTACCAGGAAGAGAAACAGACATCCCCTGTCCCAGACTACCAAGAATGCCAAACACATGATGTATGTCAAACACATGCTGTAACTCACGGAGGCAAGTTATCCTCATGACAGAAGCGTGCTAGACACTGTATACACACACATACACACGTGTCAGGCCAGCTATGACCAGGGAGTAATATAATATATACCCAGAAATCAGGTGTAGGGATCAGATGGAGGCTGGGGAGAGCAGGGGATAGAGCAGGAGGTTGACAGCCAATAAGATACTATCTGTCATTTTGACAATCAGTGGGTCAAGCCACTCTAGGAGATAGAGTAGGAGATTGGTAGCCAATAAGAGATATGTCACTCTTGCAGTCAGTGAGTCACATCACTCTGTCCATCACATAAGTGCAGGGGTAGGCAGTGAACAATGTAGCTGTCACAATAAAACCCATTAACCCCAAACTGTCTCTACCTCACCTTCACTTATATAAGATCGACAGAGGGGGAAATGAGACAGAGAAAGACCTACCTCAAGACTAGAGAGATAAAACCCACAAATACACAATCTCCACATTATCCAGCACCTCACAACTCTTACATTGGTACAAGCTCACATTTATCTATACTGGTGACATAGGTTCCTTGCCAATCTACAACTACAATGCCAACTTCCTATGATACAACTATTATCTACATTTGGCAACAGCAGTAATCTACGATACTCTGCGATACCCGATATTGGTGGCAACGATTTTCTACATTATCCTCATTACTGACATTGGTGGCACTTACCTATCTACCTACCTATCAACCTATTGTCAAATGGAGGGGGGGTGAAACTTTTATTGTTGTTAGTCTCCAAAGATCTTCACACCCATCAGTAAGCCAACTTCTGACGCTTGGTGCTGGCATTGGCTGCTTTCTTCCAGCACTGGCTCAAATAACTGGCTGACAATCTCCACACACTCCTGTTCCATGACTTCTCTAGGGCATTGTTGGTCATTTCCAACACAGCACGGAACCTTGTCTGATCAACAGCCCCCACATTCAAGCACACATCAATGCAAGAAAGACCCAGGAAGCAATCATCTGGGTAGCTTTTTTTTTATCCTGGGGGGCTAGTCTCTGATAAGTACAAGGACGAGGCATATACTCGCCTTCAACCTACCCTCTGCCTCCTGGCATCTGCTATAATCTCTCTCAGAGGAAAATGGTCTCCTTCTCCTCACCCTTACAAACCCTCCAATCATGCCCAACCAGACAGCAGGATGTAGACCTTTGTTGCCAGCCACAACTAGCAAGGGAGGACGGTGCCTCAACTTGCTTCAGAACTCAAGCTCATAAAAGCAGCATCCTACTGCAAGCACTGATGCTCGGGATGCTGGTCCACCAATGACAGGCCAGCCCTTTCCTGCGTCTCTAGCGGACCACACATGTGGCTGGCCGCAGTCAGGGTGAGTGACACGAATGGTCACCAAGGGACTGTCCTGGCTATGGACCAAACTCCCTTTCCTCAAGCGACCTCTGTCTTCCATGAGGCCCCTCCCCAAGGTGAAGTCCAGTGAGGACATCATGTTGGTAAAATGGATGGTGGAGCCCACTCCTGGACTAGTGTTCATCTCCCATGCCTTCACCATTCCCAAATGGGATTCATCACAAGTCAGGCTGGTGGTGGACCGGAGCTGCAACAAGTACATTACTACACATTGCTTCGGGATGTTGATGGCATCTCAGGTATGGCTTCATTTTCAGCAGGGAGAATGGCTCACTACATATGACCACAACGAATCTTACTGGCCCATTCTAATGCACCCACATCACAGGAAGTTCCTAACAATCAGGATGGATGGAATAACTTACTATACCTTCATACCAATTAATCTGGCCAGGCATGTATGGCAACACTGTTCCTGCCGATATTCTGATTGGCTGGAGGTGTTTGTTCGATTTCGTTGTTGCTTAAATCGATACTCTCTTTATTATCAGATGTAATACTGAGTTTGTCGTCAGTACAGTCGTCAAAATCAATAAGAAATCCGTTTTATACTTATCAACAATGAAGTTTTCGTAGGAAGATAAAGATATGAGTCAACAAAGTATTATAACAGTCCAAGTCAAGGTCAGCATTCGAACAATTCCTTTAAATCTCTGACACTCCGTAATATAACAGAAAATAAAGGAAACCTGATTAATCTAGGTGTTGGTTTAACACATTTAAATTTTAAGATCAGTCCGTACTGTAATAATAGAAGATATATGATGAAATAGTTTTCCTTTAGCCTACTTTGATTTTTTGCGATTTTTTCAAACCTCCCTTCCTGCAGAACTCGTCTTTTCATTAGAATTTTTAATTATTCAGAGTTGTGGCACGATTTAAGGGTGCAGACTGATCTTAAAATTTAAATGTGTGTTATACCAACACTTAGATTAAGCAGGTTTCCTTAATTTTCTGTTATATTACGGAGTGTCAGAGATTTAAAGGAATTGTTCGAATGCTGACCATGACTTGGACTGTTATAATACTTTATTGACTCATATCTCTATCTTCCTACGAAAATTTCATTGTTGATAAGTACAGTATATAACTTATTTCTTATTGCTTTTGACGATTGTATTGACGACAAACTCAGTATCACATCTGATAATAAAAAGAGAATCAGTTTTAGCAACAACGAAATCAAACACACACCTCCAGCCAATCAGAATCTCGGTAGGAACAGTGTTGCCATACATGCCTGGCCAAATTAATTGGTATGAGGTATAGTTCACATGTCTGCATTTGTTTGTGTCTGGCTGTCATGTTTCACTAGACTAACAAAGGTGCTTACAGAGTGACTGACATCAGATGAGGTCGACATACTAATGTATCTTGACAACTGTTCCCCCCAGTGGCTACCATGGGAAAGTGTCACGACAATACACATCAGGTACTCGACGTTGTAGGGGAACTTGGCTTCAAAATCAACATGAAGTCATCCCTGACCACCCTCCCAGCAGTTAACCTAGCGACTGGGACACAAGGAAGGACCAAGTGCTTGTCATCTTTGAGGAAAGTTGTTCAGGGCAGTTTTTGCCACGCAGATGACATGACATGGTGAAAGTGGGAGACCCTACTGGGGGCACTGACCTTCTGAACTTCATGGCAGTTGTCCTCCCCCTAGGCAGGTTGTACCATTGCCCCCTGGTACCGGAGTTAAATGTTGCGATTGCAGCAGGAAGGTGCTCTTGATACACTCTTTACTCCATATTCAATGGCCTCAGGTAACAGCTATGTTGATAGGTGGTGCCAGACTCCCCCACAAACTGGGCCCTGTGGTTGTCTCCCAGTTCCCAGCTCATGATCAGCAAAGATGCATCAGATATGAACTGGGGAATACAATCACTAGAGGGTCACCAACAGCAATGGTTTGGACAGAGACAGGGCATGCCAAGCCCATAAATAACAGGGACCTGAGGGTAGCTCCCTTAGCTCTTCAGGAAATTCAAACCAAATCAGGAATGGTAGTCGAGTTCCAACTGGACGACCACTGTGTCAACAAGAAAGGGACATCCAAGTCAGAGCCCCTGTTGGCACAGACAGAGCAAGTACTCTGGCTCACACACCACCAATGCTGGTTCAGGACAGTGCAGTAGCCTACATGCCAGGGGAAGAGAACCAGTGGGCCAACACTCTCTCCATATTAAAGTCAGTCTCAGTCAAATGGAAACTCTGGAGGGGCATCTTTGACTTGCCAGTCTTCAGATAGGAAGAGCTTGCAGGTGAACCTCTTTGCCACTAATGACGTGAAGCAGCTGCCACTCTACTTGTCCAAGAATGCACCGGACTCCATCGGGAGACCGAATGCATTTGAGGAGGATTTTCCTCTACCTGTCCTCCTACCTTCCATCAAAGTTATTCTCAAAGTAGTCTGGAAACTCAGTTTTCACAAGGAAGGCTTTGCTTATAGCCTCCATTGGCTGACCCAACTTAGGTTTGGGGAGAGCTTCCCTCACCAATCCCCTAATGGAGAAGCTCCCATCAGCATTAAATCTTTCTAGCTGGTGTATCTAGAGCAGGCTGCAGCCCCCCATTACCTGCTGAATGTTGTGGAGGATATGCTAGAGGAACTATGGGCTCCCTCCACAAGACAGTACCAATCCTGTTGGGCAGGTTTCCTCTGTCTGCAGTTGGAAGGGAGTGACCCTCCAGTATCCAAGTCCTTGGTTCTGGCTTTTCTGTCAGATCTAGTGCATAAGAAGGGCTGGACTCTTGCTACAGTGTCAAACCGTCTAGCAGTGCTCACATATCCCCTGTTTTATGATTTTTCTATCAAACCTTGCTCCTGAGTGGTCAAATTCTCAAAAAGGGGGCTGTTCCACTAACAACCCCCTTCATGGCAGTGCAGACCCCGATGATCCCTTTTGGCAGTGCTTGACCAGCTATTGTTTCCAACCTACTCCCAGTCAAATGCACCAGATTGCATCAGAAAAGGGCTCAGTTCAAGATAGCTCTGGCAACACGATGGAGTGTGTCCAAGATTCACACACTCTTCACATTCCAAGAGTCATCTTCACACAGGATCAATCGGCAGTGTTCCTGGTGCCATCCTAAAGATTGGTCTAAAAAAGTGAGAGAAGATTTCAGATTGGATCATTTCACATTCCCAACCTGAAGGATCCAATTAGTCCACCATCCTCTGTGCCCAGAAGCAGCGCCCAAGAGCTGCCTACAAGTCGCAGTAGGCATAACCTTACATGAGACATTGTTCAGTGCACCCCTCAGTGAGGGCACCATCTACTATCATCCATGAAACATTTGTGGAATTAAACAAGGAAGGGGCTCCACAAGTGCATGAGTTTAGGGAATGGTGGCATCCCTGGCATATCCACACACACACACACACACACACACACACACACACACACACACACACACACATTCCCTCATACAGAGGGGTGGCCAGTGGAGCATGGCGACGTTTTTCATCACGAGATATCTGAATCACAACTAGGGGCACGTGTTCAACTTACCCTATCTGTATCTTTCGGCAATCTTAATGCACGGAAGGGAGAGCGTTCCCCGGTGAACGGCAGACGAGTACCTCAGCATGTCCCTTCCTCATAGTATAGCAACCTTGTGCCCCCCCCAAAAAAAAAAAATGTAGAATTTGAAGGGCCCTATGGTTTGTGTGATAGGAATTTTAATTTGATGATAAAACATGGTGTTAAGGAAAAAATAAGTGTTTAATATTTTTATCGTTTTAAAAGACTTTACCTCTTCTCCTGAGATCCTTAACTTACGAGACGAAAACAAAGATGAGATATTGTATCAATTTCCATTTTATTCAATATTTCTACCAAGCTGTTTATCGGGTGTGGTGCATGATACTTTTATAATTAGTTTGATTTGTTAATGAAATGATTCCTTCAGTAAAGAATGGCGGAGTACTACCTAAACAGATGAAATGTGCACAGCCAGTTAGTTTGAATTATGGAGTTTCATGTATGTGTTCGGTAAACTTTTACAAGTCTGCAGTATTCTGTTTTGGCTTGGCAATATATTTTTCTGGTGATTTTTGTGAGATTTGAACGAATTTGACTTTTATTTTTGGTGCCGGTGATCGTTTTCAATTTAGCCCCCCCTCTCCTGAGTGTCCTGGGGGACTTGTGAGATTTCAGGGTTCTGGGTGGGAAAAATGGCTAAAGCAAGCATTTGGGGCAGAAATGTAGTCAAAATCGGTATGACCAGCCACGGCGTATTTATAGTGTTATTACTGACCTCATGAACCCCTTTGAAGCTATGTCTGACACTGAATTTTTCCTATGGTACGTGTTCTCCAAAGCATGTATGCATATTCCAAGAATAAATGCCAGTGTTTAATAAGAGATAAGAACTGCTAACATTAAGAGATTATATTGTTTGTCAGTATTAGATAATCATATTTTTTATTTTAAGATTTTAAGTTTTAAAATTAATCAATCAGTGTTACCAACTGTTTGCCGAGCCTACCCACACGAAGGGGTGCGCCCTCATGCTTTCAAGATTGTCACTTACGTTGAAGGCGTGAGCTTCCACTTCGAGCAGGTTGTGGAAAGGGTAACCTCAGCCCCCAGTTTCAAGACTACGGGCGTGAGTGTCCTCCTAGGTAATAACGGAGAGACATTCTGCCAATCTCTCAGCCAGATTCGTATAGGAGTGCGTCACACTCATGCTCCCTCCACCTCCTTGTGCCTCTCTGTCAAGCAAGACCTGTCTGCATAGGCTGCTCCCACCTTGTGCATAGCTGAGTATGGCAATGGGGCGCCTGACCACTCGAAGAGGAAAAGTGGTTCATCACTCATGCTCTGTCTACATCGTGGATATTGCTCCATTCGTCTGTGACCAAAAACAGCCATATATGACAAGTGGATAATGAGATGCAAGAAAAAAACATAGTTAAAGGGGTGGAAAGAAGTTTGCTAAACTTTATACATGATTTATCATTGTCCCTATCCTGGTTCAGCACCCCGCACAGTGCTCATGCACTTCACAAACGAGGCACTGAAAAACCTTCCTTCTTACTCATGTTTTCTACATGTGTAAAGAAAAAAAAAGAAAAAAAAGGGTGGCGACAGCTTCTCCATGTGTTACAAGCGAACCATCCAGTACAACACAGAACCTGCGAGCTCGGGTCCTTGATCCTAAGTGTATTGGGTCCTGTGAAAGAGGAAATAATAAGAAGAAAATGAAACAAGGTTTCTCCTCCACCTTATCTCTCTATCCCTATGGGATGCTGCTAGCTAAACACGAAATCCCCCTCCTTGTCATAATCCTGGCTTTGAAACCGATTGCAAAAAGCCTCTTTATGCCAAGGGGAAGCATTTGCGGTTATCAGAATCTCCCACCCAGTTTCGCTTTCCTCCTCGCAGGTGATCTTGCGCAAGAGGGGTAGGACACGCGTTTCCCAGCTTAGCCGATGTTTTAGGCGGGATTCTATTTCCGCGAAATTTGGGTAAAGCACCGGCTGCAGAAGGGAAAGGGAGCTTACTCTACAACCAACAAACGCGAACACTCCCCGTGACTTAAAGAGGCTTTTTGCCTTTGGCGTCAAAACGAGAAATGCCTCTCTCTCTCTCTCTCTCTCTCTCTCTCTCTCTCTCTCTCTCTACCAACGTTCCTACCTACCTACCAACCAATCTCTTATATATATATATATATATATATATATATATATATATATATATATATATATATATATATATATATATATATATATAAACAATTTGCGTTTGTGAATTCGACTTTCTGTTTATCCGTCTGTAATCGTTTCATCTATCTGGCTGAAAAACAAACTAAAAATGTGAAAATTTTAAGAAATGTGTTTTCAGGGAACGGCTGGCCAGAGTGTGAGCCAAACAGTCCAACATATTTTCATGGGACTGACGACGGCCGGTGATTTAAGAGAGGCGCTCTTTCTTTTTTTTTTTTTTTTCTTTCTTTTATGCCAGGCGTTTATGTAGGGGGTAAGGGTGGAAGAGGAGAGAGGAGAAGGAGGGAGTTGGGCAAGAGAGGGAAGAACGTAAAGGTTATTAAAATGGAAAAAGGAGAAAGAGTGGAGTATGAGGAGAAAGGTGAAGAGCATAGGAAGCGTAGCAGGGTGGAGGGGGGAGGGGCTACGAGATGAAGTAGAAAGGGGGAATTTTAGGAAAAGGGAAACAGAAATCCGGAGCAGGAGAGGGTGGTGAGCAGGAGAAGAGTGCATGGTGGGAGAGGTATGCCTGAGGAGGAGAGAAGGATTAGGGGTAATCGAGTACTGGGCACTAGAGGAAGAGGAGAGTCGAGCAGTGAAGGCTGCAGAGGTAAAGGGGTGGCGGAAGAGGAAAATGTAAGATTGGGAACAGGAGAAAGGAGCGAGGTAGGAGAAAACTGATGGAAGTCAAGAAGGAATTAGGATGGAGGTAAAATGAAGAGAAAAGAGAAAGTGGCGAGAAGTGGTGGTGAGAACGATGGAGGAAGAAGTACGGTAGAGAAAGGTAAATAAATTTCTGGGTCGGTTAACTAAGGCATATGGAATGGGGGAAAAGACTAGTGATAGGAATACAGCAGGAGAGGGTAGGGGTAGGATGATAGAATTGGTGAAAGGGTGAACTAGGAGAAGAGTGGAAGAGATTGGGTTAGAGGCTGGTGGTAATGGAGGGAAGGGAGGGGGTTGGGAATTAGTAGGAGGGGTGGCGAGTAAGGGACGAATGATGAGGGGGTAGAAGGAGGGGAGGAGATTGGATGTTATTATGAATGGATGTAAGATAAGGGAAAGGTTCTGGGGTACAGGATGAGCCCAATGAGTATTGTAAGGGACAGAAATTAGGGGAAGAGTTTGGAGGGGGGAAAAAAGAAAGGGGGAGGGAAACAAGAGTAGAATTGCTCCGGGACCTGCGGTGAGGCTCTCGTTTCAGTTTGCAGTATAAAGTAACCTCAGGTGTCAGCTAACGGAATATGGCATCTTTACTGTCAAATTACCTTATATGGTACCACATTTATGTATCCAAAGGCCTTCTTTTTACAAATCTGCCTGAAGCAGAAGAAGGAGAACTCACTGACCTGCTGGCTATCGCCGCAGGTAATAAACACAGTTTGGATCTACCATCATAGACACCCCGCTCCCCCTCTCCCGTAATCAGCCCTTCCTTACGGTGAAGTCTGTGGGTGACTTGACGGGGCGATAAGGAAGGGGATGAACGGACAAGGAGAAAAGGGGGTAAGGGACAGGAAGAGAAGGAAGAGAATGACAGGAAGGTTGGTAAAAAAGAAAAGAAAGAAAGAAAAAGGATGGATGAGAGAGAGAGAGAGAGAGAGAGAGAGAGAGAGAGAGGTTAGTTGGCCGGGAAAAGAAAGAAAATTTGAGAGTAGGAGGGTGGCGAAGGAGAAAGGATAATAAACCAAAAAAGGTATAAAAGGGCAGTAAAAGAAGAAGTAGAAGAAGAAGACCAGGGAAGGAAGAGAGTTTATTAGAGTAGTTTAGCAGTATAAACTAATGCTGATAAGTCGGATTCATTGTTTGGGCAGTATTCTGTTTGGTATAGGCTTTGTACAGTAGTTCCTAAACATAGTGACCGTAGAAGCAGAAGAGGAATGAAGGATTTGGAGAGACGGAAAGGAGAGTTGCATGTTGAGAAGAGAAGACAGGTGAAGGGAGAAGTCAGAGAGACTAAGGAGTGGCAAGGAGTTTGGAAGATCTCTGAGTATAAAATGTTGGGAATGTAAAAAACTCTTTTCGAGTGAGACCAAAAACTAGACAGAATGGTAAGGGGGATGGCTCAGGGGAGAGGTATTAAAATGAGGAGAATGTTGGTGGAAAAAAGAAAGAAATTTATCAGATGAAGAGAATATTCTGAAGAGATGTTGGATTTAGAGAACGAAAGTTGTACAAGTATACGTGTTTGCGGAATGGCTGGGAGAAGAGAGGCGAGAAGAGAGGTAGAGATCAGCAGGTTGGAAGTTGTGAAACACTGAAGAAAGTCAAATTAGGACGAACCCAGGAAATACTTAAGTGTGCAGTGAAATGTTACAGTACCGGGGAGAGATAGTGACTTAATGAATATGGAAAACTGACAGATTGGCCTGTGAAGAATGAAGAATATCAAATGACTGCAAATAATGTGTGGTAGTTCTTCTGTGTGAAGGAAGAGGGAAAAGACAGGTGTGTGACAATCATGGGCGTATTTCCCCCATAGTGTAACAGAAAAGACATACCACAGGATATTAGTAGACTGAGGTATAAGGTGATAACCAACTCATTAGCTGGTGAGGGAGAAGAGGACATGAAAGAGAGGGGGGAAGTGTGAAGCAGATATTCCTTCCAAGATTTCTAGTGCGTGTGAAAAATGAACAAAATCAGTTCTTTTATCTGGGTGTTATATATATATATATATATATCCATCATCCAATCCTACGTTGCCCCATGAGGAGCGTAGGAGCCCGGGGCTAGGCAATTTGGTCCTGACATTTAATTTGAGTGTGACCAGCCTACTTCATCCCTGAGTGGCACTGCATGAACAAAAAACCCCAAGCACCCCCTGGATATAAACCTTCACCGGCTCAATCCGATTGGAGCGCTGTAATTACCCACAAAACCACCAGGCGCCATAATTTGGTTTTATGGTTACCACCCAGCATACTAATCGGTCTCCTGGTGTACAGGAAACCATTAGGCTTGTCACACAGTGTAAAGTCACCCGTAGGCAGATGGACGAGAAAAGAATGAAGTAAAGAAAGAAAGAAGAGGAAGGAAGGAAGGAATGGAAGGAGGAGAGGAAAGGGCAGACACACGAGAGCAGCACTACATCAAGTGCGTGGATGGTGAGCGCCTCCACCTATAACTATATGCTGCATCTCTCTCTCTCTCTCTCCATACTGTATACATCAGCAACAGCAGCCATTGCAAGTCCACTTCTGGACATAGGCCTCCCCCAGCCCTTCCACGAATTCCTTGATTGAGCTAATCTCTGCCACGTTTTGCCTGCAAATTTCTCTCTCTCATCTCTTCTCCTCCTGTCTGGCCTTTATCTGCTACGCTTATTATCTCCTAGCGTCTACTCAGTCGGCCTCTTGCTCCATCGGGTATGCATTATTCTTGCTACATGACCTTCCCACCTCCGTTTCTGTTCTTTTATAACTTCTATAATGTCTTTGACTTTAGTCTGCTCTCCCACCCAATTAGATTTTTTCCTGTCGCTTAAAGATATTTCCAACACTGACCTTTCCACATGTCTATGACAAAGGGTTAGTTGATTTTCCATCGATTTTTCAGTTTCCAGATCTCACAGTAGTACGTCATAGTTGGGATTATACATTCGTTATATACTTTTCGTTTCATACACACTGAGAAGCTACGTTTCATGATGTCTATATAATTACTGAAAATTTTCCGTCCAGTTGTGATGCATCTTTTTATTTCGTTATCATGGTCTTTCGTTAGCTTTAGTATTTGCCCAGGCAATTGTACTCCTCCACTTCTTCAGGAATTTCGTTGCTTATTCTGATGATGCTCCTTTGTGTATTTAGATTAAAGATAAGTTTTATTTGTCATCTTTACCCACACTTTGAGACTTTCTCTATTTCGGTCACTTAACGTTTCTTGCAATGTCTCTGCTGTTTCTGATATTAGGACAATAGCATCTACAATTCTTAAATGGTTTAGATTTTCTCTATGAATGTTTACTCTTTAGTTCTCCAAGTCTAGTTTTCTGAAAATATTTTTTACTCATGTAAATAATTTTGATGAAATTGCATCTCCCTGATGCACACCCTTTTCAACCTTAATTTTTCAAGAGTCTTTATGTAATTTAATTGTAGGAGTTCCCTCTTTACTGTATATATGTTATCGTGTAGTTTAACAATGTTTTCATTTAGTCCTTATTCCTGCAATGGATTTATAATTGCTATGTGCTCCACTAAGCTGAAAGTTTTTTTTTTTTTCACAATCAGCAGACCTTAAGCACAGTGGTTTATTATATTCTGTAGGTTTCTCATTTAGTTCGTTCATTGTGTGTGAGTGATCAATAGTTGAGTACCCGCTTCGGAATCATTCCTACTCACGAGGCTGGTTTTCTTCCAAATTTGTTGTTATCCTCTTTCGTAAGGACTTTAGTGAAGAGTTTGTAATAACTGGCAATAAGCTAATTGGTCTATAGTAACTAACATTTTTTTTTTTTGCCATTTCCCTTGCAAAGTAAAATAACTATTGCATTACATTACAGTATGTTTTGGGAATTTTCATCTTCTTTATATACTGAGTAAATAAGTGGGTGAGCCTGTTTTGTACTTCTGCTCCTGCATCCTACAGTAACTCTATTAGTATTCCATATTCTCCTGTGACCCTCGCTCTTTTCATACTTTTAAGAGAAATGTTTACTTCGTCAGGTCTTAGCTCTGGTATTTTTTTTTTTTTTTTGTGTCAACTGAAAGGTTAGCTATTGGTACTATTGTTTTTGATGCATACAGTTCTTTGTGAAATTCTTCAACTCTCTTCACCATCCCATCTCTGCCAGTAATGACTTAACCGTCTTTGCCTTTCAGCGATATAATTTGTTGCATCCTAGTGCCATTTTACTTTGACCTGTATCAGACTTTTTCCTTTTAACATGTTTTTTTTTTTTTTTTATCTGATCCATGTTTCTTTCATCTTCTCTGTCCCTCGTTGAAAACCTAATTTGATACCGATCTTTGTATTTCATCTTTGTTTTTGTGTTAATATTCTTTCTTCTTTTCATGAGCTCGTGGGTCCTTCTTGAATACTTGTTGGCTTTGGTTGTATTAGCTTTCCCTACAACCTATGCTGATTCTCTTTCCACTTTTATTAGTCAATCATTCATCTTACCAGTGTCACATTCAGCATAACTTAGAGCCTGAATTCTGGTCGTTATTTCTAGCTGAAAGCTGCTTTTGTTTTGCTTGATTTTATCGGATTTATGTGTTTATTTTCAATCTGCTTCTTTCTC